>NC_060127.1:47224435-47527419 GCF_021461395.2 Schistocerca americana
CTTACAGATAGCTACCACAGCGATGTGACAAAAGTAATTCGATAGTGATGTATACATACACAGTTGGCGGTAGTATTTCGTACGTAAGGAATAAAGGGGCATTGTATTGGCGGAGCTGTTATTTGTACTCAGGATATTCATGTGAAAAGATTTCCGACGTGATTACGGCCGTACGACAGGAAGTAACACACTCTGAACGTCGAATGGGTTGGGTTGGTTGGGGGAAGAGACCAAACAGCTAGGTCATCGGTCTTATTGGATTAGGGAAGGACGGGGAAGGAAGTCGGCCGTGCCCTTTCGAAGGAACCATCCCGGTATTTGCCTGTAGCGATTCAGGGAAATCACGGAAAACCTAAGTCGGTATGGCCGGACGCGGGATTGAACCGTCGTCCTCCCGAATGCGAGTAGAGTGTGTTAACCAGTGCGCCACATTTCTCGGTGAACGTGGAATGGGAGATAGACTCATGGGAGATTCCATTTCGGAAATCGTTAGGGAATTCAATATTCAGAGATTCACAGTGTCAAGAGTGTGCCGAGAATAGCAAACTTCATGCGTTGCTTCTCACGACGGATAAAGCAGTGTCCGACGGCATTCTCTTAACGACACAGAGCAGCAGCGTTTGCTTAGAGTTGTCAGTGCTAGTGGTCAAGTAACACTGCTTAACTGTAGAATGTGGGAGGTACGAAGAACTGTATTCTAACATTATGAACCACCTCGAAGGGAACGATCTATTGATACGTAATCAGCATGGTTTCAGAAAACATCGTTCTTGTGCAACGCGGCTAGCTCTTTATTCGCACGAAGTAATGGCCGCTATCGACAGGAGATTTCAAGTTGATTCCGTATTTCTAGATTTCCGGAAAGCTTTTGACACCGTTCCTCACAAGCGACTTCTAATCAAGCTGCGGGCCTATGGGGTATCGTCTCAGTTGTGCGAATGGATTCGTGATTTCCTGTCAGGAAGGTCGCAGTTCGTAGTAATAGACGGCAAATCATCGAGTAAAACTGAAGCGATATCAGTTGTTCCCCAGGGAAGCGTCCTGGGACCTCTGCTGTTCCTGATCTATGTAAGTGACCTGGGTGACAATCTGAGCAGTTCTCTTAGGTTGTTCGCAGATGTTGTAATTTACCGTCAAGTAAGGTCATCCGAAGACCAGTATCAGTTGCAAAGCGATTTAGAAAAGATTGCTGTATGGTGTGGCAGGTGGCAGTTGACGCTAAAGAACGCAAAGTGTGAGGTGATCCACATGAGTTCCAAAAGAAATCCGTTGGAATTCGATTACTCGATAAATAGTACAATTCTCAAGGCTGGCAATTCAACTAAGTACCTGGGTGTGAAAATTACGAACAACTTCAGTTGGAAAGACCACATAGATAATATTGTGAGGAAGGCGAGCCAAAGGTTGTGTTTCATTGGCAGGACACTTAGAAGATGCAACAAGTCCACTAAAGAGACAGCTTATACTACACTCGTTCGTCCTCTGTTAGAATATTGCTGCGCGGTGTGGGGTCCTTAGCAGGTGGGATTGACGGAGGACATCGAAACGGTGCAAAAAAAGGGCAGCTCGTTTTGTATTATCACGTAATAGGGGAGAGAGTGTGGCAGATATGATACGCGAGTTGGGATGGAAGTCATTAAAGCAAAGACGTTTTTCGATGCGGCGAGATCTATTTACGAAATTTCAGTCACCAACTTTCTCTTCCGAATGCGAAAATGTTTTGTTGAGCCCAACATACATAGGTAGGAATGATCATCAAAATAAAATAAGAGAAATAAGAGCTCGAACAGAAAGGTTTACGTGTTCGTTTTTCCCGCACGCTGTTCGGTAGTGGAATGGTAGAGAGATAGTATGATTGTGGTTCGATGAACCCTCTGCCAAGCACTTAAATGTGAATTGCAGAGTAATCATGTAGATGTAGGTGTAGATGTAGATGTAGCTGTAGATGTAGATCAGTTAGGAGTGTGTGTGTGATGGTCTTCAGTCCTGAGACTGGTTTGATGCAGCTCTCCATGCTACTCTATCCTGTGGAAGCTTCTTCATCTCCCAGTACCTACTGCAACCTACATCCTTCTGAATCTGCTTAGTGTATTCATCTCTTGGTCTCCCTCTACGATTTTTACCCTCCACATTGCCCTCCAATGCTAAATTTGTGATCCCTTGATGCCTCAAAACATGTCCTACCAACCGATCCCTTCTTCTAGTCAAGTTGTGCCACAAACTTCTCTTCTCCCCAATCCTATTCAATACCTCCTCATTAGTTATGTGATCTACCCACCTTATTTTCAGCATTCTTCTGTAGCACCACATTTAGAAAGCTTCTATTCTCTTCTTGTCCAAACTGGTTATCGTCCATGTTTCACTTCCATACATGGTTACACTCCATACAAATACTTTCAGAAACGACTTCCTGACACTTAAATCTATACTCGATGTTAACAAATTTCTCTTCTTCAGAAACGATTTCCTTGCCATTGCCAGTCTACATTTTATATCCTCTCTACTTCGACCATCATCAGTTATTTTACTCCCTAAATAGCAAAACTCCTTTACTACTCATTTCCTAATCTAATCCCCTCAGCATCACCCGATTTAATTTGACTACATTCCATTATCCTTGTTTTGCTTTTGTTGATGTTCATCTTATATCCTCCTTTCAAGACACTGTCCATTCCATTCAACTGCTCTTCCAAGTCCTTTGCTGTCTCTGACAGAATTACAATGTCATCGGCGAACCTCAAAGTTTTTATTTCTTCTCCACGGATTTTAATACCTACTCCGAATTTTTCTTTTGTTTCCTTTACTGCTTGCTCAATATACAGATTGAATAACATCGGGGAGAGGCTACAACCCTGTCTCACTCCTTTCCCAACCACTGCTTCCCTTTCATGCCCATCGACTCTTATAACTGCCATCTGGTTTCTGTACAAATTGTAAATAGCCTTTCGCTCCCTGTATTTTACCCCTGCCACCTTCAGAATTTGAAAGAGAGTATTCCAGTTAACGTTGTCAAAAGCTTTCTCTAAGTCTACAAATGCTAGAAATGTAGGTTTGCCTTTCCTTAATCTATTTTCTATGATAAGCCGTAGGCTCAGTATTGCCTCACGTGTTCCAACATTTCTGCGGAATCCAAACTGATCTTCGCCGAGGTCGGCTTATACTAGTTTTTCCATTCGTCTGTAAAGAATACGCGTTAGTATTTTGCAGCTGTGACTTATTAAACTGATAGTTCGGAGAGTGCGACGAAATTGGCCGTCAATGGGCAATGACAGCAGACGACCGACGCGAGTGCCTTTGCTAACAGCACGACATCGCATGCTGCGCCTCTCCTGGATTCGTGACCGTATCGGTTGGATCCTTGACGACTGGAGAACCGTGGCCCCATCAGATGAGTCGCGATTTCAGTTGGTCAGAG
This sequence comes from Schistocerca americana, assembly GCF_021461395.2. Classification (NCBI taxonomy): domain Eukaryota; kingdom Metazoa; phylum Arthropoda; class Insecta; order Orthoptera; family Acrididae; genus Schistocerca; species Schistocerca americana. The sequence goes on from NC_060127.1 coordinate 47,227,851, forward strand.
CTGATGGTAGGGTTCGAGCGTGGCGCAGAAAGTCATGGGCCCAAGGTGTCAACAAGGCACTGTGCAAGCTGATGGTGGCTCCATAATAATGTCGGATCTGTCTAAACGGAATGGGCGGGGTCCTGTGGGTGTTCGGCTACTTGAAGACCGTTTACAGCTATGCATGGACTTCATGCACCCAGACAACGACGATGTTTTTGTGGATGACAATGCGCCAAGTCACTGGGCCACTACTGTTCGCGACTGATTTGAAGAATATTCTGGACAGTTCGAGCAACTGATTTGGGCAACCAGGCCACCCGACATGAATCCCATCGAACATTTATGAGACATAATCGAGAGGTCAGTTCAAGACAAAATTGTGCACCGGCAACACTTTCGTAATTATGTACGGCTATCGAGGCAGCATAGCTCGATATATCTGCAGGGGTTTCCAAGACTTGTTGCATCCATGCCGACTTGCTGCACTACGCCGGGCAAAAGAAGGTCCGAAACGATATTAGGGGGTATCCCACGACACATCAAAAAAAGTTTTGCATGACCTCGGTTTGCATGACCTCGGTTTCGAGAATTCCGGAACCTGTACAGAAAATTGGAATAGAGAGCAACATATATATCATTTCCGCCCTTATTTATTGCTCATCAAAACCACACATTGAATGTTGTACCACCATACAGTGAGGTGGTGGTCCAGATCGCTGTACACACCTCTACCTCTAATGCCCAGTAGCACGTCCTCTTGCACTGATGCATGCCTGTATTCGTCGAGGCATACTATGCACAAGTTCATCAAGGCACTGTTGGTCCAGATTGTCCCACTCCTCAACGGCGATTCGGCGTAGGTATCTCAGAGTGGTTGGTGGGTCATGTCGTCCATAAACAGCCCTTTTCAATCTATCCCAGGCATGTTCGATAGGGTTCATGTCTGGAGAACATGCTGGCCACTCTAGTCGAGCGATGTCGTTATCCCGTAGGAAGTCATTCACAATATGTGCACGATAGCGCGAATTTTCGTCCATGAAGACGAATGCCTCGCCAACATGCTGCCGATATGGTTGCACTGTCGGTCGGAGGATGGCGTTCACGTATCGTACAGCCGTTACGGCGCCGTCCATGACCGCCAGCGGCGTACGTCGGCCCCACATAATGCCACCCCAAAACAGCAGGGAACCTCCACGTTGCCTGACCGGGTTGCCTCCAAACACGTCTCTGATGATTTTCTGGTTGAAGGCATATGCGACACTCATCGATGAAGAGAACGTGATACCAATCCTGAGCGGTCCATTTTGCATGTTGTTGGGACCATCTGTACCGCACTGCATGGTGTGATTGCAAAGACGGATCTCGTCATGGACGTCGGGAGTGAAGTTGCGCATCATGCAGCCTATCGCACACAGTTTGAGTCGGTAACACGGTCCTGTGGCTGCACGAAGAGGATTATTCAACATGGTGGCGTTGCTGTCAGGGTTCCTCGCAGGCATAATCCGTAGTTATCGGTCATCCACTGCAGTAATAGCCCTTGGGTTGCCTGAGCGAGGCATGTCGTCGACAGTTCCCGTCCCTCTGTATCCCCTGCATACCCGGACAACATTGCTTTGGTTCACTTCGAGACGCCTGGACACTTCCGTCGTTGAGACGCCTTCCCGGCACAAAGTAACAGTGCGGACGCGATCGAACGGCGGTATTGACCGTCTAGACATGGTTGAAATAGAGACAACACGACCCGTGTACTTCCTTCCTGGTGGAATGACTGGAACTGATCGGCTGTCGGACTCCCTCCGTCTAATAGACTCCGCTCATGTTGGTTGTGACATCTTTGGGCGGGTTTAGTGACATCTCTGAACTGTCAGAGAGACTGAAACTTCCTGGCAGATTAAAACTGTGTGCCCGACCGAGATTCGAACTCGGCGTGAGTCGTGCTTCGGTAGCTCAGATGGTAGAGCACTTGCCCGCGAAAGGCAAAGGTCCCGAGTTCGGGCTCTGGCTCTGAGCACTATGGGACTCAACTGCTGAGGTCATAAGTCCCCTAGAACTTACAACTACTTAAACTTAACTAACCTAAGGACAACACACACATCCATGCCCGAGGCAGGATTCGAACCTGCGACCGCAGCGGTCGCGCGGTTCCAGACTGTAGCGCCAGAACCGCTCGGCCACCAGCGGCCGGCTCCCGAGTTCGAATCTCGGTCGGGCACACAGTTTTAATCTGCCAGGAAGTTTCATATCAGCGCACACTCCGCTGCAGAGTGAAAATCTCATTCTGTCAAAGAGACTGTCTGTGATACAATATCCACAATGAACGTCTGTCTTCAGGAGTTCTGGGAAGCGGAGTAATGCAAAACTTTTTGATGTGTGTATACAAAATATTTCTAATACCGCAGTATATATGTGGAGCAGAAACGAATGGTGGGAACATCCTAGCGACATTACGGGCCGCAAATACAGACATCCTCTGACGTAAGTGTCTTTGGCAAAGGTCAGATTGTTATGGCCCGGCGCCTCGGAACAAGCATCTCGGAAACGAAGCTGGTCGGCTATTCACCTATGGAAAGTGGCTGAAGGACGGCGTAACCACGACAACGTGGTGGACGTCCACGGTTCATCTCAGAATTTGGACGCCAGGTTAGAGGGCAGAGTACAGTACTGGCGCGAGCACACGTGATTCCGAGCACGCCGTTCAGCGGTCGTTGTTGACCTTGGGAATCCGCAGCAGACGACAACTTCCGACGTTGCCCCAGCGACATCGTCAGTTGCGATTGTAGAGGGCAAGGACCATCGAGAGTGAGCCGCGGGTTAATGGAAACACGTCCCCTGGTCGGATGAATAACGTTTCTTGTTGCACATGGTTGATGGTGCCGTTCGGATACGCCGTCACCCAGCAGAACGGCTGTTGGAAAACGCACTGCGTGACAGGACTAGACAGGTGTGGAAAGTCTCGTGCTGTGATGGACATTCACCTGGGCCTCCGTGGGACATGTGGCAGTAATCCGAGGCACCGTGAAGGCTGTACACTACGTGAGCATTATTGCCAGCCACGTGCACCCCTTCACGCTTGATGGCTAGCCCGACGATAGAGACATCTTTCGGAAGGATAACTGTCCGTGTCTCAAGGCCAGAATCGTGCTGCACTGCTTTAATGAGCATTATATTGAATTCGCTTTGGCGACTTGGTCACCGAATTCGTGTCACCTGAGCCGGATGGAATACAGCTGAATGCGATTGGGAGCCATCTCCGTCCCCAGAAACGACCGGTCTGTAATCACGTGACCTGTGTGTAGACATCTGGTTCCACATTATTTTCAGAAACCTACCAAGGACTTGTCGAAACCATGACACGCAGAATCGCTGCTATATTGCGTTCCAAACGTGGACCAACACGTTGTTATGTAGGAGGTCACAGTGTTTGGCTCGTTATTGTGTGTGTGTGTGTGTGTGTGTGTGTGTGTGTGTGTGTGTGTGTGCGCGCGTTCCTGTTAGTTCTCTCGATAGGGGTCTCCAGGCACATTAGCCACAGGGATATCATGACCTGTTGGTATTACTTCGTCAAATTGCCGTCAGAATACGCCACCGACCACGGATGTAGATCGCAACAATATCGCAGTCTTTCCACAAAGACGTCAATGCTGTTAAATCGTCGTGGGATTATGGGTGGCCATTTTATGCCTTCTTGTTAGTGAAAGTAAATTTTTCTCACTCAACATATTCTGTATGTGTACTCTAAGACAACGCTCTTAATAAACAAGTAAAATTATAGATTAAAGTCAATACTTAAAAGGTTATTTTGACAATCTTTACAACGATATACGTTGAAAACGTTTTCGTTAACGAACTAAAATAATTCTAATATGACGATGGGGCACAATGGCTCTGTTAAATAGGGGCACGTCGGCCCACGAGGTCAACCTGCCCCGCTGTCTTTTTGTAAGTAAGTACTTATTTAAAATGTACATCTGTAATCAAAGTCTACATAATGTGGAAGGCAAATTTTACGTAATAAAATCGTGCCTTGCATCGATTTTAAACTAGAAACATGAAAACGATTGTGATTTTGATTTCTATTTAATTTTTTTTTTATTTATAGCGATGCCTTGATAGGTAACAGATAGACCTGATGCTAATGCTATTTGTTTTGGCTTGATTTCTGAAACTGGCCCTTCAATTGCTCAACAACACGATGGTGGGCCTATGCTGTCAAAATAACGCCTATTAAGTTGAACGTCGCTTCATATGACCAACCGTGCTAAAAGACGGAGAACTGACTATAAATAACTTGAGCAATACTGACAGACACTCCAGTGAGGTATGCGAACAAGAAGCCTCCACAGACTGAAAGGAAAACATTTTAAAACCAAATATGAAAGTTATGCATAAAAACTTATTTTCTAAAAGAGAGTCCATGATCAGGCTACATCACACGACGAAACGCCACAAAATAAACGTAGTAAGGAAGTGGGCATTTCTGAGAATGCCCTTCAACATGAAGATGAGGACGCGCTACGTATTAGGTGTGTCAAACCATTTTCTCACAGCAATCCAGGTGATGAACGGACTCAATGGACAAGTTGAAAGCGGTGGTCACATTCCTCATGTGTTAAAAATTATGAGAAAGAACTTCTTTTTGCGAACGTTTGAACCAGGAATACTCTATCGGGCATTCAGACGAAGACTGAAAAAAGTTCTGACATACTTTTTGTGGTGTCACCGCCAGACACCACACTTGCTAGGTGCTAGTTTTAAATCGGCCGTGGTCCATTAGTACATATCGGACCCGCGTGTCGCCACTGTGTGATCGCAGACCGAGCGCCACCACAAGGCAGGTCTCGAGAGACGGACTAGCACTCGCCCCAGTTGTACGGACGACTTTGCTAGCGACTACATGACGAAGCCTCGCTCAATTGCAGAGCAGATAGTTAGAATAGCCTTCAGCTAAGTCAATGGCTACGACCTAGCAAGGCGCCATTAGTAACATTGCATGTATCTAAAGAGTCTCACTTGTATCGCCACAATCTCCAGATGTACCAAAAGAATGGATTAAGGTTAAGTATTCCAGAAGCTACGTACTTTTCTTTATAGCATTCATTACGTATCCTGTTTCAGACCTCACGCCATCCTGCTTTAGCTTAGCGCGTGCCTTTCGGCTTCCTCTCATTGTGTCTAGGCTGTCTTGTCTAGACACAACATTTTTCAGTCAAACTGTTATTATAACAATGGTAACGCATATCTAAGTTTTACCATAAAGCTGTAGGAATTTGTATTAAAATAAGCTGTGAGAATTACAGTCAACATACACAGAAGTGCCAAAAAACTAGTATAAGACATGCGTATTCAAATACAGAGATATATAAACAAGCTGAATACGGCGTTGTGGTCGGCAACTCCTATTTAAGACAACAGGTGTCTGGCGCTGTTGTAAGAACGGTTACTGCTGCTACAATGGCAGGTTATCTAGATCTGAGTGAGTTTGAACGTGGTGTTATAGTCGGCGCACGATCTATAGGACACAACATCTCCGAGGTAGCGATGAAGTGGGGACTTTCCCTTACGACCATTTCACGAGTGTACAGTGAATATCAGGAATCCAGTAAAAATCAAATCTCCGACATCGCTGCGGCCGGAAAAAAGACACTGCAAGAACGGCACCAACGACGACTGAAGAGAATCGTACGACGTGACAGAAGCGCAAGCCTTCCGCAGATTGCTGCAGATTTCAGTGCTGGGCCACAAAAAGTGTCAAGGTGCGAACCATTCAACGAAACATCATCGATACGGGCGATTGCAGCCAAAGGCCCACTCGTGTACCCTTGATGACTGCACGACACAAAGCTTTACGACTCGGCTGAGCCCGCCAACACCGAGACTCGACTGTTGATGACTGGAAACATGTAGCGTGGGCGGACGCGTCTCGTTTCAAATTGCATCGAGCGGATGGGCGTGTACCGGTATGGAGACAATTTCATGAATCCACGGATCCTGCATGTCAGCAGGGGCCGGCCGGGGTGGCCGAGCGGTTCTAGGCGCTACAGTCTGGAACCGCGCGACCGGTGCGTTCGCAGGTTCGAATCCTCCCTCGGGCATGGGTGTGTGTGATGTCCTTAAGTTGCTTAGGTTTAAGGGGCTCCGGAACGCCCTATACTTGCAATGTTAAAATAACGCTTATAAATTACATCTTTCCTCACAAAGTACACTCCTGGAAATTGAAATAAGAACACCGTGAATTCATTGTCCCAGGAAGGGGAAACTTTATTGACACATTCCTGGGGTCAGATACATCACATGATCACACTGACAGAACCACAGGCACATAGACACAGGCAACAGAGCATGCACAATGTCGGCACTAGTACAGTGTATATCCACCTTTCGCAGCAATGCAGGCTGCTATTCTCCCATGGAGACGATCGTAGAGATGCTGGATGTAGTCCTGTGGAACGGCTTGCCATGCCATTTCCACCTGACGCCTCAGTTGGACCAGCGTTCGTGCTGGACGTGCAGACCGCGTGAGACGACGCTTCATCCAGTCCCAAACATGCTCAATGGGGGACAGATCCGGAGATCTTGCTGGCCAGGGTAGTTGACTTACACCTTCTAGAGCACGTTGGGTGGCACGGGACACATGCGGACGTGCATTGTCCTGTTGGAACAGCAAGTTCCCTTGCCGGTCTAGGAATGGTAGAACGATGGGTTCGATGACGGTTTGGATGTACCGCGCACTATTCAGTGTCCCCTCGACGATCACCAGTGGTGTACGGCCAGTGTAGCAGACCGCTCCCCACACCATGATGCCGGGTGTTGGCCCTGTGTGCCTCGGTCGTATGCAGTCCTGATTGTGGCGCTCACCTGCACGGCGCCAAACACGCATACGACCATCATTGGCACCAAGGCAGAAGCGACTCTCATCGCTGAAGACGACACGTCTCCATTCGTCCCTCCATTCACGCCTGTCGCGACACCACTGGAGGCGGGCTGCACGATGTTGGGGCGTGAGCGGAAGACGGCCTAACAGTGTGCGAGACCGTAGCCCAGCTTCATGGAGACGGTTGCGAATGGTCCTCGCCGATACCCCAGGAGCAACAGTGTCCCTAATTTGCTGGGAAGTGGCGGTGCGGTCCCCTACGGCACTGCGTAGGATCCTACGGTCTTGGCGTGCATCCGTGCGTCGCTGCGGTCCGGTCCCAGGTCGACGGGCACGTGCACCTTCCGCCGACCACTGGAGACAACATCGATGTACTGTGGAGACCTCACGCCCCACGTGTTGAGCAATTCGGCGGTACGTCCACCCGGCCTCCCGCATGCCCACTATACGCCCTCGCTCAAAGTCCGTCAACTGCTGTCGCGGCATGCTACCAGTGTTAAAGACTGCGATGGAGCTCCGTATGCCACGGCAAACTGGCTGACACTGACGGCGGCGGTGCACAAATGCTGCGCAGCTAGCGCCATTCGACGGCCAACACCGCGGTTCCTGGTGTGTCCGCTGTGCCGTGCGTGTGATCATTTTTGTACAGCCCTCTCGCAGTGTCCGGAGCAAGTATGGTGGGTCTGACACACCGGTGCCAATGTGTTCTTTTTTCCATTTCCAGGAGTGTATTTGAGGTAGGAAGTTGAACTTTTTACAAATTATTTATTGGAATATGGGCTACAACTTAACACAGGGATTTTACAAGATTTTAGTTCAGTTATTAAAGATGATTTTTTTTCAATTGTAATGAAAATTCACAACATTTTTTGCAATTTTTTATTTATATATTCAAAAATATACAGTTTTTTGGAAACAGGCTGTGTTAAATTATGCAGAAGGTACTGTGTAACATTTACTGAAAGTTTGAAACAAATATGTTCGGAAGATCCTTAGAAAACATGTAATTAGTATGAGAAAATAAAAGTTTTGGGAATCGAGCGACAAAGATTGGATTAACTTTTTAGTGCATTCCAGGTCCATAGGATGGATTATCTTCATCCTCTGCAAACTCCTCCTCCAGCTTCCTCTTGTTCCTCCTCCTGTTTACTCTTGCTTGTATTTCTAGACTCTTTACAGCCCTGTCTGCAGCCCGAAGGCGTTCCTTGTCTAAAGCAAGCACCGCTCGTTGTTGTGTTCGTAGATTTTGCTACCATTTTCTTCAGTTGCAGTTACTGCAACACTGTTCCAAAAGGTGGTCATGTATGAACACTTACCACGTTTCAGTTGTATTTCACTAGCAAGTCCTATGTGCTTTATTATGGAGAGTTCAAGACCAACTTCACTACAATGAATACATCTTACACAGTTTGAAAAAATTCCTTTGAGAACAGACATATCAAATATTTCATTCACATCCGATTCGCCCATAAAACATTCATAGTTTTCACTCATTGAACCAAGCTTCTTCTGTGAAGTACTTTCTTTCCCACTTTGACTGCTATGGGCAGGTGTACTTGAGAGGTTAGGTTCACTCTCTTGGTTATCGTCTTTATTGTTTACAGTAGTAACACATACCTTTGGCTTTCCAACATTTCTCCTTTTCTTAAAATTCTTCAGAGGATTTCTAATAACTTTACTTTTGCTCATTATTATACTTCAACAAAACAGAGACTCAAGAAACAGAATTAATTACGAATATTTTCGAGATAATGACAGAGTAAATAAACATGAAACAATCGACAATCACACCAGCGATATATATTGAACCATCGCAGGTTAGCCACAACACATACTTTATCTCACATCACTAAAATGTACCTGATGAACACGGACGTTAATAATAACACCATTTGGCAGCAGTTTAACAGCGCCACAGTGGGTCACGCCCATGTAGAACACATTTCAAAAAAAATTTAAAAATAGTTGTAGTCTTCGGAATTGAATAAATTATATATCTATTAAAAGGTAATAATCTGCAGATTCAGAAAACGCAATAAGGTAAAAATTGAACTTTTCATGATTTTGAGCCTTTCCGGAGCCCCTTAAGTAGTTCTAGGGGACTGATGACCTCAGACGTTAAGTCTCATTGTGCTCACAGCCATTTGAATTTGCGATCAGGGAACTTTTCTAGCTGGTGAAGGCTCTGTAATGGGTTGGGATTTGTGCAGTTGGAGTGATATGGGACCCCTGATACGTCTAGATACGACTTTGACAGGTGACACGTACGTAAACATCATGGTTGATCACCTGCATCCATTCGTGTCCATTCTGCATTCCGACGGACTTGGGCAATTCCAGCAGGACAATGCGACATACCACACGTCGAGTATTGTTACAAAGTGGCTCCAGGAAAGCTTTTCTGAGTTGAAACACTTCCGCTGGCCACCAAACTCCCCAGACATGAACGTTATCGAACATATCAGGGATTCCTTGCAACGTGCTGTTCAGAACAAATCTCCATCCCCTGGTACTCTTACGGATTTATGGACAGCTCTGCAGGATTCGTGGTGTCAGCTCCCCCCATCACTACTTCAGACATTAGTCGAGTCCAAGCCTCGTCGTGCTGCGGCACTTCTGCGTGCTCGTGGTGCGGGGGTGGGGGGGGGGGGGGGGTCTACACGATATTAGCCAGGTCTTTGGCTCTTAAGTGTATTTTCAATTAAATAACCAATGTCGTAAGTAATAGAATGAAAAGATCACGGGGCATAACTTGCCGCAATTACTGGGCCAACTTACCCCAGGATAATGTAGGTCGGCTCGGTGGCTGAGCGGTTCTAGGCCCTTCAGTCTGGAACCGCGCGACTGCTACGGTCGCAGGTTCGAATCCTGTCTCGGGCATGGATGTGTGTGATGTCTTTAGGTTAGTTAGGTTTAAGCATTTCTAAGTTCTAGGGGACTGATGACCTGAGATGTTAAGTCCCATAGTGCTCAGAGCCATTTGAACCATTTGAATGTAGGTCGGCCCCGTGGTATTCCTGTACTAAACATATTTTTATGAACAGACAGCCAGAGAGACGCCATAATTAGTTAGTTGTGAAGGTGCTGAAACAATATACCAGTATTTCCAAATAAAAAGATCAGTGGAAACATTTAAAATACAATTGCTTCGTTTTAAATGATTGTAAATATTAGAAGTTCCTCCACCTGTGGTGTAGGATCTTCCGCAAAAGCTTCATACACCTTTTTGTCTTCCGCTATCTCATAATATTTCGACAAGGCAGATTTTGTGTTAAACTATCAAGCAACTTATTTCTGAGTATTATATTCTCTTCTTTCCTATCAGTGTAGTCACTCTATTACGGTGTTTTGTAATCACAGACCACCAGTGACTGTCCTGTTTATTGCCTCCTCCTCTTTCTAGTGCGATTAAGAGGCTGCAGAACGGAGAGCCTACGAATTGGCCGGTAAAGGTGGTTTATTAGAAGGAAGAGGCTGGACCATAAAAATGTCCAGAGTTCTAGGCTTCGTTTCAGCCCAGATAATCGACACGTCATACACTTCTCCCACCTCCGCACTCCAAGGGATGGATGGGACAACATTCTCCCGAAAGAACAACAAGAAGCCTTTTAGGGACATGAAAAGTCTAGCCAGGTGTCGCTTTCGAAAGGCCAGCGTGAGAAACTCCGTTTGCCTCAGCGGCCACGTAGCAGAATAACGTTGTGTTTAAATTTACAAAACAGAGCGTCGCAATTGGTTCCTAGCATTCCTAGGGTGTGCTTTTCATGTGTGTGTGCGTGGGAGCACTCTTATCGGAACAAACACTGGTAGCAGTTACTTCTGTAAAATATCTGGGAGTATGCGTGCGGAACGATTTGAAGTGGAATGATCATATAAAATTAATTGTTGGTATGGCGGGTACCAGGTTGAGATTCATTGGGAGAGTCCTTAGAAAATGTAGTCCATCAACAAAGGAGGTGGCTTACAAAACACTCGTTCGACCTATACTTGAGTATTGCTCATCAGTGTGGGATCCGTACCAGATCGGGTTGACGGAGGAGATAAGAGAAGATCCAAAGAACAGCGGCGCGTTTCGTCACAGGGGTATTTGGTAAGCGTGATAGCGTTACGGAGATGTTTAGCAAACTCAAGTGGCAGACTCTGCAAAACAGGCGCTCTGCATCGCGGTGTAGCTTGCTCGCCAGGTTTCAAGAGGGTGCGTTTCTGGATGAGGTATCGAATATATTGCTTCCCCCTACTTATACCTCCCGAGGAGATTATGAAGAGATTCGAACGCGCACGGAGGCTTTCCGGCAGTCGTTCTTCCCGCGAACCATACGCGACTGGAACCGGAAAGGGAGGTAATTACAATGGCACCTAAAGTGCCCTCCGCCACACACCGTTGGGTGGCTTGCGGAGTGTAAATTTAGATGTAGATGTAGACGTATCATGGAGTGAGAGGAATCTCCTGGCTTCATACCGACGCGCGAATGGTACTGGTTAATAATAACCTTGTTAATAAAATGTTACTCGACAGAGATCGCAATGTGGGCATCTGCTGGTCGGCGAAATTGACGATCTGACAGACTCCGCCCAGTTTGAGAGCGTTAAGATAGAGAATACTGGGTGCTAGCAGATCGTAGAGTACACAGCCCTGCTACTGGCGAGGCGAGACTTCTTGTCGTGAAGAAGGATGTCTCCACTTGAGTGGTGAGCGCAGAGGGCAGGCTAAACCCGGAGTTTCCATCCGGTACCGCCGCTGCCTCGTCCTGCAGTCACGCTACGCCAGTTTGCTGAGATGGGCCAGCATTCCAAACACTGCTGCAGTAGGAATGTGAAGTTAGATCGCTCCCTTCAGGAGTCAGTTTTACGTTATTAACGCTTCATAGTCAGTTGTTTTCATTATACTCTGAGACAACTAAAGTCATGGGATTTCTCCCAGTGTCGCCTCGGACCAGCCTAGTGCAGCACCTCGACGTGGCATGGACTCAAGTACCTGGAAGTGCTGCTACGGAACATCATGTCACTACATACCGGTACTATCAGTGCTACAAAAGGGGGCTCAATATGGCGCCCATCATTGTCCAAAAGGGTCTCAAAGCGCAGGATTGCATTCTGCACAGCAGAACGAAGCATGTCCGTAGGTTACCGCGCTTTGGATCAGCATGTGTGTGAATGTTCCCCTGGTAAACCCTGTTCTTCAGGTAGCCCCACAATCAGAAAACACAGGGAGTGAGACCAGGTGATCACGTGTTTCGGAGGAGGAGCTGAACTTCACGAGCGATGTGCGGTGGGGTCCCATCGTGCACGAAAATTGTTGGGTTCAATGCGTCTGTGTCCTGTAGAGCGGATTGACATGCTGGCGAAGCATATCGCAATGTCGCTGGACAGTCACACTGCACGTCTTTTGTCTTTGAGCGCCAACCTGTTCAAAAAAGAATGGGCTAATGATGAACTTAGCCGTTTACCATACAGACGAACTTCATGGACAGTAACTGGAGGTGAAGATTCCCACACTCGGCAATTCTATGTGTTCACCTCACCCACCAGAGGAAAACGTCTGTCCAGAGGATGGTCCAGGGTCAGCCCTCGTCAACTTCAATACTTGCGAGAAAGTGGAGAGCGAAGTCAACACGTCGTTGTGCATCCCGTGGTGCAAGGTGCTGTACGATATGCATCTTGTAGGGATATCATTCGAAGCACGTTCCGTACAGTGGACCACCAACTGGCGTGACACAGCACGCGCACTGCCTGACGATCGAGAATTGCGCGCAGCGTTGTTCGCTATAGCAACAGTGATTTCGTCAACCACCTGAGGTGCAAACGGTCGTCGGCCTCTTCCCGGAGCGACGCCCAGTTCTACAGTTTATTTGAACTACTTCTTCATGCCCCGCACAGCAGGTGGAGAAAGAGGACCCTTCCGTAATCCTTTCGGCCGGCGATATTCTCGAAGTGCAGCTGCAGCATTACTGCTGTTTTGATAATAGCTTCACTAACAATGCCCTGATCCTCTTGTCCAAACTAATACTGACACGTCAACATGTGCGCTGCGATTCTGCGGACATTAATGCTACTAAGTTTGGTACTCACGGTAATTAGTTTCCGTGTTGTAACGTGTTAAACAAGGAAATTATAACAGCCCGGTATATGAAATACTACTGCAACCTACATCTATCTCAAACTACTTACTGTTTTCATGTTTTAGTTTCTCTCTACAACTTTACCGCCGCCCACTGCCCCCCCCCCCCCCCCGCCCCCCCCACTACAAAACTCACAGTTGCTTCGTACATTAACATACGAGGGTTGTCCAGAAAGTAAGTTACGATTGATCGCGAAAAGAAAATCACAGTGAAAATCAGAAATGTTTCATTTGTAACAGTTAGCTACACCTTTCAGCTACTTCTCTACGTAGTCGCCGTTCTGACTCAGACATTCGTCGTAGCGTTGTGCCAACTTTCCAATACCCTCATCATAGAAGGCAGCCCCCAGGGCTTTCCGCCAATTCTCTACGCTGGCCTAAAGCTCGTTGTCTGTGCCAAAATGTTGTCTTCATAGCCGGCGGTTCGTTTGAGCAGAGATGAAACTCAGTGGGAGACATTTACGGGCTGTATTGTGGGTAACCAAACATTTCCAATTGAAACGATCCAGGAACATCTTCATTGCCCCTGCAGAGTGAGGCTGAGAATTGTCTTGAAGAAGAAACCGCACGACAGTTATGTAATGTTGGTTGCATAGCTTCAGGGGAAAATTCTCACCATGCCCTCGTAATTGGCGGGAGACACTATTTTCTATACGCGCTCACTAAGAGCTCAGGAATGAAAAGAGCGAGATAATTCTACCTAGAGTCATACTAGAGACACTGCCCAACACATCTTTGCAAAGCTTTATCGGATTTTCATAGTAGTTTCCATTTCGCGACCGATCGTAACTTACTTTCTGGACAGCCCTCGTATTTCTTATCAACCGATCACTTCTTTCAGTCAAATTACGCCATAAATTTCTTTTTTCACTAGTCCGATTCAGTACTTCCTCATTATTACTGTATCTGCTCATCGCACCTTCAGCATTCTTGTTTCGCACTGCATTTCAAAAGCTTATATTCTCTTCCTGTCTGAATTGTTTGTCGTTCACTTTTCACTTTCGTGAAAGGCGACACTCCAGACAAGTACCTTCAGTGAAGACTTTCGAATACCTTTATTTAAATTCATGTTCGCAGGTTTTTGTTTTTCATAAATGCTTACCTTAGTATTGCCAGCTTCCTTATTTTATCCGACGTATTTTGCCATTCACAGGACATGTGGCCTGTGATTGAAGAAGTGTCATGACGACCTCTCCATTGGCAAAAGATTCCGGACCAGTCCCCCTTCGGATCTCCAGAAGAGGACTGCCAGGGGGGAGGTGACCATGGAGTAACCAAAGAAGGGACAACATTCTACGATTCGGAGCGTGGAATGTCAGAAGTTTGAACGTAGTAGGAAAGCTAGAAACTTTCGAAAGGAAAATGCAAAGGTTCCCTCTAGATATAGTGAGAGTCAGTTAAATGAAAAGGAAGGAGGATAAGTATTTCTGCTCGGGCGAGTGTAGGATAACAGCAGTAGAAAATGGTGTAACGGGAGCAGGATTCGCTATGAATAGGGAAGTGGGCAGACAGTAAGCTACTGAGAACAGTTCAGTGACGGGGTTGTTCTCGTCAGGTCCTACGGAAGACCAATGCCAACACTGACAGTTCAAGTGCAGATGTATGTGCCGACGTCGCAAGCAGAAGACGAAGAGCTAGAGAAACTATATGAGGACAGTGAACGGCTAATTCAGTATGTAAAGGGAGATGAACATCTAATAATCACGGTGGACTGGAACGCGGTTTTAGGGGAAGGTATAGAAGGAAGGCTTACGGGACAATACGATATAGGCTAGGCATTGGTAAATAAATGTCGTGTGACTAGGGCCTCCCGTCGGGTAGACCGATCGCCGGGTGCAAGTCTTTCGATTTGACTCCATTTCGGCGACTTGCGCGTCGATGGGGATGAAATGATGATGGTTAGGACAACACAACACCCAGTCCCTGCGCGGAGAAAATCTCCGACCCAGCCGGGACTCGAGCCCGGGCCCTTAGTATTGACATATGTCGCGCTGACCACTCAGCTACCGGGGAGGGGGGGGGGGGGGGAGGGCGAGCTAGTCATTGGTGATTCACAACCTACATAAGCTCGCAGACTACCCCGTCACGTGACGCGATAACAGCGCTCCTGGTGCATAAATTAGGAACTGTAGTGCCTGTGACGTTAAGGCTTGTGGAATAATAAACCGATACGAACGGCACCCCTTTACCGACAAGCCCGGGGCAAAGAATTATGCCTCAAAACCACGCACTTCAGATGTTTACATGTCTTTACGTGCCGCAAACTTTGTTTGTTTACTTACAACTTTTTACAAAACTGTCTTAAAAAGTTTCGTTGCCAACTTCCACAGCGACTCGCGCTATCTCCCACGAATTTCTTCGGCGGCTCGTGTTGAAACCAATCGCTCGTTTGTGGCCTAGGAATGAGAGAGGAGAGAGGCTAATTGAGTTCTGCAATAAATTTCAGGTAGTAATAGCGAATATTCTCTTCGAGAAGGGACGATTGGAAAAGACTCGGAAACACAGGAGTGTTCCACTTGGATTATGTCGTGGCCCGCCAGAGATGCCGAAATCAGGTATTGGATTGTAAACTGTACCTAGGACATATAGGCTAAGGGCGTAACTGAGTAATTATGAAGGATACAATTAAATTTACAAGAATCATATGGAATACTCAGCATGGAAGTACTGACAAATGATCAGAAACGTTTGAAATTCGCTGAAGATGTTTTACAGCGATAAATACACTCCTGGAAATTGAAATAAGAACACCGTGAATTCATTGTCCCAGGAAGGGGAAACTTTATTGACACATTCCTGGGGTCAGATACATCACATGATCACACTGACAGAACCACAGGCACATAGACACAGGCAACAGAGCATGCACAATGTCGGCACTAGTACAGTGTATATCCACCTTTCGCAGCAATGCAGGCTGCTATTCTCCCATGGAGACGATCGTAGAGATGCTGGATGTAGTCCTGTGGAACGGCTTGCCATGCCATTTCCACCTGGCGCCTCAGTTGGACCAGCGTTCGTGCTGGACGTGCAGACCGCGTGAGACGACGCTTCATCCAGTCCCAAACATGCTCAATGGGGGACAGATCCGGAGATCTTGCTGGCCAGGGTAGTTGACTTACACCTTCTAGAGCACGTTGGGTGGCACGGGATACATGCGGACGTGCATTGTCCTGTTGGAACAGCAAGTTCCCTTGCCGGTCTAGGAATGGTAGAACGTTGGGTTCGATGACGGTTTGGATGTACTGTGCACTATTCAGTGTCCCCTCGACGATCACCAGTGGTGTACGGCCAGTGTAGGAGATCGCTCCCCACACCATGATGCCGGGTGTTGGCCCTGTGTGCCTCGGTCGTATGCAGTCCTGATTGTGGCGCTCACCTGCACGGCGCCAAACACGCATACGACCATCATTGGCACCAAGGCAGAAGCGACTCTCATCGCTGAAGACGACACGTCTCCATTCGTGAGCGGAAGACGGCCTAACGGTGTGCGGGACCGTAGCCCAGCTTCATGGAGAAGGTTGCGAATGGTCCTCGCCGATACCCCAGGAGCAACAGTGTCCCTAATGTGCTGGGAAGTGGCGGTGCGGTCCCCTACGGCACTGCGTAGGATCCTACGGTCTTGGCGTGCATCTGTGCGTCGCTGCGGTCCGGTCCCAGGTCGACGGGCACGTGCACCTTCCGCCGACCACTGGCGACAACATCGATGTACTGTGGAGACCTCACACCCCACGTGTTGAGCAATTCGGCGGTACGTCCACCCGGCCTCCCGCATGCCCACTATACGCCCTCGCTCAAAGTCCGTCAACTGCACATACGGTTCACGTCCACGCTGTCGCGGCATGCTACCAGTGTTGAAGACTGCGATGGAGCTCCGTATGCCACGGCAAACTGGCTGACACTGACGGCGGCGGTGCACAAATGCTGCGCAGCTAGCGCCATTCGACGGCCAACACCGCGGTTCCTGGTGTGTCCGCTGTGCCGTGCGTGTGATCATTGCTTGTACAGCCCTCTCGCAGTGTCCGGAGCAAGTATGGTGGGTCTGACACACCGGTGTCAGTGTGTTCTTTTTTCCATTTCCAGGAGTGTATTAACACAGTAGCCCGCCCGGGAAGGAGCGCCTGGTCCCCGACACCAATCCGCCCGGTGGACTTGTGTCGATGTCCGGTGAGCCGGCCAGTCTGTGGATGGTTTTTAGGCGGTTTTCCATCTGTCTCTGAGAATGCCGGCTGGTTCCCCTTATTCTGCCTCAGCTACACTATGTCGGCGATTGCTGCACAAGCAAGTTCTCCATGTACGCGTACACCACCACTACCCTACCACGCAAACATAGGGGTTACACTCGTCTGGTGTGAGACCTTCCCTGAGGGGTGGGGGGGGGGGGCGGGGAGGGGCACCGGGGGCCGAACTGCACAATAACCCAAAGAGTGGTTCGGTGTGGGGTGGCGGATGGGTGAAATGGAGTGCAGTAGTCGTCGTGGGGTTGTGGACCACTGCGGCTGCGGCGGGGACGGAGCCTCTCCGTCGTTTCTAGGCCCCCAGTTAGCATACAATACAATATAATATCACAGTAGGCAGATCAGTTGGAGAGGAGCGGACATCTCTCAAAAAGCAGTCACAGATGTCAGAGTGCCAGCCACCGGTACCAGGAAGAGACTCCGAACAAACCTTGGATAATAGAAGAAATACGTCAACTGATCGACGAAAGGAGAAAGAAGAAAGTAGAAAAATGTTCAGAGAAAGACAGGAATAAAGCAACACAAATCATCAGGAATGAAATAAACAGAATGTGCAGGACAGTCAAGGTGAAATGGCTGCAGCGAAGATGTGAGGAATCGAAAAGGAAACGATTCCCGTCAAGACTGACTCAGCATACAGCAAAATTCAAAACAACTTTAGGTGAAATTAATTGCAAAGGTAGTAACATTAATAGTGCATTGAAACTTTCACTCTTAAACTCATAGACGGAAACAGTACGTTAAAGGTCTCTCTGAGGGGGAGGACTTGTCTCATAACTCGATAGAAGAAGAAACTGGAGGTGGTGAGGAAGAGGTACAGGATTCAGTACTATAGCAGTGTTTGAAAAGATCTGTGAAAGACTCGAGGTCAAATAAATCAGAAGAGACAGATAACATGCCATCGGACACTGTAAAATCATTGGGGGGGAATGGCAACCAAACGACGATTCAGGCTGCTGTGCAGAATCTATGAGAATGGCGAAGCACCAGGAGACTTCTGGGAAAATATCAGCGACACTATTCGGAAGACAGGAAGAGAAGATAAGCGCGAAGACTATCGCACAGTCAGTTTAACAGCTCATGCATCCAAGCTGCTAACGAGAATAATGTACGTAAGAATGGAAAAGAAAATTGTGGATCAATTATACGATGATCGGTTTCACTGTAGGAAAGATAAAGGTATAAGAGAGGCCGTTATAACTTCACGCTTGATAACGGAAGCAAGGAGGTGCGACTATAGGAATCGTCGATCTAGAAAAATTGTTCACCAATGTGAAGTGGTGCAAGATGTTAAAAAAAATGGTTCAAATGGCTCTGAGCACTATGGGACTTAAGATCTGAGGTCATCAGTCCCCTAGAACTTAGAACTACTTAAACTTAAGTAACCTAAGGACATAACACACATCCATGCCCGAGGCAGGATACGAACCTCCGGCCGTAGCGGTCTCGCTGTTCCAGAATGAAGCACCTAGAACCGCTTTGCCACGCAAGATGTTCGAAATTCTGAGAAAAGTACAAGGAGACAGGTAATACATAATATGTACAGGAGCCAAGAGGGGATAACAAGAGTGGACGACCAAAAGCGAAGTGTTCGAATTAAAAAGGGTGTAAGACAGGGATGTAGACTTTCTCCCTCGTTTTCAATCTATACATCCAAGGAGCAACGACACAAATAAAAGAAATGAACAGTCTAATGAGTACAGAATATGGACCGAGAGTAAATCGAAGAAAGACGAAGGTAATGAGATGTAGCAGAAATGAGAACAGCGAGAAACTTAACCCAGGCAGCAAAATAACCCATGGCGAACACAGCAAAGACGACATAAAAAGCAGACTAGTACTGGCAGAAAGGGCGAAGAGAAGTTTACTAGTATAAAAAATAGTCCTTAATTTGAAGGAGAAATTTCTGCAAACGTACGTTTGGAGTACGGCATTGTATGATAGTGAAACAAGGACCGTGGGAAAATCGGAATAGCAGAGAATGGAAGCACTTGATATGTGGTGCTACAGAAGAATGTTGAAAAGAAGGTGGACTGATACGGTAAGAAACGAAGTTCCCTGCAGCATCGGCGAAGAAAAGAAGATGTGGAAAACACAAGAAGAAGAGGCAGGATAGTAGGACATCTTTTAAGACATCAGGGACTAACTTCTACGGTACTAGCGGGAGCTGAAGAGAGTAAGAACTGTAGGGGAAGACAGAGACTGGAATCCACCCAGCAAGAAATTGACGATGTAGGTTGCAAGATGAAGAGGTTGGCCCAAGAGAGAGATTCGTGGCGGATGGCATCAAACCAGCCAGAAAACTGATGACTAAAAGAAACATTTGCCATTGTCAGTTATTTTGTCGCCGAAAATCACAACTCATCTCCTACTTTTTAAATTTTTATTGTCCCATTTCCTAATCTAATTATTTCAGCACTCTGTTGTACTCTTGTTGATGTTCATCTTATAACTTTTTTTTTCACTATCCATTTGGTACACTCGATTTCCTAAGCTCTTTGATCTCTCTTGCAGAATTATGATTTCATTGGCAGATCCCGAAGTTTTCATTTCTTCTCCCTGAACTTTAATTCCCTTTCTAAATTTCTCCCCGATTTCCTTTTAATGCTTGCTCAATGTACAGACTGAATAACAATGGGGATAGGCTACTACCTTGTCCAACTCCCTTCTCAACCACTGTTTCCCATTCATGTGCGTCGACGTTTGCAGCCTGATTTCGTGAACAAACTGTAGAAAACCTTTCGGTTCCTACATTTTATCCTTGTTACTCTCAGAATTGTAGAGTGTGTACCAGTCAACGTTCTCAAAAGCTTTCACTGAGTCTACGAGTGCTATGAGCGAAGGTCTGTCTTTCTCTGCCCTATCATCTAAGGTAAAGCCTAGACTGTGCAGTGTATCCTAGATTTCTCCGGAACGTAAACTGATCTCCTCCGGAGTCGGCTTTTACCAGGCACTATTGGTTAACCGGATCGAATGACCGTCTCTATTGGCTCTGAGCACTATGGGACTTAACATCGGAGGTCATCAGTCCCCTAGAACTTAGAACTACTTAAACCCAACTAACCTAAGGACATCACACATATCCATGCCCGAGGCAGGATTCGAACCTGCGACCGTAGCGGTCACGCGGTTCCATACTGTAGCGCCTTTAACCGGACCGTCTCTGTCACGGCGTCAGGTCTGGAGGTAAGCGAGGTGAGGTTGAAGTGTCCGGTAAGAAGTTTACCGGCGCAGGAAGCGACGTTAAACAAGGGCTGCCCCGTGTTCTGCACGATTACCAGGGCACACGTCTGCGTTTGGCCCGGCACTTAGCGCCCTCTGCGTGTCGGCTCGTTACTTACCGGCTCCACCTGCACTTAGCACAGCCCGAGGCCGCACTTGCCAGCCTGTCTCAGGGAGGCGAGACGCAGCGCGCTCAATTCTAGCAGCACACTGCGCTGCCTTTTTATCCCGATAATCAAAACACGTGAAAGCTTTAAAAAATTCCTAAAGTTCTCTTCCTCCTTTTCGTTACTTTTCAGTTTGTTTATTACTCTGTCTTCCTTTCCGCTCCTGCTGCTCGGCAACAGGACATCAACAAGAAACAGCCGCTGTGACAGAGCGGTTCTAGGCGCTTCAGTCCGGAACAGCGCTGCTGCTACAGTCGCAGGTTCGAATTCTGCCTCGGGCGTGGCCGTGTGTGACGTCCTTAGGTTAGTTAGGTTTAAGTAGTTCTAAGTCTAGGGGACTGATGACCTCAGATGTTAAGTCCCATAGTGCTTAGAGTCATTTTTAAACATCAACAAAAAGAAGCATAAAAATCGAGAAAGAGAAAGAGTGAGAATGAGAACGAGAAACAAACAGAGCAAGAATGCAAACGAGAAAATATAGAGAAGAAATAATCGGTACGAGAAAAGTAAATACATATAAAGAAAGTGAAAAAGAGAGAGAGATAGGGAAGATAATGATGATAGATAAAGGAAGAGATAATGAGGATGAGCAAGCAAGAATCAATCTTTCTGTCTGCCCCCCCCCCCAACCCCACCTCCCTCTCTCTCTCTCTCTCTCTCTCTCTGTTTTATCTCAATTTTCCACTTTATAATTATAATGCTTTTAATTCCCTATCTCTCTGTTTATTTCTGTTCCATTACTTCCTATTTCTCTTTCTCTGTCCTCCTCCTCCTCCTCCTCCTCCTCCTCCTCCTCCTCCTCCTTTTCCTTTATCTCACTTTCTTTCTCCATCTTTCTTGTTGGTTCTTCCTCTTTCCTCATATTTTCCTCCCTCTTTCTCCTTTGCTTTCTTGAACTCCTATTTCTTCAATTCATTCTACCTTTTGCTCTTTATCGATTTTTTTTCTTATTCCTGTTGCTCTCCGATATCTCTATTTCATATTCTCACTCTTCTTGTTTATCTCTTTCTCACAGTTCCTAATATATTTTCTCTTACTCGTTATCTCTCTCTGTTCTCCACACATTCTTCCTATTTCTTATTTTGTATCTTTATCTTACTCGTTCTCATATTTGTTTTCCCTCTTCATCTTAAGAAGTTACCCTTACCAGTTGTTAAATGAATAAAGCAATTTCCGCAACAAAGATTTTCTGAAGTATTTCCTGATCTATTATGGTCTCCCTTCTCCTGTTCTCCCTTCTTCCTGTACTGACTTGCACTTGCCTAATAGTACTTTCATTTATTAGTTCCCTCATTCCAGGTGTTTAGTGTACTCTTAGGATGCCAGCTACCACTTTGTTATTAGCTGATTGTGTCTGCAGCTGGACCTCGTCTAGCCTGCTTCTAGTCCAATTCTAGGTTACCAACAGCAGCAGTTACGTATGTTTTTGCTAGTTTCCGCTCCCAGAAGGGTGCCGCTGCAGTCATGGACTGTGCGGCTGGTCCAGGCGGAGATTCGAGTCCTCCTTCGAGCATGGCTGTGTGTGTTTGTCCTTAGAATAATTTAGGTTAAGTAGTGTGTAAGCTTAGGGACTGATGACCTTAGCAGTTAAGTCCCATATGATTTCACACACATTTGAACATTTTTTTTGAAGGGTGCGCCTAACCATCACTTTTGTATTGTGAATAGGTTTCATCCTATACTTATGAATTTAAAGTCACGAACTTCACAATGTTAGATTGCAAACAATAGACTTCAGTTGCAACAATCAGAGCACCGATATTTTTACATCGTAGGCGCTTCTCCTGGCCTGTCGCCAGACCAGTAACAACCATAAATACCGTAAAAAATGACATAAATGTGTATAAATATTTAATTGATTTGTAATTCAGTTTCTTACTATTTAGTATACCCTTTATACTTATTTTTAGGCATATAATGTTATGACGACTTGATAATAAGTCGAAACCGATGATTAAAACATTTGTGTGACAAGTGAGCTATATAACACGAAAAATTTCGTTCACACGTAGGCTGAACTACATGATGTAACTACCTGTGGGTTAATTTGTTACAGTGGGGCAACAATGGAATGAAATGGACCTAAAAAATTAAATTTACTAACTTTTCGCCAGACAAGTAGGCTATCATTCCGGATATGACGCTCTTAAGCCACCATAAAATATATCATCAGCTGTATAATGGAATGACGACAATGAAAATTTGTGCTGGACCGGGATTCAAACGAGAATTTCGCACTTGACGCAAGCGGTCACCTTACCACCCCCCCCCCCCACCCCCCCGCCGTTTTTTTTATTTTTTTATTTTTTATTTTTACATGAATGTAACTCGAGCCAGCAATTCATCGATTACGGTGCATTTTTTTTCTGAGAAGAGGAAGTCATATCAATGTTATGTACACAATGAGTTCCTTGTGGTAAAAAAACAAAAACAACATTGTACAATAATGAAAAATGGAAATACATCATTCTGCGTAACAAACAAAATGTCCGCACTCCGTATTCATAGTGAAGTTACCTTATCGTGTCCGACGTTTAACTATCGGTGCACGACTCACGGCGAGACCCTTCCTGGTATCGGCGGTTAAATAGAATATTACGCGAAGGAACTTGCCCCCCTTCTTGCAGCGGTGTACCATAGGTATCTAGAAGAGCGTAGCGTTCCAAAGGATTGGAAAAGGGCACAGGTGATCCCCGTTTTCAAGAAGGGACGTCGAACAGATGTGCAGCACTATAGACCTATGTCTCTAACGTCGATCAGTTGTAGAATTTTGGAACACGTATTGTGTTCGAGTATAATGACTTTTCTGGAGATTAGAAATTACTCTGTAGGAATCAGCATGGGTTTCTAAAAAGACGGTCGTGTGAAATACAGCTCGCGCTATTCGTCCACGAGACTCAGAGGGCCATAGACACGGGTTCACAGGTAGATGCCGTGTTTCTTGACTTCCGCAAGGCGTTCGATACAGTTCCCCACAGTCGTTTAATGAACAAAGTAAGAGGATGTGGACTATCAGACCAATTGTGTGATTGGATTGAAGAGTTCCTAGATAACAGAACGCAGCATGTCATTCTCAATGGAGAGAAGTCTTCCGAAGTAAGAGTGATTTCAGGTGTGCCGCAGGGGAGTGTCGTAGGACCGTTGCTATTCACAATATACATAAATGACCTTGTGGATAACATCGGAAGTTCACTGAGGCTTTTTGCGGATGATGCTGTGGTGTATCGAGAGGTTGTAACAATGGAAAATTGTACTGAAATGCAGGAGGATCTGCAGCGAATTGACGCATGGTGCAGGGAATGGCAATTGAATCTCAATGTAGACAAGTGTAATGTGCTGCGAATACACAGAAAGATAGATCCCTTATCATTTAGCTACAATATAGCAGGTCAGCAACTGGAAGCAGTTAATTCCACAAATTATCTGGGAGTACGTATTAGGAGTGATTTAAAATGGAATGATCATATAAAGTTGATCGTCGGTAAGGCAGATGCCAGACAGATTCATTGGAAGAATCCTAAGGAAAAGCAATCCGAAAACAAAGGAAGTAGGTTACTGTACGCTTGTTCGCCCACTGCCTGAATACTGCTCAGCAGTGTGGGATCAGTACCAGATAGGGTTGATAGAAGAGATAGAGAAGATCCAACGGAGAGCAGCGCGCTTCGTTACAGGATCATTTAGTAATCGCGAGAGCGTTACGGAGATGATAACTAAACTCCAGTGGAAGACTCTGCAGGAGAGACGCTCAGTAGCTAGGTACGGGCTTTTGTTGAAGTTTCGAGAACATACCTTCACGGAGGAGTCAAGCAGTATATTGCTCCCTCGTACGTATATCTTGCGAAGAGACCATGAGGATAAAATCAGAGAGATTAGAGCCCACACAGAGACATGCCGACAATCTTCCCTTCCACGAACAAAACGAGACTGGAATAGAAGGGAGAACCGACAGAGGTACTCAAAGTACCCTCCGCCACACACCGTCAGGAGGCTTGCGGAGTATGGATGTAGATGTAGATGTAGTAACAAAGGCACTGTGCAAGTAATTGTATATGAGGCGCGTAAAGATAATCGAGGTTATAGACTAGAAAATGCAGCCTACAGGAATGTTACTAAGAGGTTAACCCGGTTCATGTTGTATGGTGCAAAGTCTCAGTTGCAGGTTGCTTGTCTAACGGCTACCAGGTGCAAAAAAGATGGATTTTAAATATTTCACACAATTACGGAACGAATTTAGTAATTTAAAATGCTGTCACAATCTACTCGTTAAATAGTATAGCAAATGTTATAGTCCTCTATAATTTCAAACCATCACTGAACTGTCTCTCTCTGACATGCACCAACACACAAAATGCGAACAGGAAAAAAGTTCATTGCTTACTACATTATCGCTATTCATGCAATAAAACTTAAGCATCAGACATAACATTTTATTACATATTTGCTATTAACTCTATTTCTAACGTATTTTGCAGACAATATACCACTGAATGTACCTGCAGAATTACAGGGCGTGGGCAAAAATGTAGAAACATGGCGCAAAATACATGCTTGAATTTAATATTTTTTCATAATGCTGGGCCACAGTCATAATATATTTCTTCAAAGTCAGTACCGCCATTAGACTGTTGTTTATTTACAGGTTACAATTACACTTACACGATCATGATTTCGGCTTCAAAGTGCTATAATCAAGTGTTTTAAGTGTTATAAATTGCCTGATATGGCATACTGTCGTATTAAAATACACTAAGACACATTGAGAATCGATATTTCTGGCAGTAGGCTCTTTATTGTTTAGATGAAAAGTAGTTATTTTATGGACTATCAGCAAGCAGCTGATATGATCATTAACACAAATAAGGTTAATACAAGTTCTTACTCACGTTTAAAACCACCACGTCTCGGGTAATTCGGATAAAAAAGACATTTGCTGAAATAGAAGGTTGGGAAATGACAGGAGTGTTAAAAAAAGAGTGGCGAAGTGAAGATCATTTTCAGTGAGGCCACTTGTTCAATAGGTTTTTACTTAGCTTCTTTAGTATAATACCAGTTCAATTATCCCGTGGAAATCTATTAACATGCACTGAAGAGCCAAAGAAACTGGCACATCTGCCTCATACCGTGCAGGGCCTTCTTGAGTACGCAGAAATGCCACAACACGACGTGGCATCGACTCATGCCTGAAGTAGCGCTGGTCGGAACTGATGCCATTAATCCTGCAGGGCTGTCCGTAAATCCATAAGAGTACGAGGGGGTGGAAATCTCTTCTCAACATCGCGCTGTAAGGCACCGCAGATATGCTGAATAATGTTCATGTCTGCGGAGTTTGGTGGCCAGCTAAAGTGTTTAAAGTCAGAAGAGTGTTCCTGGAGCCACTCGCCGGTAGTTCTGGACGTGAGGGGTGTCGCATTGTCCTGCTATAATTTACCAAGTCCGTCGGAAAGCGCAATGGACATGAATGGATGTAGGTGATCAAACAGGATTCTTACGTATATGTCACGTGTCAAGACTCAGGGATCAGTGCAGGGCGGAGGTGTGTTTGAAGTTCACTTTTGGACGTTTTTCTTGAATAACTCGAAAAACATGGCCTCCAGCGAAAAGGCATCCCAGTTCAAAATGCAATTACATTAAATTTCTTAAAAACGGTCCCGTTTATTTTTTCGTTAAGACTAGTAGTTTGCGCGTGGAGAGCTAAGTATAGGAAAATCTCGCGCATTGTGTATGAAGGCCAACTATAAATAACATTGCGGCTTACATAAAACGACAGCTGTAGGAGCATTTGTATCACCCTACATTTGTTCCACGTTAAATATAGTTCAGGAATATGCTCCACGTCTTTGAAAAAAATATTTTTTATCCATGTCTTTAGTTAGTTAGCCATAATGGGCATAACAGCACGTCTTTCCCTCCTCCTGTGATATCTAAACTCAGCTGCCAAGAAAGAGTGTTTGCTAGGAAATGTTTAGAAAAGAGTAATCCCTTCTTTATCAATGCGAAGTTCAGGAGTTAGATTTCTGTTTGAAATAGAAACTAGGCTAAAATTTCACTCATTATTCGGGGAATTTCAGGTACAGGTAGACGATGTTAAGCACTATATTTGCTAGATAAGAAGCTCGTGGCTACGAAAAGTCCTCGTTATAAGCCGAAAGCTAGACCTATCAATGAATTAACTACCGATTTTTACATAGCTAATTAACAGTGGGCGGCTTTTACATAATTTATGTATAAAGTAACCCTGAGATAATTACCATAATTAATTATGAGTGTGAAAATTATCACCAGTCAGCAACAGCTACAGACGCGTCCAGCTATGGTATCTTCAGTCGGTTACTGTGCAATTTGATTCATTCGTTATCGCTAAAAGCTCTCATTCATGATGGAATTTATGCAACACGATGTATGAATGAATGGATTGATTGATTGATGGATGAATGAATGAATGAACATACGAGCGAACGAATGCGCATGATGTACTCTCCGCTATACACTGCACCGTAGATGCAGGTTATACGTTCTAGACTGACAGACCGCGATACAGCCGTAATACAGGCGACGGCCTGTGTACACGGCAGATGCGGTGGAAGGCTGTTCGTTCGCTTTGCGTCACTGGTTGCATAAGTTACAGGATGGACGGCACACGCTGGTATCACTGTACTACTACCGTTTCTTCTTCTTCTTCTTCTTCAGTTACTCTTCTTATCTACTAACTACTACGGTTATCATATATTTATCTATCTTCCACGGCCTCTTCGCATTTTGGTTTGTATTTCTTTCTTTTTACTGGTAAGTTTTTCAGATCTATTCCTTATAAATATTCCTTCCACCTTCCCATTTCTTACTGTAACTGTTCTTTTACGCTGCATATATTTAGCTCATTTCACACATAACCATGACTGATTCTGTGTGTTGTCATTTAGTATTTCTTGCTTTTTGTTTACCACTCATCGTTCAGTTCCATCGTTGTTGGAAAAACAGTGTAATGAAAACACCAATCACATATTTCACTCTTCAGAAATCTGCTCATTGTTTCACAAATATTGATAAACGTGTCCACTTTATTTTGCGTAGCCCACTTCAGCTCTCCTGTTCAACAAGCAAAATTTCGAAGGTTGCTCAGGAATATTTTCTGAGTATTTTGGTACTGGAGTTCCGTAGCCACTGATCGCTCGTTACAGAGTAATGATTCAGTTATGATTTATTCGGTTTGTTACCACAATTGCCTTTTCTTCCTGTGAAAATACTTTCCTACCGAAAGATCTGGTTTTTGTAGGCACCTGTGCAGATTTGCAAAAGTTTGTATTTTATTGCAATCACTTTGCGCCATTATGCCACTTTTCCATTGCATTCAGAGAAACCCAAACACAAGGTACATATTGGCAAAGTCTGCATCAGTAAATGTGTCCATAATGCTGCGTATCACTGTCAGGGTACAGCTAACAATTCCGGAAAATAAAATCTGAAACAGTACTGAATGCAGAGGGCAGAGATTAAAGTACATGTTTGTTTCCAGAAATGACGCACAGTGCATCCGCAAAAATTTTCAGTGCAATACAGTTACGAAGATAAATGGTGGTAAGAAATCTAACTAAATGAAATGAATCTGTAACGAACCACCGAAGATCACTAGTCCCTTACACGAAAATACTAACAAAATATCCCTGAACAACATTCTAAAATTTGTCCGTGGAGTTAGGGTTCACCATGTACATTATTATCGCCCAGTACTTTAGTCATTAGATTCTACATATGGTTTAAGTTGTTTTTTTTCTGGGAGTGTAAATGTTATTCAGATGTTTTTCTTTTACTGCAAGAAAACTTAAAACACCATAAAATAATGGTGTTGAGACAGCAACCAGCCACAAATTTATTTTCAGTTCCTTTATTCACAAGTTACCCTTACCGGTTTCGAAGCACTATGATTCATCTTCAGACGGTTTTCATGCTTTCATTACATGTGGTGCGTTTTTTTACAGATTAATTGTCCTAAAATATAAATAATCATAAGCATGCCACACAGATGGTTGCATTACAGATTTGCAATGAATGTGACTTACGTGAAATATCCGTTTGTAGTGTTTGTTTTCATAGTTTTCGTCCAACAGTTGTGGTGTGCTTATAATTATGTATTATTTATATTTTAGGACCACTAATCTGTAAAAAAAAACTCACCACATGTAATGAAAGCATGAAAACTGTCTGAAGATGAATCGTAATGATTCGAAACCGGTAACGGTACCTTCTGAAAATAAAGTTGTGGATGATTGCTGTCTCAACACCATAAACATTTGTCTTCAAATAACAGCCACGGTCTCCAACCATGTCATCATATGACAAAACTGTATTACAATAAAATAAATCTTGTGACAGTAAATAGCTTTCAATACATAAGACAGCTTTTTATAATTTTGTAGCGCTAACCGTGTAACATTTTTTGTGTTAATTATATCTTCATAATTACATGAAATGTGAGGCTTTAATGTTATAGACATGGAAATCGCCGTTTCAGTTGTAAGGCTTTTGTTTTTAGATTCCCGACCGGTTTCGGGATAACGAATTCTCATCAGTTGCAATTAGTCGTGTGTTGCGAGACTGGGTACGACAGACTGGGTACGACAGAGGCGTCCACAGCAAAAGAGCGCGCTGCACCGCCTCTCACTCGTAGCAGACGACTGGATGACAGGCAACACGCACTGCGTACAAATGTTGCAGGGAGTCTACGTCGTGCGGCCTTTCTGGGGCATAACTTAATCAATATACATAATTGAATAACATTGGGGATAGGCTACAACCCTGTCTCACTCCCTTCCCAACCACTGCTTCCCTTTCGCTCCCCTCGACTTTTAGACTGCCAAGTCGTTTCTGTACAAATTGTAAATAGACTTTCGTTCCCTGTATTTGACCCCTGCCACCTTCAGAATTTGAAAGAGAGTATTCCAGTCAACATTGTCAAAAGCCTTCTCTAAGTCTACAAATGCTGGACCAGAGGTTTGCCATTCCTTAATCCATCTTCTAAGGTAAGTCGTAGGGTCAGCATTGCCTCGCGTTTTCCAACTTTTCTACGGAATCCAAACTGATCCTCCACGAGAGCGGCTTTTACCAGTTTTTCCATTCGTCTGTAAACAATTCGTGATAGTGAATGAAATTTTCACTCTGCACCGGAGTGTGCGCTGGCTTTGAAACTTCCTGGCAGATTAAAACTGTGTGCTGGGCCGAGACTCGAACTCGGGACCTTTGCCTTTCGTGGGCAAGTGCTCTACCATCTGAGCTACTCGGCCACACAATTTTACTTCCGCCAGTACCTCGTCTCCTAGTGCTAGTCCTGCAAGGTTCGCAGGAGAACTTCTGTGAAGTTTGTTACCCAATACACATTAGTACACACAATGGATATCCTACATCCTCATGTGCTACCTGTCATATAACAATACTATGGTGCCAATTTTCAACAGACAGTCCTCGTCTATACATTGCACACGGCACTATGAATTGTCTGCTTGATGTTCAGCTACTCCCTCCGCGCCCAATAGCCACACATCAACTCAGTCTCAGTGACAGTTTGCAGGACCAGTTACAACAGTTGTGGGTTAGCTTACAGCAGGATAGGATACAACGCCTTTTCCATACCCTTAAGAAACGAATTATCGTACGTACACTATGTGATCAACAGTGTCCAGACACCTGGCTGAAAATGCCTTACAAGTTCGTGACGCCCTCCAGCGCTAATGCTGGAATTCAGTATGGTGTTGGCCCATCCTTAGCCTTGATGACAGGTTCCACTCTCGCAGGCATACGTTCAATCAGGTGCTGGAAGGTTTCTTGGGGAATGGCAGCCCATTCCTCACGGAGTGCTGCACTGAGGATCTCGTATCGATGTCGATCGGTGAGGCCTCGCACGAAGTCGGCGTCCCAAAACATACCACAGGTGTCCTGCAGGATTCAGGTCAGGGCTCTGTGCAGGCCAGTCCATTACAGAGATGTTATAGTCATATAACAATCCGCCACAGGTCGTGCATTATGAACTGGTGCTCTATCGTGTTGAAAGATGCAATCGCCATCCCCGAATTGCTCTTGAACAGTGGAAAGCAAGAAGGTGCTTAAAACATCAATGTAGACCCGTATTGTGATAGTGCCACGCAAAACAACAAGGGATGCAAGTCCTCTCCGTGAAAAACACGAACACACCATAACACCACCGCCTCCGACTTTTCCTGTTGGCACTACACACGCTGGAAGATGACGGTCACCGGGCATTCGCCATACCCACACCCTGCCATCGTATCGCCACATTGTGTACCGTGATTCATCACTCCACACGAGATTTTTTGCATTGTTCAATCGTCCAATGTTTACGCTCCTTACACCAATCGAGGAGTCGTTTGCATTTACCGGCGTTATGTGTGGCTTACGAGCAACGGCTAGACCATGAAATCCAAGTTTTGTCACCTCCCTCCTAACTGTCATAGTACTTGCAATGGATCCTGATGCAGTTTAGAATTCCTGTGTGATGGTCTGGATAGATATCTGCCTGTTACACATTACGACCCTCTTCAACTGTCGGCGGTCTCTGTCAGTCAAACGACGAGGTCGCCCTGTACGCTTTTGTGCTGTAGGTGTCACTTTACGTTTCCACTTCACTATCACATCGGAAACAGTGGACCTAGGAATGTTTAAGAGAGTGGTAATCTCGCGTACAGGCGTACGACACAAGTGACACCCAATCACCTGACCACGCTCGAAGTTCGTGAGTTCCGCAGAGCACCACGTTCTGCTCTTTCACAATGTCTAATGATTACTGAGGTCGCTGATATGAAGTACCTGGCAGTAGGTGGCAGCACAATGCACCTCATATGAAAAACGTATGTTTCTGGGGGTGTCCGGATACTGTTAATCACACGGTGTATCTAGGTCAGAGGGTGTACGATTTCATGCTGATTCGTGGTCACAGACGAACCTGTGACGGCGCAATAGCACACCACGGACATCCTACATTCTTATTTTTTACCTGTCATACGGCAGTACTTCCGTGCCAATTTTCAACAGGACAGTCATCGTCTATACACCGCTCATGACACTATGAACTGTCTCATACTACAAAGTTATATGTAAATTTTACTCGATATAGCAACCACTGAAATGATACACCTACACCTGGAGTTATGGGTGAGGTTGGGATTTCGCATGAGAGGAGAAGAGCTTTCGTGGTTATACCACGAACCCTGACTGCAAAATTGTACGTCAGCCTGGTGTTTCGACCTATCGTGCTGCCATTCATGAACAGCATTCCCGGTGGTGTTTTCCAACAGGATAACGCTCGCCCATACCCTCTCAATCCGTTAAGTTTCGACTCCTCCTCCCCTTCTGGGTGCTTCAAATTTTTGTCGGGCAGAATGCATATTACATACAGGGTCTTACAATTTTTATAGCAATTGATTTTTTCCCATTCGACGATCTTTTGAAGCAGCTTTGATTCTCTGTAGTTTGATTAAAAAGTACTGTATAAAATTATTAGCTCGTTATACAACTATGACACGAGACAGACATTTTACTACGTATGTTACTTGGTTTGTTTCTTACCCTTTCTAAATTCTTTTTATGTAATAAGAAATGTATTTGTGGTGTCTGTTCTATCAGACATGTCTGAGAGAACCGACACCATTTTTGATCCAGCAGCTACTATGACTGAAGACACAAACGAATTATTGACATTGGCTGCGAGTGGGTATTGATATAAATCAATGGAGAAAGTTTAATTTTTTCTTCTCAGTACAAATGCTCATAACGGACGAACTCCTATTTGTGCCTCAGTAAGAAATACTCTTATTTTGAACTAGTTTAATTTCATGTTACAGAAACAAATTGTAATACATTCATTAACTGTCTCATTTCAAACTAGGCAAACTAATAATTTTAATTTTTTATTTATTTTTTAGTCTTTTAGAAAGTAATTGGACATTTCAGTTTATATTCAGCACTAAGAAGCGTGCTCTTAATCTAAAATTTTCGTTATGTCACAACTATTACTCTTTCTTATTTTAGTTTAAATGGTGATACGGCATCCCAGGGATGTTTTATAGCGTAATTTCAACGAGTCACGATTTCGATGTTACAAGTTTAACCTGGTATTTTGTCATACACCAACCAGCCAAAACATTATATACAGCTGTTTAATAGCGTGTTGTTCCACTTCTCAAATACAGTACAATTGAGATTCTGCTTGGTATGGATTCTATAAGTCTTGGCTGGATTACAGAAGTATCTGGTAGCAGGTGTCTAAGCACATGTCAAGCAATTGCAGGATGGTGGTTTATGGGCACGCAGCTGGCGGCCGATGTGCCTTCGAATGGGCACAGATCAGGCACATTTGCTGGCCAGGGCATCAGTGTGAGTTCACTGTAATGCCCCTCGAACCACTGTAGCACAATTCTGACCTTGCAACACGGACAGTTATCTTGTTGGAAGTTGTCATTTCTGTTCAAACATTTAATGATGCAGGTGGTCCGCAATGATGTTCACGTTGTTCGATTACCACCACAGATCCCATGGAAGTCCAACTCATTGAGGCCCATAGCATAATTCTGCCCTCACTGACCAGAATCTGTGGCGAGGTGCATATTTCGTGGAGGCATTTGTCTGTGTGACGGCTCACCCATCGACCTGGTGTAACAAGAAATGTGATGCATTCGACAGGCGACGCATTTCTGTCGATCCACGGTGAAAACTCAGTGAGGCTGTGCCCACTGCAATCGTAAATGGCCATGTCTTTGGGTCAACACAGGAACACATAGGGGTCGTGTGACGTGGGGCTCCATGTTCAACAATGACCACCAGCAATTTGCTCTGTCGTCAGATCTGCCACAGATCGCTGCCTATCCTGGGTTACACAGTGGGGGATCCTCCGACATCTACGTTTTGTGATGAGACCTGGCCGTCCAATAGCATTCGGCCTACTTGTTATTCCACCATCCTTTAACCACTTTCCACAGGAGCTCACGAAGGTAGTACGCCAACATGCGACCAGCTTCGCCGTTTCGGAAATTCTCATTTCCAGCCGCAGCGCCATAAGAATGTGCCTTTTGTCAAAACCACTTAGATCAGTGGATTTCCGCATTTGCGGCCCGTATCTTCGCTGTAATGACTGCCCATTCCTCTTACTTCTTTCCTAATTGCATCACACCGCCAGGAGCCATTCAACCTCGCAGTGGTCATAATGGTTTGGCTCATCACTGTAAATGTCTCTGCTTCTCTGTTCGTTCCATTTTGTAAAGTTTTATGTTTATTTATATAACTTTACTTTTAAAAGTACCAATGATTTGAAATATTTGGCTGAAATTTATATAATGAGCTATTTCCGTATGCTCCTCTTTCCTGTGGCCTTTTTGGTACAAATTTGATACCTTCTGTTAAAAACCATATCTGTTCTCTATAGAATCTTAATTATGTGTATAGTTTTCTGTAAGTATTCGTCGTATGGCGATAATGCCTGATATCATAGGTATTACTTACACTAACGCCACCTACTGGTTGAATTGTTAACCTTGTAAAGTGTGCATATCTCGGTTGGGGCTAGTGCTGTTATGGAGTGATAAGAGAATTTACTTTGTATTTATGTCAATATACATTTTCTCCGTTGTTACAAAATTGTTGCAGCTTTATCTATATAATAACTTTTCTTGTATCCTGTATTTCAGAAACAGATCTGACGACGTCTTTTTTTCCGAAACGCCTCATGGGATGATAGATAAAATTATTATGGCGATCAACTGTTTTCCGATTTAGTACATAAATGGTCACAGATCTACTTACTGACCATTCGTCTAAAGTGATGAAACTTGTTGATTATATTCTTGAAACGCATGGTGATATGCAAGCAAAGGGTGCAACAATAACGAAACATAAACAAGTGACACGAATTAACCAAAGTGTAAAATTCACCTTGTTTTTCTATTGGCTGGCTCTGAGCACTATTTGACTTAACTTCTGAGGTCATCAGTCCCCTAGAACATAGAACTACTTAAACCTAACTAACCTAAGGACATCACACACATCCATGCCCGAGGCAGCATTCGAACCTACGACCGTAGCGGTCGCGTGGGTTTTCTATTACTATATGCCGAAAATCACGGTATCTAGTTTTCTGAATGGTTACAAAATATTACGGGCCGATGTGAAATGGGCGCATTATGTGTACGAGATGTTGTGTTAACGCATGGCATGAAACAATGAAGTCAAATCAGTGACGCTGGTAAGCGCGTCAGACGAGGCTATAACCAGGCGAAGGACGGGGCAACAGAACACAACAACATGAAGTCGTGATATAACGAAGTGCCTTCAAAGTGCAGATAAATCTCATCGCACACATGTCTCACATTTCCTTCAAATGAACGTACTTATCTCTGCTTCGAATCGTTTGATTTCTGCCGTCTTTTGATTTAGCCACTGGCGGCTTTCAGTCTATTCAACTGCTGCTTCCTGGTCTCTTATCGCTCAGCAGGTTATATAGTCGGTTTTTCTAATAATAATGAAAGCGGTCTACTGGGGTACACATACACTACTGGCCATTAAAATTTTTACACCAAGAAGAAATGCAGATAAACGGGTATTCATTGGACAAATATATTATACTAGAACTGACATGTGATTATATTTTCACGCAATTTGGGTGCATAGATCCTGAGAAATCAGTATCCAGAACAACCACCTCTGGCCGTAATAAGGGCCTTGACACGCCTGGGCATTGAGTCAAACAGAGCTTGGATGCGTGTACAGGTACAGCTGTCCATGCAGCTTCAACACGATACCACAGTTCATCAAGAGTAGTGACTGGCGTATTGTGACGAGCCAGTTGCTCGGCCACCATTGGCCAGATGTTTTCAGTTGGAGAGAGATCTGGAGAATGTGCTGGCCAGTCGAACATTTTCTGTATGCAGAAAGGCCCGCACAGGACCTGCAACATGCGGTCGTGCATTATCCTGCTGAAATGTAGGGTTTCGCAGGTATCGAATGAAGGGTGGAGTCACGGGTCGTAACACATCTGAAATGTAACGTCCACTGTTCAAAGTGTTGTCAATGCGAACAAGAGGTGACCGAGACGTGTAACCAATGGCATCCCATACCATCACGCCAGGTGATACGCCAGTATGGCGATGACGCATACACGTTTCCAATGAGCGTTCACCAGGATGTCGCCAAACACGGATGCGACCATGACACTGTAAACAGAACCTGGATTCATCCGAAAAAGTGACGTTTTGCTATTTGTGTACCCTGGTTCGTCGTTGAGTACACCATCTCAGGCGCTCCTGTCTGTGATGCAGCGTCAAGGGTAATCGCAGCCATGGCCTCTGAGCTGATAGTCCATGCCTCTGCAAACGTCGTCGAACTGTTCGTGCAGATGGTTGTCTTGCAAACGTCTCCATCTGTTGACTCAGGGATCGAGACGTGGCTTCATCTCGACTGCTAGTGATACGAGGCCGTTGGAATCCGGCACGGCGTTCCGTATTACCCTCCTGAACCCACCGATTCCATATTCTGCTAACAGTCCCTGGATCTCGACCAACGCGAGCAGCAATGTCTCAATACGATAATCCGCAATCGCGATAGGCTACAATCCGACCTTTCAAAAATGGTTCAAATGGCTCTGAGCACTATGGCTGTGGTCATAAGTCCCCTAGAACTTAGAACTACTTAAACCTAACTAACCTAAGGACAGCACACAACACCCAGCCATCACGAGGCAGAGAAAATCCCTGACCCCGCCGGGAATCGAACCAATCCGACCTTTATCAAAGGTTAACGTTTCACCGGGCAACGCCGGTCAACTGCTGTTTGTGTATGAGAAATCGGTTGGCAACTTTCCTCGTGTCAGCACGTTGTAGGTGTCGCCACCGGCGCCAACCTTGTGTGAATGCTCTGAAAAGCTAATCATTTGCATATCGCAGCATCTTCTTCTTGTCGGTTAAATTTCGCGTCTGTAGCACATCTTCGTGGTGTAGCAATTTTAATGGTCAGCGGTGTATATGTGGTACACGAATATTGTAATGATATTAATGTAAACTAAAATGAAACTATTATGCTGTAAGCATTGCATATCTCTGATGGGCTGTATAAAGCGTATAGCTCACTGTGCACGACAGCAGAGCCAAATATGCTGCTTCTGGTCTGAGACTATAGTGCTGGAGTAAGGGTTCGCTTGGTGCACGGGAGCGTGTGTGTATCAGTCTGTGAGCGAAAGAGGATGCAGTAGGCAGTTTTTGGTGCGTGCTCTGTAAAATCACCAAGTGTTAGATTATAATGTAGGAATTTTCTCATACCAACATTTTGTGTAACACCACACGTAAAATAGGTAGTTAAAAATGATGAGAGATTTTGATGAAATGTAAATTTAATTGTGACTAGAAACGATTACTGGATTGATATTACAAAGAAGCTTTACATGTATTTTTGGAAACATAAATGTGGAAGCAGAAGTCTTCCCGCAGTTGAGGTAAAGAAGTTAATTTTCTATTCCTTTCCTTTCTGCCAGTGTGTTAGTGTAAATGAGTTGGCTGATAACACAGACCAACGATGGAAAAAATTTTTTGCTGAAAATACCTTATTCTTATATTTTTTAGGGTGGGATGTTACTTAAAAACCTGTACCACCCACCATTTCTTCACATTTTACGGCTAGATTTATTAAATTAAGCGATTTTTAAAAATTTAACAGCTTTTATATACTTAGAATAATCTAAAAAGGAGGTTAGTGGATGCAGATGATGTTGGTAGTATTGCTGAAAAATATTTGCGGGCAAGAAATGGTCGATTCTATTTTGTGTTAACAGATGGTCTTTTGTTTACTATCAACCTAACCACACTTTACATTCCCTGTACATGTGCTCAGTACAATGTCTAATCGTGATTGTATAAACTCTGCTGACAGTTTGTTATATTTGTGGTGAATTTGTGATCAAAAAACACCAAAGAAACATTACAGACTTTGTGAAAAAGATTTATCTATCATACTTTGGATCTAAACTTGGTCATCAAGATAAATCATGGGCGCTGCATAAGGTATGTTATGTGTGTGTTTAAGATCTGAGAAAATGGTCCAAAAGGAGAAAAAAGCCTTTAGATTTGCTGTTACTATGATGTGGCGGGAGCCAAGAAATCATTCCGATGATTGCTACTTTTGCAGTGTTGGTATTACTGGTCATAATTCGAAAAATAAGATGGTAATAAGCTACCGTAACCTTCCGGCCGCCATCCGACAGGTAGGGCGTGGCATAGATTTGTCGGTTCCTGACCCACCAGATGATTTAAATTCTATTCCAACAGAAGTATTTTCTGATGTACAATCTGATTTAGATGAACCAGATGATGAAGGATTCCATTGTAATACAGAAAGTCTAGATCCCAAATTGTTTCCCAGACCGAACTTAACGATTTGGTTAGGGATCTGGGTTTAACGGAAGAAAAAGCTGAATTGCTTGGCTCCAGCATCATCATGATACCCCGCTAACGAGCCTATTTCGCCAAATCGCCGGTGAAATGCTGTAAACGTTCGCGGGTGTGGGTGGCGTCTTGCTGGGTACCGTTCCTCATATAACCATCGAGCTTCATGCACGTTACCGTCGGCTAGTCCAGAAACAAAAACCGTATCTTGTAGGGAGCACATTGTGCTCATGTGGGAGCGATCTAGGTGCTTGTAAAACAATAACCTGGTAGCCAAAATCGCAGGAATTCTCTTTGTTCCACGGTTACCGGTTTCGGTGAAACTAAAGCCGCCATCATCGGACCTGTATGTGTGGAATAAAAATAATTCCTGCGAGCTTGGCTATATCTTCAAAGGAATGCCGGCCGGGGTGGCCGAGCGGTTCTAGACGCTACAGTCTGGAACCGCGCGACCGCTACGGTAGCAGGTTCGAATCCTGCCTCGGGCATGGATGTGTGTGCTGTCCTTAGGTTAGTTAGGTTAAGTTCTAGGGGACTGATGACCTCGTAAGTTAAAAGTCCCATTGTGCTCAGAGCCATTTTTTTTTTCAAAGGAATGCTGTGCTGCCATGCTTACTGTATGGCTTATTCGCAGGTGACTTGTGTCTCCTCCGAACCGAAGCTTACGTGTGAATACCTCTGATGTCTGGAGTCACATTCGGGAGGACGACGGTTCTATCCCGCGTCCGGCCATCCTGATTTAGGTTTTTCCGTGATTTCACTAAATCGCTCCAGGCAAATGCAGGTGTGGTTCCTCTGAAAGGGCACGGCCGACTTCCTTTCCCGTCCTTCCCTAATCCGATGAGACCGATGACCTCGCTGTTGGGTCTCTTACCCCAAACAACCCAACGCAACCTCTGACGTGAGGCGGAGACAAACAGCAAGACATATTCGACACGTGTGCGTATCACGTAGGGCCAGTGACGGGGCGAGGGACGTTGGTATGTGTGAACCGACAACCACACCGCTGCCCGTCAACCGACGAACGGTGACGGCACGGTAGCTCAGCGTGTTCGGTCAGAGAACCGGTTGGCCTCTGTAATAAAAAACTGAGTGGAAGGATCAACCACCGAACTTGAACAGGATGTCTTGCGACGTCCGCAACGACCAGACACTTCGGAAAAAAAAACCAGCAACAGGGCAATCCCACGGCAAATCGGAGCGCATGGCGCCAATTTTCCGTGGTAATTTTGGTTCCTAGTGGCATCAGCTATCAAGGGTTACAATTTCGTGGCACAGTTTTTCTCCACCCTGTATATAAACGGTCTGGGGGACAGAGCGGGCCTGTCATTGTGGCCGAGCGGTTCTAGGCGCTTCAGTCCGGAACCGTGCTGCTGCTACGGTCGCAGGTTCGAATCCTGCCTCGAGCATGGATGTTTGTGATGTCCTTAGTTAGGTTTAAGTAATTCTAAGTTCTAGGGGACTGATGACCTCAGATGTTAAGTCCTATAATTCTCGGAGCCATTTGAACCATTTTTTTGACAAAGTGGGCAGCAGTTAGTGCGTCTTTGCAATGTGTGTGTGAATTCCTAAGGGACCAAAGTGCTGAGGTCATCGGTCCCTAGACTTACACGCTACTTAAATTAACGTATCCTAAGAACGATACACACATCCATGCCCGACGGAGGACTCGAACCTCAGGCGGAAGGGGCCGCGAAATCCGTGACATGGCAATAACTTTATTTTGGAACTCTTCCATTTGGCCCGTGTTTGCATAGAAAAACAACAATATCAGGAATTGAGTCCACCTTGATGCGAAACATGGCGCCTCAAACCGCGCAGCCACTCCGAGCGGCGCGTGTCTTTGCAGATGACGCTGTGGTGTACAGGAAGGTGCTGTCTTTGAGTGAGTGTAGGATAGGGTGACGAAATTATTTTCGGTGAAAACCGGGACACATTCACCCGGGTGCCAATGGACACCTCATCCCCAGGTTTCTTAATTTTAAATATTGATGTTTTGTTGATACATTTTGTTAACCCGATTATTGTAACTAATAAGAGGATAAAAAAAGATTGATATAATCTAGATTATGTGTATAATTAATGACATTTAATAAACGTATACAGTAATAAAGAAATGTGTTACGATTTTACAAAATTTTACAGCCATTCAACTTTTAATCAATTAATATTAACATGAGCTTTAATATTACTGAGCACTTGTAGATGGAATTGACTGCCCTTGGAGAAAAGGCTATTTTTCACTGCCTCCAGCCTTCTTGATCATGTCTTTGTTCTTTGAGACACAGTGATAAAACTCGGCACAATCCATTTTGTAGTTGTACAGGATCTGCAGGATTGCTTCAAGAGAGTCCACCTCCATTCTGTTTCTTTCACCAGTCCACTGGATATTCATGAACGAAAATATTCTTTCCACTGGTTATCACTGTTAGCACTCAACTGCGATTCTTATACATAAATTTTAACAACGCGTTTCAAGAGACAATGCTCTTATCATCAGGTTGTAAAGTTTCTGTCATGAAATTAAACGGACTAAAAAGACAAAATACCATCACAAATAGTTGGGAAGTCCACAGAGTAAAACAGAATTAAAAGTATATTCGACTGTGGGTCGTCGTCTTACACTGAAGTTGTTGACACAAGTCGATGGCCGTCCCATAGCTACCAAGTATGCTGCCGCACTGTGCCGGCTCGGGAGCTGTTGTGGACTGACGTGCCTAGGTGTTGTGGCGTGGTTACAGCCGTGTGCTTGACGGTAACGCTATGCTATTGGGCGCCTTATTTCCTTATTGCATTGGTCTGCCATCGTTAGCCTCTCGCAACTCCGTCAGTGACATGCTACAAGTTTAAAGTCGCATACCTACCCTAAAATAATTCTAAAAATCCGCTAAAAAATCTCATTTCTTTAAAATTATCTTGTGCATTTAGAATATTGCTTTGTTTTTTTTCATGGATAGCTATCTCGAATTCCTCTAGTAAATCAAGTTTCCTCCCTTTCTTTTCTACATGCAATATTTCTACGTTATCTTCTATGCTATTAAGGGGATGGCCTGTTTCATATATATGGTTCGCAACAACTGATTTGTCATAATTTCCTAACCTGAACGCATCTTTATGTTCTTTATACCGGATCGCGAATGATCTTCCTGTCTGCCCTATATATTTTGCATCACAAGTTCTGCACTTAATCTTATAAACTCCCGATCTTTCAAACTTATTTCTCTTCTCGCCAATATCGTGCTTAAGGCTTTACCTCACTAGGTTATTAGTCTGAAAAGCTATTTTAACATCGTATGGCTTAAAAATATTTGCTATCTTTTGTGAGACTGTTGCGTAGTATGGCATCGTGATAATTTTCTCTTTCTCTCCATCAGGTTTTTTTCTTTTTGCGCTTATTATTTTTCCGTAACAGTTTTTTAACCATATCTATTCTGTAGCCGTTATTCATCGCTATTCTCTTCACGGTATTAATTTCAGTCTCCCTATCTTTTTCGCTCATAGGTATATTGACTGCCCTATGCACGAGACTACGGAAAGCAGCTTCTTTATAAGCCTGCGGATGGCATGAACAACAACTGCTACCTCGACTCAATAACGGATTATACTTTTTAAAAAAAAATATTCTTTCCACATAGCCATTATGGGCTGGGATTGCAAATACATTTCTTGCAATTATTACCAACTCAGAGTAACGCTGAAGACAGTCACAGCTTTTAAAAAACTCACCCACTTCTCATGACATTCCAATGATGAAAAAAAAATCATCATTCCATTTGTGAAGACTTTCTTCAACAAAATTTGTCAGTATGCCGAACTGATCAAAGAGAATGGAATAATCGATTTCAATCTCTTTACTCTTCAAATAAGAAACTCTCTCTTCAACACTTTCCCCATTTTGGCACTCTCTTCAGGAACATCCAATCAAACACCGGCGATGAGGATAAATATGAGGCGCTCCACTTGCTGAGATATTCTACATAAGTGTCATGAAACTTGTTAACTTCTTCTCTAAAACTCTTTTCCGCTGCTTCTGATACTTCAGCTCTTTTAAGGACAGATTTAACATTAAAAGAAATGAACTGCTGTTCTCTCCTCTTAGTAACAGTTTCCAGAGTATTTTTCAAAACATCATTTACCTCTATTACACTTTTCGTGCTTCCCTCAATTTCCTTTGTCCCATGCTGCAAAGTGCTAAGCTGACTGAATGAACCATAAGTAGGCTTCACTTACAGAGTTACTGAAAAATTGAACCAATATTTCGGGGGCTTTGAACCGTTAAAAGATATTTTTCCTAAATAAAGACAAACAGGCGGATTCCTCTTTCAACTGCTGGAAACAGTGATAACCAGCGAGTTTTCGAGTGACACACTACATTCATATATTCAGTTCCCACGTAATCACAGAACTCCTTAAGCCTCACTGTTCTAACAGTACATATGTAAAAGTGTGAGTATACCGTCATGACGATAGTTTCAACATCACAGCTTAAACTATCAGCAGATGTCTGCACACTATTGTGTAAAACATGTGCAGGGCACCCTATGCCTTCAATGTTTTCATGCAAAGTTGCCTATAATTTGGTAAATACGTAGCATTTGCCTTGTCTTTTTAAACCACCAAAGTTTGTGTTGGTGTTGTCTCCACAAAATGCCACACATTTATTTTTCTCAATATCAAACATTTCGATAGTATTCATGCAAAATCTTGAAATTTCGTCAGATGTTTCATTAGGTAGGGAACTCATCTTCAAAAGTTTGGTCTGAATTCCCTGATTAATATCGAAAAACTGAACAACAAACGGAAATATTTTAGTGGCCTTATGATTGCTGGCATCAGTGGATATCCCGTAGAGAGATGACTTTTTGATGTATTCAAGGCTTTCCTTTACACTCTGGGGAGCAATAACTCCTTTCATTACGGCTGACACTTTAGTTCTTGCTGAACTAAACTTTTTTGCAATGGAAGAATCATCGAACATAATGCTGTTAAGCTTATTAGTACAATCACTATATCTATAAGTTTGGTGATGTTTTACCGTGTGGTAGGATAGAGTAAGCTCGGCTGCTCGAACTTTCGTCTCTTCACTTGACTGATGTTTCACAAAATAATTTTGTTGAGTTTTACTGCAGCTCGGTGCACCGTATCTGTTAATGTGTTTCTTTGACCTCATGTGATCAACTATGTCGGAACGTCCACCATGGCTTATACTAATAAAACAGTTACATACGGAACACACTGCTTCGTAATCAAAACGACCTTTCTTAATGAAATTCCATTCCTTGGAACAACAGTCACTGAACTTGCAGGCACGTTTCGGCATTGCGTTTCACGGTACTGCAGCAATAATACCACTAATATGAGAAAAAAACTATTGCAGTTTGTCTGACAAAACATCACCTACTACACTGTTCTGACAATGAGTGTGTAAGTGGCGCGACAATCGGACGGTTTCATAGCTCTTTTACAATAATAAAACTTACTACTTGTTGGCCAAAGTACCGCTCAAAGTAAATTATTGCCTGAGTGTATCAATACTGATACTGTGATTACTAGTGTGGGACAATGGAGGTTTTAGACAAATAAGCTAAAATATATTAATTTCTTGTGTTGTATTTCCTTTAATATAGCGAAATCCCAAAAAGTATCACGAAATGTATTTAAAAACTGAATTCCGGGACTTCTGAGCATCCCGAAACAAATTTTCGGTACACCGGAACACAGGGACGAAAACCGGGACAATCCCGGTTTTCCGGGCCGTTTGATCACCCTAGTGTAGGAGGATAGAGAATGACTTCGACAGAGTTTCTGTGAGGTGTGATGAAAGGCAGCCTGCTCTAAGTGTAGCAAACTTAATTAATAGAGATACGAAAAACAATCCCACTAATGTTCGAACACAATATTAGTGGCATGATAGCTGACACATTCACGTCGATTAAATTTCTAGGCGTGACGCTGCAAAGTGATACAACACGGAACGAGCAGTTAAGGTCTGTTGTAGAGAAGGTAAATGGTTGATTTCCTTTTATTGGGGAAGTTTTAGTAAAGTGTAGCTCGTCTATAAAGGACACCACGTGTAGAACACGAGAGCGACCCATTCTTGTAATACTCTACGATAATGATGGAAACTGAAGAAATGAATTACAGTTTGTGTTGCGTCCCGTGTCTCCTTGCTTACTAGGCAGAAATGCTGACCATTACACCACCCCAGTGCTTGATCTGTAAGACCAGCTGAGGTACAGGACTTCCCCATTACGTCCAACGCTGGGGTGCTGTTCCAGTACCGGAGAGCCCTGGCAATAGTGACAATTTAGGGGGAAAATAAGCTGAAGATATGAATTAAGTTTGTGTTGGGGAGGGCGTTGGGGAGTCCGTGCAGGAATGTTGACCGTAGTACAGAGGTGGTGTAATGGCCAGCATTACTGTTTAGTAAGCAAGGACAGTCAGTTTCGAGT
This sequence comes from Schistocerca americana, assembly GCF_021461395.2. Classification (NCBI taxonomy): domain Eukaryota; kingdom Metazoa; phylum Arthropoda; class Insecta; order Orthoptera; family Acrididae; genus Schistocerca; species Schistocerca americana. The sequence goes on from NC_060127.1 coordinate 47,272,327, forward strand.
CCCGGCCGCAGCACGTACTTTAATTTATTTCTTCCGCTTCCATCATTATCGCAGATAAAGATGAGAAATGTCCCGGAGAAAATTTAATTATAAGATCTATAACAGTCGAATGTCTGGAATCCACACCAAGTCGGGTTGGAAGACGTCGAAGCAATTCAGAGGGGGCTACTAGATATGTTACCGGTAGCTTCGGGAATTCAAATGGGAATTTTTTTTCGCGAACCACTATTGACAAAATTTAGAGAACAGGTATTTGCACTATAAGTTTACTGTCACCAACGTACACTTCGCTTAAGGACCAGGAGGACATAAGGTGAATCAGGACCAGTACGGAAGAAGCAGACAGTCGTATTTTCTTCGCTGAATTTGCAAGTGGAACACGAAAGAGAATATAAACTTATATGGATATGGTGTCTGTTCTTCCACGAGTTATGGATGTGTTGGGGTGGGACACTACGAATGTAGTGTGTGGACATACAAGGTGGGAATGTGGGTCTCGCGGGAGGCGTGCGTGAGATACTACCTGTAGTCTCACTATCCTCTGTGCCCTCGGTGGCTCAGATGGATAGAGCGTCTCCCATGTAAGCAAGAGATCCCGGGTTCGAGTCCCATTCGGGGCACACATTTTCACCTATCCCCGTTGACATACATCAACGCCAGTCAGCAACTAAAGGTATTAATATAATTATAATTACGAAAGAGAATGGCTAGTGTTGGTACAACTAACGCTCCATGTCTTGCGGAGTTTGTATGTAAACGTAGAAGGAGCCTAAGAAAATGTTTTGTTCGCTGTGCTTATATGTAGGTGTTGGTGCTGCTTATAGGTTCGAACTTTTGGCACATTGTATGACGTGCTAAGCAGTGTAGTTTGTCCTCGTGAGGAAAAGGCTGCATAAACAAAATTGTCCCAGTTTCCTCGGCACACGGAAAGTCGTCGATATCGCCTGTGTGGCGTACTTGGTGATAAGTAATCACGTTGATTCAGAGTTCGTGAAAGAAATGCAACTGGGGCACCGCTTCGAGTCTCCTGCTGTGACGGATGCTATCCATAGAAATGACTCATGGCCCCGAGGCTTTCATGCACCGCTGATAGAAAGCACACCGATGGAAGAACACACCGACTCCTGAGTTACGTTTATGTTCCAGTATCGCAGTTCGCTTCATGGTTCTGTTGTGATCACACAAGGACACTGAAGAATTACGTGAGAAGATGTTCAGATCTAGTTGTGTCCAATGATGATGATGTCATTCTCGTCATAAGAAACAATGTAATCAAACTGCAATCACTAGCACATACTCAATTACCTTCGACACGGTTTTCCAGTGTACTGAAATACGTCTGATAAAGATCAGGAAATTGAGAGAATCGCCCGCCGCAGTCTGAAAACTTGCTGAAGACTGAAGCGCCTGAAATCGCTCGGCTACAGCGGCCGGCAGGAGGGAAGGAAGATTGATTTTAACGTCCCGTCGACATCGAGGTCATTAGAGGGGGAGTAAAAGCTCGGATTGTGTCAAGGGTGGGCAAGTAAATTGGCCATGCCCTTTCAAAGGAAACATCCCGTACGCCTGGAGAGATTTAGGGAAATCATGGAAAACCTAAATCTGGATGACGGGAAGCATTCTAGGTCCCGTGCTGCATTTCCAGTGTTTGTAGGCAAATCATTGTGGCCGTGGTATTCGTTTTTGTAAGTTGTTATTTTGTTTGCCGGAGAAGTGATAAGCGACGAACTGTCGTGGAAAAACTGCTACTGAAACCTATCTTCTAGGAAAATAGGTGACTTTATGAGTGGTTGAAGCGTTCCCAAGATGGCCGAGTAGACGCCCTTCAACATCAAAAACGGATGAAAATATCTAAAAAAATCAGGTAATCTGATTCGATCTGACCGTCGACTGACTATTCGGTGAGTTACTGAAACTGTAGGAATTGACAAAAAAATGCGTACGGAGAATTTTGCATGACCAGCTTAACATGAGAAAAGCGTGTGCGAAACTAGTGCCAAAAATTCTCGCCATAGAAAAGAAAAAGACGCACGTGAAAATGTTTATACCATGACTTTGCATTTCATCGAATATGACCCTAATTTCTTGAAAATGGTGATAAGTGACGAATCTTGATTTTTCAATTATTAGCCATAAACTAAGCGCCAATCCCAGGAATGGAGGGGCGTAACTTCGCCGAATCGCCGAAACGAAGAAAGCTCGGGTGAGGATATCAAGATTCAAAGCGATGATATTCTTTTGATACTCATGCGATTGTGTATTTTCAATGGGTCGCTGAAAATCAAACTATTAATCAGCGTTACTACCCTAGAGCTCTTGCTCAACTCCTCGAGGAAATAAGAAAGATACGAACCCATTGTGGAACAGCAAGTATTGGGTTCTGCGCCGGCCCTGTGACGGAGAGGTTCTAGGCGCTTCAGTCCGGAACCGCACTGCTCCTACGGCCGCAGGTTCGAATCCTGCCTCGGGCATAGATGTGTGTGATGTGCTTAGGTTAGTTAGGATTAATTAGTTCTAAGTCTAGGGGACTGATGACCTCAGATGTTAAGTCCCATAGTGCCATTTGAACTCTTCGTAAGCGATCACAGTGTCTGTAATAGGACTGTTGATATTATTAAGAACATCGGGAATCCGATGTATCGATATTTAAAAACGTTCTTATCGGCCATCAATACATCGAAAAAATAACGATATGTCAAGGAAAATATATCAACGTACTGAGACACATATATATCTCGGTTGCACATTGGAAATATACTGTAGGTTTTAAAGCTGTATATTTAAGTATTGATTTATTATTAGATATTCCGTACATTAACAAGCTAGCAGCCTGATCATCCCGGTTATAACATGAATTTAAAGTAAAACGTTCACGCTTTGCGGTAACCACTTTGCTAACAAAGGTAACTGCATGTAAGTGGCACAATGAAAGGAGTCCGACTGTTCCGTCATACGGTTTCGTCACATATCGGATTTGTCCAGAAAATTTCATGTCGACTTATTTCATTTTTCATTTCTGCAAACGCCAGCGACCTAGCAATTGTAGTGTCAAAATTGCGTGGTGAAGTTAAATGTCGCAGTTTCTGCTGGTAGCGCCGAGCTCCGATTACGTACGTCATCATATCCCCCTCACACGTCCTCGCCAACCACAAAGACCGACCTTATCATATAGATTTTTGTTCATCATTTTCAGCAACTGTTTTTAAAGAATGCCTATGTGAAGAAATAGCACACTTAGTTACGTTAAATATACAGGGTGGTCCAAAAGTCCAGAAACACCCTCATAAAATCCAAATGGAGTAGCAAGCAAGGAAACAGAGTCCCTACACACGAGGAACGGGAAGGGGGAAGCTTTATAGGCTATGACACCAACATGGCGGCCATCTTGAAAGCCGCCATCTTGGATTCAACTCCAAAATTTTAAATGGGAATGTGGTCATGTGACATATAAAACAGAGAATTACACCAGAAAAACAATCCCATTGTTAAAAACTCCCTGGCAGATTAAAACTGTGTCCCCGACCGAGACTCTAACTCGGGACCTTTGCCTTTCGCGGGCAAGTGCTCTACCATCTGAGCTACCGAAGCTCGACTCACACCTCTTCCTCACAGCTTTACTTCTGCCAGTATCTCGTCTCCTACCTTCCAAACTTTACAGAAGCTCTGCTTTGTTCATTCTCGAGTTATAGCCAGTTACATGCGGCAGCAGTGGAACGCTCGGCAGCGTGAGTATTGCGCACTGAGAAGCCATAAAATGGAGTCTGAAACGGTGCAAAGAGACTATCCCATGCCTGATGTATTACATGTGTTTAAATGTTAGGTATCATTCACTCATGCTAACGTTTTAATCGTTATTTCCTTATTTACAGGTTACAAAATGTCCTTAACACATGGTTCAAATGGCTCTGAGCACTATGGGACTTAACGTCCATGGTCATCAGTCCCCTAGAACTTAAAACTACTTAAACCTAACTAACCTAAGGAAATCACACAACACTCAGTCATCACAAGGCAGAGAAAATCTCTGACCCCGCCGGGAATCGAACCCGGGAACCCGGGCGGGAAGCGAGAAAGCTACCGCACGACCACGAGCTTAACACATGAAGAACGCATTGAAATCATCTTGATATCAGGGGAAAGAAGCACACGGGTCATTGCTGAGGATTTCAACAGTCGTCACCCAACCAGACAGCCCATCACCCACAGCGCAGTTGCCACACTTTTGGCCAAATTCCGAGCAGCAGTTTCTGTCGCAGATAAACCTAAGGCTGGAAGACCAAAATCCGCCACCAATGAAGCAACAGTAGTGAGAGTGTTCGCATCATTTAGCAAGAGTCCGCAACGGAGTACTCGTCGCCTGTCACAAGAATGTGGGGTTAGCCGTACCTCCGTACTGCGAATTCTATCGCAGCACAAATGGCACCTGTAAAAAATGCAGCTGCTCCAATACCTCAACGAGGATGATCCAGACCGTCGGGTACAGTTCGCAGAATGGGTGACACAGCAGCTGCAGATAAACCCACTTTTCCCCTATCAGGTGCTGTTCAGAGATGAAGCCAATTTCTTTATCAATGGTGAAGTGAACAAGCGGAATTACAGATACTGGTCCGACACAAATCCGCACTGGATTGATGCTTCCAAAACGGTCGACTCGCTAAAAGTGATGGCCTGGTGTGGTGTGTGGGGTACCAAAGTCATTGAGCCTTTTTGTATTGTTCAAAAAATGTTCAAATGTGTGTGAAATCTTATGGGACTTAACTGCTAAGGTCATCAGTCCCTAAGCTTACGCACTGCTTAACCTAAATTATCGTAAGGACAGACATACACACCCATGCCCGAGGGAGGACTCGAACCTCCGCCGGGACCAGCCGCACAGTCCATGACTGCAGGGCCTTAGACCGCTCGGCTAATCCCGCGCGACGCCTTTTTCTATTGATGGTACGTTAACAGCCGACGCTTATCTGAGGTTATTGGATGAAGAAGTGTTTCCCTCGTTGTTAACGGAGGACGGGACATTTCCGGAATACTTCCAGCATGATGGAGCCCCACCACATTATGGGCACAATGTGCGAGCATACCTGGATGTGCAGTTCTCTCAAAAGTGGATTGGTAGTAGGGGTGCTGTGGAGTGGCCACCACGTTCACCAGATTTGACTCCTTTGGATTTTTATCTTTGGGGGTCATGTCAAAGCACTGGTTTAATCTGTGAAAATACTGGATTTGCATAATCTAAAGCAGTGCATTGTTGATGTGTGTGGTCATATTCAGCCAGATGCGTTGGTCAAAGTTCATCAGGACTAGGTTCGAAGGATAGCAGCCCGCATCTCGTGGTCGTGCGGTAGCGTTCTCGCTTCCCACGCCCGGGTTCCCGGGTTCGATTCCCGGCGGGGTCAGGGATTTTCTCTGCCTCGTGATGGCTGGGTGTTGTGTGCTGTCCTTAGGTTAGTTAGGTTTAAGTAGTTCTAAGTTCTAGGGGACTGATGACCATAGATGTTAAGTCCCATAGTGCTCAGAGCCATTTGAACCATTTGAAGGATAGCATTAACAATCCAACATAATGGACAACATATCGAGCCATTCCTATCACTGTTGGTGGTCTCTCAGGACTGTGTAACATCGGCGTAATGTCTCTTCGGCACGTAACACACATGCTGCAGAGCGTCCCACCGCTGCCCCATGTAACTGGCTATAACCCGAGAAGGAATAAACCTATGTTTAAAATAACAGCGCCATTGTTTTTCTGGTGAAATTCTCTATCTGTTTGATATGTCACATGGCCACATTCCCATTTATAATTTTGGAGTAGAATCCAAGATGGCGGCTTTCAAGATGGCCGCCATGTTGGTGGCATAGACTATAAAGTTTCCCCCTTCCCGTTCCTCGTGTGTAGGCACTCTGTTTCCTTGTTTGCTACTCCATTTGCATTTTATGAGGGTCTTTCCGGACTTTTGGACCATCCTGTGTAACATATATTAGCGTAATGGTGTGCTATTTATTCACGGCGGAAATTTTGTTATTGCAGTCACACCGCCAGCCCCCAGTACGATCAGACTGCTTCTTTGCGCCATCTATGCTTGCCTCACACCGTCAAAGAGAAAGACTGGACGAGATGAAAATTCAAAAAGTAGGAAGAGTCCTTTACGCAGTGAAAGTAAAATTATGTTCTCTACAGTTTCGAAAGAACAATTTCAAATTTTTACCAAAAATAGCGAGGAAATATAATATAAAATTAAAAAAATCGGTTATCAATATTGTCATTTCGGCGAAAAGATATTGCCGTTATATACCGGTGCTTTCTAGAAAAATGTCGATACATCGATATCTTATGAACAGAGCTGGTCTGAAGCAATTGTTGCAACAATGCTGTTTCTAAAGTCGAGTAGTGGTAGAGGAGGCGCGCACGCATGCATGCACGCGCGCGCGCGCACACGCACCCCGCCCCCCCGCCCCCCCCCCGCCCCCCCCCCCACACACACACACACGATCCTTCGTAAAACAAAACAAAAAAGAAAGTGCGTACTGGCAGTGAGTTATGCCAGTAAGTGGCATACTATCCTGCTACCATATAAAGATCTCTGATTCAGCTTCTTCCAGGCGAAGAAACGGTCATAGTTCTAGCACATCAAGATAAGAAACACCAGTTACCGGGAAAGGAAGACTATAAACTTTCCGCTCGAATATGGCACAAAAACTTTCAATTTAGAGAGTTTCGTTGCAGCTGTACCATCTTGTGGGAATTTGCTAACTCCCAGACGCAAACATGTTGTGTGTTCACTTTTCATCTTAAGTCAGGTGCCGATGCATGGCTTAAGGCAACATTATCCATGAAATTTTCATCGTCTTGTAGGAACATTGTGTTTGCAAAGCTGGCACGCAAACGTAGTCTGTAGGCTTTAGAGCTTGTAACAGGTTTACAAACGAATCTGTACGAGTCGCTCATTCATTTGCTGTATTATTTATAACTGTGGTTGAACGTAATAAATGCCACAATGCCATAGAACTGACGTATTCATTTTGAAACGCCCTGTATGATTCACGGAGCATTTCCTCACTTAATTCGACAGCATTCCGTAAGCGTTTCACTTTTGTCGATTCTCGTCTCGTAATCTCTTTCGAAAAAGATAACCCGTTCGACCGTTCTTCCAAGTCCTTGGCCTCTGTGAGTGAACTCTATTGTCTTCGGCAAGTGAACCGCTTTCCTCCGCATAGTGCGTCATATCTCCTGGGAATCCACGGTTGCGTTGGGCAGTGTAGTCTTCGTTCCCGCGGCGTTGTGTGTGAAGCGAAAACGACGCATCATTTTATCTGGAAAATTACCAGTAACCGGAGAGGGGCTGCCTGCCATTGGTTATTTGGTGCTCAGAGAGACACCAATTGCCGTCGCTTCCGCGGACGACAAATCGCATCGGTCGCTACTGACCAGTAAACAGCTTCGAGTGGGGTCTGCCGGTGGTATCTGGTTCGTGCTAGTTACAACTACATCTACACACATATTCAGCAAGCCACCGTACGATGCTTGGCGGAGGATACCTCGTACCCCTTCAAAATGTTCAAATGTGTGTGAAATCTTATGGGACCTAACTGCTAAGGTCATCAGTCCCTAAGCTTACAGACTACTTAACCTAAATTATCCTAAGGACAAACACATACACCCATGCCTGAGGGAGGACTCTAAGCCGGCCGGAGTGGCCGTGCGGTTCTAGGCGCTACAGTCTGGAACTGCGTGACCGCTACGGTCGCAGGTTCGAATCCTGCCTCAGGCATGGTTGTGTGTGGTGTCCTTAGGTTAGTTAGGTTTAAGTAGTTCTAGGGGACCGATGACCACAGCAGTTAAGTCCCATAGTGCTCAGAGCCATTTGAGGACTCTAACCTCCGCCGCGATCAGCCGCACAGTCCATGACTGCAGGGACCCTGACCGCTCGGCTAATCCCGCGCGGCCCTCGTACCACTAGTAGCCATACACTTCCTTGTCCCACCTGCCAGTGGAGCCAGGAAATAGCAACTGTCTGTATGCCTCCACACTAGCCCTGATTTCTCTTGTCTTCGCTGTATTTGCGTGTAAGGTACGTTAGCGGTAGTAAATCAGTCTGCAGTCAGCTGCAAATGCGGTTCCCTAAATTTTCCCAATAGTGTTTCGCGAAAAGAACATCTTCCTTCCACTTGTTTCCATTAGAGTTCAGTAAGCATCACCGTAATATTCACTTGTTGCTCGAACGTTCTGGCAACATACACTGAAGAACCAAACAAACAGGTACACCTGACGTCACATCTTTTAGAGCCCCCGAGAGCACGCAGAAGTACCGCAACAACGACGTGGAATGAACTCGACTAATATCTGATGTAGCGCTGGAGGGAATTGACACCATGAATCCTGCAGGGTGTCCGTAAAGCCGGTGGCTGTGGTCAAGCAGTTCTAGGCGCTTCAGTCTGGAACCACGCGGCTGCTACGGGCGCAGGTTCGAATCCTGCCTCGTGCATGGATGTGTGTGATGTCCTTAGGTTAGTTAGGTTTAAGTAGTTCTAAGTCTAGGGGACTGACGACCTCAGATGTTAAGTCCCATAGTGCCTGGAGCCATTTAAACCATTTGGTGTCCATAAATCCGAGAGAGTACGAGGGGCTACAGACCTCTTCTGAACAGCACGTTGCAAGGCATCCTAGATATGCTCAATAATATTCATGTCAGGGAGTTTGACGGCCAGCGGATGTGTTTAAACTACGAAGAATGTTCCTGGAGCCACTCTGTAGCAACTCTGGATGCGTGGGGTGTCGCACTGCCCTGCTGGAACTGCCCAAGTATGTCGAAACCCACAATGAACATGAATGGATGCAGGTGAACAGACAGGACGCTTAAGTACGTGTCACATGTCAGGGATTGTATCTAGACGTCTCAGGGTTCCCATACAGCTCCAACTGCAGACTCTCCACACCATTACAGAGCCTCCGCCAGCTTGAACAGTGCTCTGCTGATATGCAGGGTCCATGGATTCATGAGATTGTCTCCATACCTGTACACGTCCATCCGCTCGATACAATTTGAAACGAGACTCGTTCGACCAGGCAACATGTTTCCAGTCATCAACAGTCCAATGTCGGTGTTTGCGGGTCCAGGCGAGGCTCAAAACTTTGTGTCGTACAGTCATCAAGGGTACACGAGTGGGCTTTCGGCTCCGAAAGCCCATATCGATGATGTTCCGTTCAGTGGTTCACACGCTGACACTTGTTGATAGGCCACCATTGAAATGTGCAACAAATTGCGGAAGGGCTGCACATCTGTCACATTGAACTATTCTCTTCCGTCGTCGTTGATCCCGTTCTTGCAGGATCTTTTTCCGGCCGCAGCGATTGCGGATATTGGATGTTTTACCGGATTCCTGATGTTCACGGTACACTCGTGAAATGGTCGTACGGGAAAATCCCCAGTTCGTCGCTACCTCGGAGTCACAACGCTCGTGCGCCGACTATAACACCATGTTCAAACTCACTAAAATCTTGATAACCTGCCACTGTAGCAGCATAACCGATCTAACAACTGCGCCAGACACTTGTTGTCTTACATAGGCACTGCCCACCGCAGGGCCGTATTCTGCCTGTTTACATATCTTTGTATTTCAATACGCATGCCAATACCAGTTTCTTTGGCGCTTCAGTGTAAATCGCTCCGTTTCCGAATTACAACGATTGCAGCACTGTTATCCACGTCTTCCCAATCTGCTACACATACCTTCACTGCTAGAGCTGCTTCGGGCTGTCATTGCAAGTTGACGTCGAACATAAGCGACGGTTACGTTTATGTCACAACCATGCATGTGAAACTGAAACTTCCTGGCAGATTGAAACTGTGTGCCGAACCGAGACTCAAACTCCGAACCTTTGCCTTTCGCGGGCAAGTGCTCTACCGACTGAGCTACCCAAGCACGACTCACGCCCCGTCCTCACAGCTTCACTTCCGCCAGTACCTCGTCTCCTACCTTCCAAACTTTACAGAAGCTCTCCTGCGAACCTTGCAGAACTAGCACTCCTGAATGAAAGGATATTGCGGAGACATGGCTTAGCCACAGCCTGGGGGATGTTTCTAGAATGAAATTTTCACTCTACAGGGGAGTGTGGCCGATATGAAACTTCCTGGCAGATTAAAACTGTGTGCGGACCGAGACTCGAACTCGTGACCTTTGCCTTTCGCGGGCAAGTGGTCATTCTACAACCATGCATGTGTTCCTCATGTCCGACACATTTATTGCACTTGTTATGAATGGGCTTTATCCTACGTTATATTGACGATTCCGCCATTTGGTGTGTATTTACACGGAGCTGTTACACAAGTTATATGTGTTATTCTTTCTGTACTTCGTATATTCTGTAAGTTGCTTGATAATGACTACAAAGTCGAAAATGGTCAATACCAAACAACTTGAAAATTACACAGTCCGTAACGGATGATTTCTTTTAAAAATGTATCGATGCTGTGGACCCACGTCCAAACCGAGCGAGGTGGCGCAGTGGTTAGACACTGGACTCGCATTCGGGAGGACGACGGTTCTATCCCGTCTCCGGCCATCCTGATTTAGGTTTTCCGTGATTTCCCTAAATCGCTTCAGGCAAATGCCGGGATGGTTCCTTTGAAAGGGCACGGCCGCTTTCCTTCCCCATCCTTCCCTCACCCGAGCTTGCGCTCCGTCTCTAATGACCTCGTTGTCGACGGGACGTTAAACACTAATCTCCTCCTCCTCCCACGTCCAAACAAAATTGCTGGGATAACTGTTCCCGGAATAGAGAATCTACTAAAATTGCTCTAAAGGGGAGAAGCACCTGATGAAATACGTGTGAGATAATACAGAGATTGTATGGAAGAACTTGCTCCCGTTGTAATGATGGTTAAGGGGAGGTTTACTATCTTTAGCCCGAAAAAAGCATGTTCTTTGAGACTTTTCTTCTCAGGATGTGTTATAGATGTCAATATTAAATTTGGTCAAAATGTTTATTGATATTTCCTCTACAAACTGGAATTTTTTGGACCGAAAATGTCGAAGAGGAAAGGCAAAAGCGCCGTCGGAACGAAACAAAATTTCGATGTCGACCTCCACCCGCGGTATGTCACAGGTCAGCCGGCTCGTCTGAAATCAAAACTGAGTTGACGTTACCGAAGTACGTAAGATTCCTTAGCAGTTGTACCTCGCTTAAGTTATTTGGACCATCAGTCAAAATAGCAAATAAATTTTTGTTACTAGTTTCAGCCACATACAAGACTTCTTCAGACCCACAATAACCTTCTTGATTGGTGTGACTGGCATAAAGGCTCAACACATCGTTATAATCTTTATAAAAAGGACGACATCCATACAGAAAGTATATGTGAAATAACTTTACATTGTTCATAACCAATTATGTAGAAGGAAGATCGTCAAACTAAGGCATTATGACTAACCTGTTTTTACCAGCGTTATTCTCTAGAATGACGAGACACTGGCCTTCCATTCTACGGAAATGTGATTCAACTCTCCCGTTGTCATGCCCCTAAACATCATTTTCGACGACACGTACATTACGATTTCCAAAATACGACCGTGTTTTTTAAGTAAGTACCGTTGAAATTAAAAAAAGACGTTGTAAGATATCTCAATAATTTTATTTTTACATGAAAGCCTGTATCTTAATCTACTTTTCTACATAAGTTCTGTCAATACTGAGGCACTTGCCATAACATTGTACTAGTTTTTGAATACCCTCCTCATAGAAGTCTGCCGCCTGACTTGTTAATCACTGCACCACCACTGTTTTGCCTTCGTCATCGTCTTGAAGACGCTGACCGCCCAGGTGTTTCTTTAAGTGCAGGAACAGATGGTAGTCACTGGGCACAAGATCGGGTCTGTACGGAGGATGATCTGCAGTTTCCCATCGAAAATATGTCATGGTATCTTTGGTCTGATTCGCCACATGCAGACGGGCATTGTCTTGCAGCAAAACGATGCCCTTGTTCAACTTCCATGGACTGTTGCTTTGATTCTGGTGTGAAGTAGGCCACCCATGTTTCATCGCCCGTAACAATTTGGCTTAAGAAATCATCACCGTCGTTGTGGTACCGCTCAAGAAAAGTCAATGCACTGTCTAGACGTTTGGTTTTGTGCACAACCGTCAACATTTTCGGTACCCAACGTGCGCACAATATCCGATAATTCAAGTGCTCGGTCACAGTGCCATACAAAACACTACGGGAAACATTAGGAAAGTCATCCCGCAAGGAGGGTATGGTAAAGCGTCTGTTTTCTCTCACCTTATTCTCCACTTCCTGCACCAAACTTTCATTAACGACAGGACGCTCACTCCGTTGTTCATCATGCATACACTTCTGGAAATGGAAAAAAGAACACATTGACACCGGTGTGTCAGACCTACCATACTTGCTCCGGACACTGCGAGAGGGCTGTACAAGCAATAATCACACGCACGGCACAGCGGACACACCAGGAACCGCGGTGTTGGCCGTCGAATGGCGCTAGCTGCGCAGCATTTGTGCACCGCCGCCGTCAGTGTCAGCCAGTTTGCCGTGGCATACGGAGCTCCATCGCAGTCTTTAACACTGGTAGCATGCCGCGACAGCGTGGACGTGAACCGTATGTGCAGTTGACGGACTTTGAGCGAGGGCGTATAGTGGGCATGCGGGAGGCCGGGTGGACGTACCGCCGAATTGCTCAACACGTGGGGCGTGAGGTCTCCACAGTGCATCGATGTTGTCGCCAGTGGTCGGCGGAAGGTGCACGTGCCCGTCGACCTGGGACCGGACCGCAGCGACGCACGGATGCACGCCAAGACCGTAGGATCCTACGCAGTGCCGTAGGGGACCGCACCGCCACTTCCCAGCAAATTAGGGACACTGTTGCTCCTGGGGTATCGGCGAGGACCATTCGCAACCGTCTCCATGAAGCTGGGCTACGGTCCCGCACACCGTTAGGCCGTCTTCCGCTCACGCCCCAACATCGTGCAGCCCGCCTCCAGTGGTGTCGCGACAGGCGTGAATGGAGGGACGAATGGAGACGTGTCGTCTTCAGCGATGAGAGTCGCTTCTGCCTTGGTGCCAATGATGGTCGTATGCGTGTTTGGCGCCGTGCAGGTGAGCGCCACAATCAGGACTGCATACGACCGAGGCACACAGGGCCAACGCCCGGCATCATGGTGTGGGGAGCGATCTCCTACACTGGCCGTACACCACTGGTGATCGTCGAGGGGACACTGAACAGTGCACGGTACATCCAAACCGTCATCGAACCCATCGTTCTACCATTCCTAGACCGGCAAGGGAACTTGCTGTTCCAACAGGACAATGCACGTCCGCATGTATCCCGTGCCACCCAACGTGCTCTAGAAGGTGTAAGTCAACTACCCTGGCCAACACGATTTCCGGATCTGTCCCCCATTGAGCATGTTTGGGACTGGATGAAGCGTCGTCTCACGCGGTCTGCACGTCCAGCACGAACGCTGGTCCAACTGAGGCGCCAGGTGGAAATGGCATGGCAAGCCGTTCCACAGGACTACATCCAGCATCTCTACGATCGTCTCCATGGGAGAATAGCAGCCTGCATTGCTGCGAAAGGTGGATATACACTGTACTAGTGCCGACATTGTGCATGCTCTGTTGCCTGTGTCTATGTGCCTGTGGTTCTGTCAGTGTGATCATGTGATGTATCTGACCCCAGGAATGTGTCAATAAAGTTTCCCCTCCCTGGGACAATGAATTCACGGTGTTCTTATTTCAATTTCCAGGAGTGTATTTGTGCGGCCATCTTTAAATGCTCTCACCCACTTTCTTACCATCCCATAACTCATAGCGTTTTCTCCGTAAACTGCACAGATCTCACGATGAATATGGATCGCTTTTAGGCCTTTAGCACTAAGAAATCTTATAACAGCCCGTACTTGACAGTCGGCGGGACTCATCGGAGGCATCTTAAACACTCAGTACACAACGTAAACAAGGAAGAATCAGACTGTAATGACATCAGTGCGTAGATTAAAGTACAGGCTTTAATGTAAAAATGAAATTATTGAGATATCTTAGCACGTCTTTTTTTAATTTCAAAACGGTACTTACTTAAAAAACACGCCTCGTACTTTTGATGCTTGTGTTCCGCAGCCTTTTTAAACTACAGAAATGACATCATGCAAGAGCAGCTGAAGGTTTTACATGATGTCATTTTGCAATTAAGATTTCCGTTGCAGCTGTTATCTTTCCGATGATATCTCCACGCACTTGTGATAAGCTGTGGTTTCTATAGCTGGGTCAGTATCGTGTGATGACATTCCTGTAATCATTTCACTGCAGTGATTAAAGATTATCGAAATTTTTATAACCCTGAACCCTTGAAATTTGCGGCGAAATGACCTGATGGAGGAGAGATTTAGTGTGATGATGTAACATCTACATCAGCCAAGGTTGCAGCCTCTCTCCAACACTATTTTGTATATGTATAGAAGAAATAATGAGACAGTGGACAGAATATGTGCATCCTGTAATAAAACACAGCAATATGTACAAAAATACTGCTTATCGCAGATGATCATGTCATCCTACGAGGCGATGAAGATGAGCTTCAGAAATCATTGTACACGGTGTCTCAAGCCTTTTGAGTCAAATTGAAACGTGACAGTGGGTCTACAACCGATTTTATTCAGATAGGGAGCGAATGATCGGAAATGTATGCGTTGCAACGGCTCACGAAAGATCCTGTGTGTCTGTTGTACACTGGAACAGGCAGCGGGTGATAAACAACGTACGTTCCCGATCAGCAAACAGACATACTGTATACACAACTTCGACATAAAAGTTTTCTGGGTACAGTACCGCGTCGTAATGTAAAAACTACTGCTGCTACATTACGACGCGGTACTATACCCAGAAAACTTGGGCCGCGGAAGCCTACGCAATTATATGTATACAACTTAGCTCACAGCACGTGTGTCGTGTGACGACAGCATGTATCACTCCGGCGCAGTGACCTCTGCCGCACGCACATCACTATCCCTGGTGTCAGCTGTCCGCTGCGTCAGACAGCATGTGATGTTAGCACTTTTATTTTCACAAGTCCGTCTTGATCACATATATTTCTTTACACTTTATGACCGGTTTCGGCTTATCGCCATCTTCAGATCGTTAAAGTATTCTGATATATTTCATCGTCAACCTATTTCAACGATCTGAAGAGGGCGATAAGACGAAACCGGTCATAAAGTGTAAAGAAATCTATAAGGCGGACTTGGGAAAATTAAAGTGCTAAAAATATAATGATCGCGGACTCATACGCACACTTTATGTCTTCAATTGATAAGCTTGTCATGTTGCCGTGGTGTGGAGTGTTGCTGCATACAGTGCGTGACGTGTAATCAACGATGGAACGTTACTATTCACGAGAAATGGCAGACATACATTTAATGTACGGCGCGGCAGGTTGTACCGCCCGTAAATTGGCAAAAATATACTTTTGCAATAGGTGTCACGCTAATTGGCACAAGTTTATCTCCATGGATATCAACTTAAGTGGGACGGGGTCGTTCAAGTAACAGACAGTCGGCCAAGATTCGCACCAAAGACACATCCGAACACCAGACTCTGAGGAGAGGGTGTTGGATCGTATGGCCGAACACCCAGCAACAAGCTACTCAACAACTTGCCCGTAAAACGCACACTTCGAAGGATACAGTGTGGAGAGTACCGGTGGAGCAGGTATTACGCAGCAACCACAAAGAACGTGTGCAGGCACTGCGACCAACGGTGGACAATACGAGAGGCCTTCAATAAGTAGTGTAACACATCTTTTTCTCGGCCACTTTCGGTTGAAAGAATGCGGAATTAGTTGTGGGACCTCGTGGAATATTCCTTCAGTCCCTACGGTTTCATGAAGTACCGATACGTGGCGGCACAACTCGTACGCTTCAAAACAGGGTCTGTAACGGAAGTGATACCGTTACGGATATGTTTAGCAAATTCAAGTGGCAAACTCTGCAGGAGAGGCGCTCTGCATCACGGTGTAGCTTGCTGTCCAGGTTTCGAGACGGTGCGTTTCTGGATGAGGTATCGAATATATTGCTTCCCCCTACTTATACCTCCCGAGGAGACCAAGAATGTAAAATTAGAGAGATTCGAGCGCGCACGGAGGCTTTACGGCAGTCGTTCTTCCCGCGAACCATAAGCGACTGGGAGGTAATGACAGTGGCACGTAAAGTGCCCTCCGCCACACACCGTTGGGTGGCTTGCTGAGTGTAAATGTAGATATAGATGTGCATTCCAAGCAGGGAGTCGTCATCGAACTTCTTTTGGCGGAAAACCAGAGCATCGCAGGTATTCATAGGCTCTTGTGAAATGTCTACAGAGACTTGGCAGTGAACAAAACCACGGAGATTCTTTGGGCGAGGCGTCTGTCATCGTATTAACAATGTCGCGCAAATCAGTCCGATCTGTCGCGTGCCAGTCGGCTGTGACGCCTGCAATGCTGGAATGTGCGGACACTCTCATTCGATCTTCGTATATCTATAATTGAAACGGACGACTTGGGACATCAGCTAGTATAAGATATGTTAAAAAATGACGAAATTCCTCCAGCTGTATTAAGGTGTTGGTTTTATTGGCAACTAGTTTCGATGTTGTTACATCATCATCTTCAGGCCCATTCTTGTTGCCAGCAACCGTATATGTCTAACACTAGTACTCAGTGGTGAGATATGAGTGTTCCATGCGGAAGGCAGGTAGTAACTCCAAAGTTACGATCAGACTCCTCACCGTTCAACTGAACGTCTCTGTTGGCATTTCTGACAAACTCGTCCATCAGTTGCGGGACAAGGTACGTACCAGGCCGTTTCCTCGTCGCCTAACATAAGACCATAAAGAACAACGAAGGACCATCTATGCTGAATTGCTTGAGCATTACGAGGCTGATAGCGACAATTTTTGTCGAACATCGCCACCGTCGTGAAACTTGCGTCCGTCACTTCGGACCGGAAATAAAACAGAAATCCATGGAGCGGCGCCAGACAGCGCCTCCTCCAAAAAAAAAAGTTCATAGTCGCTCCCTGATCCGGTAATGTAATGGCGACGATCTTCTGGGAGTCTGAAAGAGTTAATCTGTTTGATCTTCTCCCTCACGATGCAGCTGTTAACTCTGCAGTGTAGTGTTCTACTCTCAGGAAACTGACGACAACGCTTCAGTAGCAAAAGTGCAAACGAACTTATCCAAGAGGACGCAAAGTGTCACAAAAAGCTTGGCACCTGAGAGAGCTCACAACGCCTCAGTGCACTGTTCTTCCTCATCCAACCTCCACGGGATGTAGTGCGTGGATGATGGGGAGGTTATTGATGCAGCAAGACGCTGACTCCAACGTCCACCAGTAGAGTGGAACCATGTGGCGACACAGGCCCAGCGAGTAAGATGGCGTAAGGCCGTCACCTTATACAGAGATTATGTTGAAAAATAGCGTCTGAAGCCAAAAGAGTGGGTAATAATATGGTGTGTTGTAATTCTGAATGTGTTGCATTACTTACTGAACCCCCCTCCTAAAGTACCAAGCCTCGTCCTCATATCATCCTATTGGAAGATATCCCATTATGGAATGGCAGGTAAAATAAGGAATAAAACAGGCTACAGTGTAATCCTGGAAGAGGAAACAAAGTCAGTGTGTTCCGATGTAAAGTCAAGCGCCAGCACGCCAGCATGGAACGGTAGTGCAGAGAGGGCAGTGAGGTGGCATCAGCCAATTACACATTGACCAACCCCTCTCCAAGACGACAATGCAACAATAGCGCCATCTACATGAAGAGGACATAACCGACCCACCACCTAGCCACAGCCCCAGTTCTACAAGCTCTACAGCAACAGGAACTATACAGGGTGAGTCACCTAACATAACCGCTGGATATATTTCGTAAACCACATCAAATACTGACGAATCGATTCCACAGACCGAGCGTGAGGAGAGGGGCTAGTGTAATTGGTTAATACAAACCATAAAAAAATGCACGGAAGTATGTTTTTTAACACAAACCTACGTTTTTATAAATGGAACCCCGTTAGTTTTGTTAGCACATCTGAACATATAAACAAATACGCAATCAGTGCCGTTTGTTGTATTGTAAAATGTTAATTTCATCGGGAGATATTGTAACCTAAAGCTGACGCTTGAGTACCACTCCTCCGCTGTTCGATCGTGTGTATTGGAGAGCACCGAATTACGTAGGGATCCAAAGGGAACGGTGATGGACCTTAGGTACAGAAGAGACTGGAACAGCACATTACGTCCACATGCTATCACCTTTTTATTGGTCTTTTTCACTGACGCACATGTACATTACCATGAGGGGTGAGGTACACGTACACACGGGGCTTCCGTTTTCAATTACGGAGTGGAATAGAGTGTGTCCCGACATGTCAGGCCAATAGATGTTCAATGTGGTGGCCATCATTTGCTGCACACAATTGCAATCTCTGGCGTAATGAATGTCGTACACGCCGCAGTACATTTGGTGTAATGTCGCCGCAGGCTGCCACAATACGTTGTTTCATATCCTCCTGAGATCGACAGGAAGTGCAAAATGGCTAAGCAGGGATGGCTAGAGGACAAATGTAAGGATGTAGAGGCTTGTCTCACTAGGGGTAAGATAGATACTGCCTACAGGAAAATTAAAGAGACCTTTGGAGAGAAGAGAACCACTTGTATGAATATCAAGAGCTCAGATGGCAACCCAGTTCTAAGCAAAGAAGGGAAGGCAGAAAGGTGGAAGGAGTATATAGAGGGTTTATACAAGGGCGATGTACTTGAGGACAATATTATGGAAATGGAAGAGGATATACATGAAGATGAAATGGGAGATACGATACTGCGGGAAGAGTTTGACAGAGCACTGAAAGACCTGAGTCGAAACAAGGCCCCCGGAGTAGACAACATTCCATTAGAACTTCTGACAATCCTGGGAGAGCCAGTCCTGAAAAAACTCTACCATCTGGTGAGCAAGATGTATGAGACAGGCGAAATACCCTCAGACTTCAAGAAGAATATAATAATCCCAATCCCAAAGAAAGCAGGTGTTGACAGATGTGAAAATTACCGAACTATCAGTTTAATAAGTCACAGCTGCAAAATACTAACGCGAATTCTTTACAGACGAATGGAAAAACTGGTAGAAGCGGACCTCGGGGAAGATCAGTTTGGATTCCGTAGAAATGTTGGAACACGTGAGGCAATACTAACCTTACGACTTATCTTAGAAGAAAGATTAAGAAAAGGCAAACCTACGTTTCTAGCATTTGTAGACTTAGAGAAAGCTTTTGACAACGTTAACTGGAATACTCTCTTTCAAATTCTGAAGGTGGCAGGGGTAAAATACAGGGAGCGAAAGGCTATTTACAATTTGTACAGAAACCAGATGGCAGTTATAAGAGTCGAGGGGCATGAAAGGGAAGTAGTGGTTGGGAAAGGAGTGAGACAGGGTTGTAGCCTCTCCCCGATGTTATTCGATCTGTATATTGAGCAAGCAGTAAAGGAAACAAAAGAGAAATTCGGAGTAGGTATTAAAATTCATGGAGAAGAAGTAAAAACTTTGAGGTTCGCCGATGACATTGTAATTCTGTCAGAGACAGCAAAGGACTTGGAAGAGCAGTTGAACGGAATGGACAGTGTCTTGAAAGGAGGATATAAGATGAACATCAACAAAAGCAAAACGAGTATAATGGAATGTAGTCAAATTAAATCGGGTGATGCTGAGGGTATTAGATTAGGAAATGAGACACTTAAAGTAGTAAAGGAGTTTTGCTATTTAGGGAGTAAAATAACTGATGATGGTCGAAGTAGAGAGGATATAAAATGTAGACTGGCAATGGCAAGGAAATCGTTTCTGAAGAAGAGAAATTTGTTAACATCGAGTATAGATTTAAGTGTCAGGAAGTCGTTTCTGAAAGTATTTGTATGGAGTGTAGCCATGTATGGAAGTGAAACATGGACGATAACCAGTTTGGACACGAAGAGAATAGAAGCTTTCGAAATGTGGTGCTACAGAAGAATGCTGAAGATAAGGTGGGTAGATCACGTAACTAATGAGGAGGTATTTAATAGGAATGGGGAGAAGAGAAGTTTGTGGCACAACTGGACTAGAAGAAGGGATCGGTTGGTACGACATGTTTTGAGGCATCAAGGGATCACAATTTAGCATTGGAGGGCAGCGTGGAGGGTAAAAATCGTAGAGGGAGACCAAGAGATGAATACACTAAGCAGATTCAGAATGATGTAGGTTGCAGTAGGTACTGGGAGATGAAGAAGCTTGCACAGGATAGAGTAGCATGGAGAGCTGCATCAAACCAGTCTCAGGACTGAAGACCACAACAACAACAACATATCCTCTGGGGCTGTAGGCACATCACGGTACACATTTCCTTTTAACGTACCCCACAGAAAGAAGTCCAGACGTGTAAGATCAGGAGAACGGGCTGGCCAATTTATGCGTCCTCCACGTCCTATCTAACGCCCGTCGAACGTCCTGTCAAGGGTCAGCCTAGTGTTAATTATGGAATGTGCAGGTGCTCCATCATGCTGATACCACATATGTCGACGCGTTTCCAGTGGGACATTTTCGAGCAAGGTTTGCAGATCATTCTGTCGAAACGCGATGTATGTTGCAGCTGTTTGGGCCCCTGCAATGAAGTGAGGACCAATGAGGTGGTCGCCAATGATTCCGCACCATACATTTACAGTCCACGGTCGCTGTCGCTCTACCTGCCTGAACCAGCGAGGACTGTCCACGGACCAGTAATGCATGTTCCGTAGATTCACTGCCCCGTGGTTTGTGAAACCCGTTTCATCGGTAAACAGGTAGAACTGCAACGCATTCTCTGTTAATGCCCATTGACAGAATTGCACTCGATGATTAAAGTCATCACCATGTAATTGCTGATGTAGCGACACATGAAACGGGTGAAAGCGGTGACGATGGAGTATGCGCATGACACTGCTCGCCGACTGTGGCCCGTGTTTGTTACAACACGCAACTCAAAGTCGGAGGTTTCAAGCGTCAACTTTAGGTTACAATATCTCCGGATGTAATTAATATTTTACAATGCAACAAACGGCACTGATTGCGTATTTGTTTATATGTTCGGATGTGCTAACAAAACTAACGTGGTTCCATTTAAAAAAACGTAGGTTTGTGTTAAAAAACATACTTCCGTGCATTTTTGTGTGGTTTGTATTAAACAATTACACTAGCCCCTCTCCTCACGTTCGGTCTGTGGAATCGGTTCGTCAGTATTTGATGTGGTTTACGAAATATATCCAGCGGTAACGTTAAGTGACTCACCCTGTATACTGAAGAGATCACTTATGTTGTCTGTAGGCCATTGCTTGCGACACCTCGTTGTAAATTTCTCAGGGTTACGTATTGTTTTTTATTTTCTGTAAATAAAATTCAGTAGTACGATTTGCTTGAACTGTTGTTTAGCGATCCAGGAAAGCAGGTTTCCTAGGCACCCCATATTCGTCGAGTAGGCAGGCACAACTCGGTCACTCTGAATCAGCGAGAAGTAATCCATGTGGGCTTACAGCGCAACATGACGCAGTGGTTTAAATTCTGGACTCTCATTCGGGAGGTCGGCATTTGAAATACCCGTACAGCCATCCAGATTCAGATTTTCCGTGGTTTGCCTACATCACGTAGACGCAAATGCCAGGATGATCTCACTGAAAGGACATGTACGATTTGATTGCAAGTCTTCCAAAAGTGAATTAATGTAACGAGTCGTAAATCTCATCCAAATGCCGACAACTTCAAGATTTACTTATGTGCCAGACCTGAATATATGAATAGTGCCATCATCCTGCAGGATGACGATCTGTCTTCAGCGGACAGATGGGTGTAAGAAATATTGGATTTCAAGTAAATGCGAAAAAGCCCTGACTAATTTTAGTATTCGATTAGGAACTAATAAGTCTTGAATTATGCGAACAGTGACTTCCTATTCTTATACATTATAGACAATAGCGTATCAGAAAATGATGAACCTCTCAACTGTGAAGAAAAGTTTCGTGAGAGAAACTGAAATTTTATTTTATCAATTTGATGTCAGTTCTTCTTTCGTAATTTTCATCCTTCCGTAAAATAAAGAACAACCGCCTTCAGTTACAATTTTGATTTCATTTCAATGCACGGTGCCCTGGGAGTCCATCTTTAGGTGCTTTGACATTCCACATCAATATTTTTCCAATTCTAGTCTTGGTAAGATCATATTGGTATATTGCAAAGTGGCACATTGTGAATGCAACTTTACAAAAGTGAGAGAAACAGGAAAACTGCTTACTGTTTCCAGTAGCGGATACATGGTTTTGAAGTTTGGTATGAGTAGACATGTTTATGTACCTATACATATTCCATTATACAGCAATTAGTGAACACATCAAAGAACTTAAAATGTAAATATAGTGCATTTCTATAAATACACATGTTTTTATTTCAAAGAAGACAGAAAGCTGTTATATAATTATACATAACTATCATTCACAAAACAAATATTTGTTAATTTGTCAAATGTGGATATACACTCCTGGAAATGGAAAAAAGAACACATTGACACCGGTGTGTCAGACCCACCATACTTGCTCCGGACACTGCGAGAGGGCTGTACAAGCAATGATCACACGCACGGCACAGCGGACACACCAGGAACCGCGGTGTTGGCCGTCGAATGGCGCTAGCTGCGCAGCATTTGTGCACCGCCGCCGTCAGTGTCAGCCAGTTTGCCGTGGCATACGGAGCTCCATCGCAGTCTTTAACACTGGTAGTATGCCGCGACAGCGTGGACGTGAACCGTATGTGCAGTTGACGGACTTTGAGCGAGGGCGTATAGTGGGCATGCGGGAGGCCGGGTGGACGTACCGCCGAATTGCTCAACACGTGGGGCGTGAGGTCTCCACAGTACATCGATGTTGTCGCCAGTGGTCGGCGGAAGGTGCACGTGCCCGTCGACCAGGGACCGGACCGCAGCGACGCACGGATGCACGCCAAGACCGTAGGATCCTACGCAGTGCCGTAGGGGACCGCACCGCCACATCCCAGCAAATTAGGGACACTGTTGCTCCTGGGGTATCGGCGAGGACCATTCGCAACCGTCTCCATGAAGCTGGGCTACGGTCCCACACACCGTTAGGCCGTCTTCCGCTCACGCCCCAACATCGTGCAGCCCGCCTCCAGTGGTGTCGCGACAGGCGTGAATGGAGGGACGAATGGAGACGTGTCGTCTTCAGCGATGAGAGTCGCTTCTGCCTTGGTGCCAATGATGGTCGTATGAGTGTTTGGCGCCGTACAGGTGAGCGCCACAATCAGGACTGCATACGACCGAGGCACACAGGGCCAACACCCGGCATCATGGTGTGGGGAGCGATCTCCTACACTGGCCGTACACCACTGGTGATCGTCGAGGGGACACTGAACAGTGCACGGTACAACCAAACCGTCATCGAACCCATCGTTCTACCATTCCTAGACCGGCAAGGGAACTTGCTGTTCCAACAGGACAATGCACGTCCGCATGTATCCCGTGCCACCCAACGTGCTCTAGAAGGTGTAAGTCAACTACCCTGGCCAGCAAGATCTCCGGATCTGTCCCCCATTGAGCATGTTTGGGACTGGATGAAGCGTCGTCTCACGCGGTCTGCACGTCCAGCACGAACGCTGGTTCAACTGAGGCGCCAGGTGGAAATGGCATGGCAAGCCGTTCCACAGGACTACATCCAGCATCTCTACGATCGTCTCCATGGTAGAAGAGCAGCCTGCATTGCTGCGAAAGGTGGATATACACTGTACTAGTGCCGACATTGTGCATGCTCTGTTGCCTGTGTCTATGTGCCTGTGGTTCTGTCAGTGTGATCATGTGATGTATCTGACCCCAGGAATGTGTCAATAAAGTTTCCCCTTCCTGGGACAATGAATTCACGGTGTTCTTATTTCAATTTCCAGGAGTGTATGTTATCAAATGGCCACATTACTAAATTTTTTTTAAGCTAAAATAAAATTTAAAAATTACTGAAAAAATTTGGCTGCTAAGATCCGTTTGTTCACTCAACATGATTTCAGAAGCGTTCTCTTTGTGTAAAATGATTTCTAGTTGTGGTAGTAGATATGTTTTTACGAAGGTTTTCTGTGTGGAGCACAGTTAGTGTTGTGTGCGGTGTCTAAGAATCCTGTGTACTTGGTTCGCTAGACACACAAATCAAACAAATCATATTAATGAGTTTTATTTCCTTGACAATTACACAGAAGTGTCACAAGCAAAGGGTGACATAGAAAATAATGAATCTTCTTCAGTATAACAAGTCCAAATCTGTGCTGCATGGACGCACAAACGAGGTAACGAGTGTTGCCGCTTCTGTCCAAGTGTCTAATCGTGAAGCTGCTATTCAACTGGGGCCGCACCATTCGGTCGCGACGCTTATGTCCTCTTCACATAGGGGCCGCTTCTGTCACGTTGTCGTCCTGGAGAGGGTCAGTTCAGCGTGTGATTGGCTAACGTCTTCTCACAGCCATCTCTTTTCTAACGATCCCGACTGGCGTTCTGGCGCCTTGACTTCACGCCATAACATTGTGGATGTCAGTCTGTGTCCATTAAGGTGCATGTGGTTAGCTGCTGTGGATTTGTCAAAGCTGTTATTAAAATATCCTTCTCCACAAACAACAAACTTGGACACGACTTACCTTCTACATAGTAAACACACACATCTCCGTAACTTAATCCTTAATATATAAACTGTATTGCAACAGTTGCCCTGCCTTTTACATGGATGAAACAGGAATAACTTTCCACACACGTATGAAGATCACACTGATGCTTGTAGACTTAACCTCTTTGAAAAAACCACTATAGCTATCCACATGCATGTTAATGGACACAAACTAAGTGACATCAATAACAGCCTAACTGTACTCCACACAGACAACCATAGTAAAAAGGTTGATCAACTAGAAGAGTTAGAAATAATGTCAACTAGAACAGTTAGAAATAATGTCACACAAAGAAAACTCTTCTCATAAAATGTTGAATGAACAGACAGAGTTTACCAGCCACAAGTTTTTCAGTAATTTGTAAAGGTTATTTTCCTAAATAAACAAACATTTCATATTGCAACCATTTGATATTACACTGCCACTTTCGACGTATAAGCAAATATTTGTTTTATACGTGATATCTATGTACGGTTAATAATATAACAGCTAGGTATCTTCCTTCAGTTGCTAACACCTGTGAATTTGTAGAAATGCAATGTCTTCATGTTTTAAATTCTTTGACTTGTTCTGACTTGTGTTAACAAATCTGATGTATAATGGAGTGTGCATACATCTACATAAAAATGTCTATTTTTACTGTTCACCAAAACCATATATGCACTACTGGAAGCAGTACATAATTCGTCGATTTGTCTTAGTTGTGTAAACATATGTTTACAATGTGCCACTTTCATAATACACCAATATATCTTACCAGGATCAAAATTAAGTTAATTTGAAAAAAAAAAAAAAAAAACCGCCCGGTGTGGCCGTGCGGTTAAAGGCGCTTCAGTCTGGAACCGCGTGACCGCTACGGTCGCAGGTTCGAATCCTGCCTCGAGCATGGTTGTGTGTTATTAAACTGACAGTTCGGTAATTTTCACATCTGTCAACACCTGCTATCGCGTTAGTATTTTGCAGGTTCGAATCCTGCCTCGAGCATGGATGTGTGTGATGTCCTTAGGTTAGTTAGGTTTAAGTAGTTCTAAGATCTAGGGGACTGATGACCACAGATGTTAAGTCCCATAGTGCTAACGCGAATTCTTTACAGACGAATGGAAAAACTGGTAGAAGCCGACCTCGAGGAAGATCAGTTTGGATTCCGTAGAAATGTTGGAACACGTGAGGCAATACTGACCTTACGACTTATCTTAGAAGAAAGATTAAGAAAAGGCAAACCTACGTTTCTAGCATTTGTAGACTTAGAGAAAGCTTTTGACAATGTTAACTGGAATACTCTCTTTCAAATTCTGAAGATGGCAGGGGTAAAATACAGGGAGCGAAAGGCTATTTACAATTTGTACAGAAACCAGATGGCAGTTATAAGAGTCGAGGGGCATGAAAGGGAAGCAGTGGTTGGGAAAGGAGTGAGACAGGGTTGTAGCCTTTCCCCGATGTTATTCAATCTGTATATTGAGCAAGCAGTAAAGCAAACAAAAGAAAAATTCGGAGTAGGTATTAAAATTCATGGAGAAGAAGTAAAAACTTTGAGGTTCGCCGATGACATTGTAATTCTGTCAGAGACAGCAAAGGACTTGGAAGAGCAGTTGAACGGAATGGACAGTGTCTTGAAAGGAGGATATAAGATGAACATCAACAAAAGCAAAACGAGGATAATGGAATGTAGTCAGATTAAATCGGGTGAAGCTGAGGGTATTAGATTAGGAAATGAGACACTTAAAGTAGTAAAGGAGTTTTGCTATTTAGGGAGTAAAGTAACTGATGATGATCGAAGTAGAGAGGATATAAAATGTAGACTGGCAATGGCAAGGAAATCATTTCTGAAGAAGAGAAATTTGTTAACATCGAGTATAGATTTAAGTGTCAGGAAGTCATTTCTGAAAGTATTTGTATGGAGTGTAGCCATGTATGGAAGTGAAACATGGACGATAACCAGTTTGGACACGAAGAGAATAGAAGCTTTCGAAATGTGGTGCTACAGAAGAATGCAGAAGATAAGGTGGGTATATCACGTAACTAATGAGGAGGTATTGAATAGGATTGGGGAGAAGAGAAGTTTGTGGCACAACTGGACTAGAAGAAGGGATCGGTTGGTAGGACATGTTTTGAGGCATCAAGGGATCACAATTTAGCATTGGAGGGCAGCGTGGAGGGTAAAAATCGTAGAGGGAGACCAAGAGGTGAATACACTAAGCAGATTCAGAATGATGTAGGTTGCAGTAGGTACTGGGAGATGAAGAAGCTTGCACAGGATAGAGTAGCATGGAGAGCTGCATCAAACCAGTCTCAGGACTGAAGACCACAACAACAACATTGAGCCTTTAGCTGTCCATAATCGTGAGAGTGTTGCCAGTGCAGGATTCAGTGCAAGAAATTGATTCTCGATAATGTCTCAAATGGTCGATGTGATTCATGTCGGGATATCTGGGTGACCAAATCATTCTCTCGAATTGTCCAGTAAGTTCTTCAAACCTATGACAAACAACTGTGGCCCGGTGACATGGCCCATTGTCATCCATTAAATCTCCATAGTTCTTTGGGAACATGACGTCCACAAATGGTTGCCAATGATCTCTAAGTAGCCGAACACCCGGAGAACCCAGTACAGTCTATCTGAACACGGCACACAACACGATGAAGCCACTGTAGGTCTGCCAGTCCCTTGCTGACAATTTGGGTCCATGGCTTCGTGCGGTCTGCGTTACACTCTAACCCTACCATCACGTCTTACCAACTGAAACTGGGACTGGGACTCTTAAGTCAGGCCACGGTTTTCCAGTCGTCTAGGGTCCAGCCGATCTGGTTACTATCCCAGGATGGAAGCGGCAGGCGATGTCGTGACGTTAGCAAAGGCATTCGCCTCGGTCGTTCGCTGTCATAGCCTATTAATGCAAAAGTTCGTCACACGGTCCTAACGGATACGTTTGTGGTACACCCCACATTCATTTCTGCGATTTTTTCACGCAGTGTTGGTTGTCTGTTAGCACTGACAACTCTACGCATGTGACGCTGTTCTTGGTCGTTAAGTGAAGGCCGCCGGCCACTGTATTGTCCGTGGTGAATGGTAATACCTAAAATGTGGTATTGTAGGCATATTTTTGACACTGTGCACCTCGGAATATTGAATTGCCTAACGATATCGGAAATGGAACGTCGCATGTGTCTAGCTCTAACCAACTTGCCACGTCCAGAGTCTGTTAATTTCCGTCGTTCGGCAATAATCATGTCGGAATCCTTTTCACATGAATCATCTCAGTACGAATGACAGCACCAGAAACGCATTGCCCTTTTATACCCTGTGTACGCGGCACACCCTAATCCGCTTATGTAACTTTTGTCATCTCAATACAGACACAGTTTTAACTCTAATATGTTTAACTTTTAAATCTGATCACTAATTATACTAAATACTGTAAATAATTTTTTTGCATCTGGGAACCGTCAAAAAGGCAACCTGCAACTTGGATGAGCGGTGACCTGTTTGGTCGTTGAGTAAGACAGATTTTCACACGATATGAAAGGTGAACGTGTGCAAACACTCGTTACGTCGAATTTCCGCTGTAACCGTGTAATTCGGCGAAGCACGGTCGCTTAAAACTCTAGACGATTGCAACCAATTGTGAATGCTTGTGTCACATGCAAGACACGCTACGGGTATAATTATTATCCTGCACACAGTGAGGAAAGGCGTTAGAATTCATATTCGTGAAGAGTTAGAAATTTTCAAACATCTTTCTGTTGAAACGAAATGCTCGTGTGGCTAGGGTCTCCCGTCAGGTAGACCTGTCGCATGGATGCAAGTCTTTCGAGTTGACGCCACTTCGGCGACCTGCGCGTCGATACGGATCATATGAAGAGGATGAAGACAAAACAACATTCAGACCCTGAGCGAAGAAAATCTCCAACCCAGCCGGGAATCGAACCCGGGCCCCTCTGCATAGCATTCCGTCACTATCTACTTTTTTTTTAAATCTCATTTTGTTCGTTTTCGTTCATTGTATCTGCTCAGGGCGGACGTCGCAAGACATCCGTTTAAGTTCGTTGTTGATCGATTAACTCAGTTTTTTTGTTACAGAGGGCAGCTAACCCTCTGACCGAACACTACTCAGCTATCGAGACTGACATCTTTCTGTTAATGACGGTATGAACTATGTTCCAACATAGGAAATCAAGAGTCAAAACTTCCAAAAGAGAACTCAAGAGTCGTAACATGTGGTACTTGTGTGGAACAAATAGGAGCTACGTACGTCTGGAGGTCTCTTGCTTACACTTTGCTGTTGCAAACGGACGTTACATCACGACACGAACACAAATCTGAATACAGCGAACAGCCACGTGAATGACCGGACCGACAGTTCGCGATTTTGTGGGGAAAAAATTGGGACACGAGTCAGATTTGAGGCAGACACTGTGACCACTGAACCACGACCCCGTGGCTACTCGCATCCGCTCGATGTTGCATACCTAGAGCTTGGGCCGTTCACTGTTACTATTCTGTTTCTTTTTTCACAGTTCCTATGTTCAATTTTTGACGGGCTATCCACTGGGCCATCTTACTACGAAATCTGAAGGGGTTGCGATGAGAAGTTTCCCTTGTGAGCATTCGACAGTACGGTGAACTCGGGACGCTCAAAGTTGGCGTGCGAAAGCACACCCCAATGTGCCACCGCTTAAGGACCCGCAAGTCGGCCAGTTGAAAGACTGGTACCAGACTGTTCAGCCACACGAAAATATTTTACTATCATCCATATACGCACGTAATTACGTTTGTACGGAACCCACAGAGCGCCAGTCCAACTCGCATTTATACGGATCATTCTTTCAGAATGCTTCGACTTTCAACTACTAATAATTTCTGATCGTCCTTGTTTTCTTTCGCCCCGTCAGTGCTCTTTTCGGACACATTTTATGCCAGGATATCCTTTACTGAAGAAATCTTTCTGTGTCTTTGCAAATGTGCTTCGGCCACACTGTGTAATCGTGCTTGTTACGTGTGAAACAGCTTTCACTTCATTCGCTACTGCGTCGTTCTCCATTCTCGATGTTGAGGAAGGTACTATAGTCATTTCTACTGCACTGCATTGGTCGCATTATGAGTAATTCCAGACTCTCTAAAACAACTGTTTGCTGTTCCCCACTCTATGACTGTTAAATACAGCTGGTCACTTGACACTAGACAAATACATCTCTCAGAACATACACTGGTGTCCAAAAATAAAGCGACTAACGGAATTTTGCAAGGTTGCGTTTATTATGCCACAAAACAGTATAAACAGGTGATAGCAACGTAGAAACAACGTAAAGAACGCAGAACGTTAACAACTGCAATATACACAATAATAGACGAAAATGTTCGTTTTTTCCTACGTAAGAGATTTGCGCACACACACATTGCGACAACTGCTTAATGTGCTCACTAACGGTTTTCAAGACCTCTGGCAGCAATAGAGGCCAGACAACGATCCAGCATGCTGTGAGAGGCAATTACGCCCGTTATTTGTGAGGAGTTGCTCGCAAGTCTTGGAGAGTGGTTACTGGATATCGACATGATGCGACCTGTCTCCCTAGAGCATCCCAGACACGCTCAGATCGGGAGAGAGAGCAAGCCACGCCGTGCGTGCAGTACCATCCGTTTCCAAGAAACCATCAGCCACTCGTGCATGAGGTTGAGCATTACCGTCCATCAGTAATAAGTCTGGGCGCACAGCACCTAGCAACAACCATACATGAGGTCCCAAGACCTCGGCACAATACCTGATAGCAGTTAAACGTTTCCGATTCACTCGTACAATTTCATGAAAACATGCTCGAGTGATCAACGTAACCCCTGCCCACACCATTAGTGATTCTCCCGGATATCGGTCTCTCTCCAAGACGTTCGGGTCGAGAAATCGTGTTCCACGTTCTCTTCAGATGCGAATCTGTCGAGAACCACTCTCCAGGCCAAAACGGGTCTCATCTGTGAAAAGAACATTGGCCGACTGTTCGACTGTCCAGGCGGCATGTTGACGACTCCACTCTAGACGATCGCGCTTCTAGGCGCTCAGTCCGGAACTGCGCGACTGCTACGGTCGCAGGTTCGAATCGTGCCTCGGGTATGGATGTGTGTGATGTCATTAGGTTAGTTAGGTTTAAGTAGTGCTAAGTTCTAGGGGACTGATGACCACATATGTTAAGTCCCATAGTGCTCAGAGCCATTTGAACCACTCTAGACGTTCCCATCTGCGAAGACGCGTCAGAGGCACACATACATAGGTCTGTGTCGAATTCTTCTGTACCCCGTTTGCCACGACACAACGCGTCCACTGGATGCTGCGAGGTCAGATGCTGGTTACCGTGCAGTACTAAGGAGGTATCGTCGTGCCCTTACAGCCAAATAACGGTGCACTTCTTGTGATGTCACACGTGGTTCGCCCTGCCCTGGTCAGCGTGATACAGGTTCGGTCTCTATAAACTGTCACCACATTCGAGAAGCAACGGAACGATTCAGGTTAACCCATCGGGCCACATGAATTTGCGGCAGCCCTGCTTCCATTATTCCTATGGCCCTCGACAGCAGGGAGTCTAGTAAGCGCTTTCTCTGTGCCATACTGCACCGTCTGTGACTGTGTACGCAGCGACTGTGGATGTGGGACTACCCAGCAAACACGTCTTCGTTTGATAAGTGTCCTGAGTCATAACTGGCGTGGTTTTCCGTTGACCGAAATGCCAACTTCCGTGCAGAGCACGTTCGTACGGACATCTCTGACGAATGTTTTTTATTCCAGTCTTTGATCACAATATGAAATGTTTAGTAGATGACCGGTTTCGTTCCGTAATGACCATCCTCAGATCATTTTTACACCACGTTATAAGGTGATAAGGCCATAGTAGCATCGTCAAAACATATAAATATAATCAGCATAGCATCGTCATATAGATCTATATATCTATGGTATAGATCTATATGACGATGCTATGCTGATTATATTTATATGTTTTGGCGATGCCATTATGGACTCATCACTTTAGGACATGGTGTAAAAAAGATCTGATGATGGTCATTACGGAACAAAACCGGTCATCTACTAAACATTTCATATTGTGATCAAAGACTGGAATAAAAAACATTTGACACTATTGGAACACTATCATTGTTTGTATACGCGACCATGTCGCAGTTGGTGGAACATCTGCTGGCAGTTTGTATGATCATATCGTGAATCAGACACAGGATGGGGAAATAGTGGTTTGTTGCTATTTCGGACTCCAGTGTAGGTTCGCCCACACCACCACTCCCCCCCCCCCCCCCTCCCCGCCACCCAACCCTGCCGCCACTACACATCCTCTTTCGATAAATGTGACAGGAGAGGTCGGATTATGGGCGACTTTTTGAGAACCATACTTAAACACTGAAAACCGTGTACGTAAAATTCCTCTGGGACTACACTGTTGGAAACAACTACTTATAGATTGTTGAAAATGCAGAAGGGGAAAAAATCCTACCAAAGAATTTGTTATCACCGCCAGCAGAGGCGAAATCTGGCTGAAAGGAGACCCACTGGGACTGTACTCCATGCCAGGCTTCTGTTTGTCCCCATTGTCGCTAGCTCCTGAGTTTTAATCAACAGCTCCTTTTGAGTTCCTTTGTGCAATGGATCACAATACCACCGTCTTTGAACCTCACATCACGCTGCTGCGTTCTAGGTGGATCATTATCGACAACGAGTCGACGTCAGCTAATTATTCGATTCTGCGAATCATTATCGCCGGACATAGCTAGTGCTCTCAGCACGGCGCAGTGCGCTTTTCAAATTCTTCACGAAAGTGTCGCAAACCTCTTTTCTAACTCTTGGCCTCCTTCAAGCATGCGCTTTTCACCTCTTATCATGTACAGAGAGATTCAAAAAGAAAGAACTGATTTCAGTTATTTACTACAAACTATAAAAGATAGGAACACATTGCGCATGTCACTGGATGGAGGAGGGTTGAAAGTTTCGACACAGCTCCGTTGTTATATGTTTGTAGCAACCTGGCAAATACACCATAAGAGAAATCATTTTTTGTGTTGTAGTTCGCGCGAATTCAGTGCATTGTTAAAGTCAAACTACATTCCACCGTAGATTCAGCAAGAAACCGCCTCTGCACAAGCAGATTTATGAGTGGCGTACAAAATTCTTGGAAACTGGTTGCATATGCAAAGGGAAGAGAACCGGTCGCCCATTCGCGTCTGAAAGATCTGAAAGCAAATAAATCACCTGCTTCGGATGGAATCCCAGTTAGGAAGAGTACTCTACGGCATTGGCTCGTTACCTAGCTTGCATTTATCGTGAATCTCTCGCCCCGCACAAACTCCCAAGCGACTGGAAAAAATGCAGGTGGTATATAAGAAGGGTAAAAGAGAGGGCCCGCAAAATTACAGACCAATATCCGTAACTTCTGTTTGCTACAGAATCCTTGAACATATTCTCCGAATGTAATAAAGTTTCTTGAGACAGAGAAGCTTATATCCACGAATCAGCATGGTTTTATAGAGCATCGCTCGTGCAATACTCAGTTTCCCCTTTTCTCACATGATATACAGCGAAGTATGGATGAAGATCAACAAGCAGATTCTTCACCATTATGCTGTACAAATG
This sequence comes from Schistocerca americana, assembly GCF_021461395.2. Taxonomy (NCBI): domain Eukaryota; kingdom Metazoa; phylum Arthropoda; class Insecta; order Orthoptera; family Acrididae; genus Schistocerca; species Schistocerca americana. The sequence goes on from NC_060127.1 coordinate 47,305,688, forward strand.
AAGGCGATATTTTAATTTTAACTACTGACGACGCCTTTGGCACGATCGTTTTATGTATCTCCAATGCAATATGTGATTTTAGTGTATTTTTGCTTCTGATGAAAGTATATTTAGATACACCGAAACCGTGGTCAAGGATTTCAATAAATCTTTATCCTGCAACTGTTTGGCTGTTATCATTTACCCTGAAGATTTTCAACAGTTGCTGCTTCAGCCATGTTTAAAATTTTGAGATTCCATATTTCCATATTTCGGGAAATCATTCGACTTGGTGCTCCTTTGCAGGCAGTTAACGAAGATACGAGCATACGGAATAAGTTCACAGATATGTGACTGGGTTGAAGAGTTCTTAAGTAACAGAACCCAGTACGTCGTCCCCGCCGGTGAGTCTTCATCAGAGACAAGGATATCGTGAGGAGTGCCCCACGGAAGTGCGACAGGACCGGTGTTGTTCTCTGCATACATAAATGATTCGGCGGACAGGGTGGGCAGCAATCTGCAGTTGTTTGTCGATGATGCCGTGGTGTACGGTCAGGTGTTGAAGTTGAGTGAATGTAGAAAGATACAAGACAACTTTGACAAAATTTCCAGTTCGTGTGATGAATGGCAGCTTGCCCCAAATGTGAAAAAATGTATGTTAATGTGGATGAGTAGCAAGATTAAACCTGTAATGTTCCGATACAGTTTTACCAGTGTTGTGCTTCACGGTGTCAAGTCGTTTAAATATCTGGGTGTAACGTTGCAAAGCGATTTGAGGTGGAACGAGCACCTCATATCTGTGGTAGGAAAGGCGAATGGTCGACTTCGGTTCATTGGGAGAATTTTAGGAAAGAGAGGTTCACTTGTAAAGGATACCGCTTATAGGACGCTGGTGCGACCTATTCTTGAGTACTACTCGAGTGTTTGGGATCCGTACCATGTAGGATAGGAGGAAGACGTCAAAGCAGTTCAGAGGCGGACTGCTAGAGTTGTTATCGGTAGGTTCGGACAACACGTTAGCGTTACGGAGATGCTTCGGGAATTCAAATGGGAATACCTGGAGGAAACGTGACGTTCTTTTCGAGAAACACTATTGAGAAAATTTAAAGAAACGGCATTTGAAGCTATCTCCCGAACGATTCTACTGCCGCCAACATACATCGCGCGTAAAGACCACGCAGATAAGATGCGGAAATTAGGGCTCATACGGCGCCCTAAAGGCAGTCGTTTTTCCCTCGCTCTATTAGCGAGTGGAACGGGAAAGGAAATGTCAAGTAGTGGTACAGCGTACCCTCCGCCGAGCACTGTACTGTGGCTTGTGGAGTCGCCAATTCGAATCATACCAATTTAGCGCTAATAAGAAACTTCCTGGCAGATTAAAACTGTGTGCCCGACCGGGACTCGAACTCGGGACCTTTGCCTTTCGCGGGCAAGTGCTCTACCATCTGAGCTACCGAAGCACGACTCACGCCCGGTACTCACAGCTTTACTTCTGCCAGTATCTCGTCTCCTATCAGCGCACACTCCGCTGCAGAGTGAAAATCTCATTCTGGAAACATCCCCCAGGCTGTGGCTAAGCCATGTCTCCGCAGTATCCTTTCTTTCAGGAGTGCTAGTTCTGCAAGGTTCGCAGGAGAGCTTCTGTAAAGTTTGGAAGGTAGGAGACGAGATACTGGCAGAAGTAAAGCTGTGAGTACCGGGCGTGAGTCGTGCTTCGGTAGCTCAGATGGTAGAGCACTTGCCCGCGAAAGGCAAAGGTCCCGAGTTCGAGTCTCGGTCGGGCACACAGTTTTAATCTGCCAGGAAGTTTCATATCAGCGCACACTCTGCTGCAGAGTGAAAATCTCATTCTTAGCGCTAATAGCTGGAAGGTTGCCTGTTTTTGAGCACAAGTGTCGGTAGGTGCTGATTCTGCATGAAAAGCTACCAAAGCTTCTGACAAGCGCTGCATTCTCTTGCATGTTTCGGGTACCGCTCAAGCGCCACTATCTTTGATTTTTATCTTTCACCTACAAGTCTATTCAGGTATAATATTGGATTCCCTAAGTCTTCGATATCGACCCCTATTTCGTTTTGTATCACGTCGTCAGACAAGTCCATCCCTCATGGAGGCTTTCAATGATCTGTTTCCACCCATCCGCTCTCTCATCTGCGCTTAGGAGTCTAATTCCCATTGCACTGTTGATGTTCCTAATTTCACCGGTTTTGATATTTTTCGATTTCTTCACATCTTTCCTGCAGCCATTTCGCTGCACTTCCTATTTATTTAATTCGTAAGTGATTTACAGACTGACCGTTATTGAACTATAAAAGAAAAGTAAATTAGTTACAAACTACTGCGTGCACACACTTTATTCAACATGTAAACGTCGCTACAGATATTCGGATTTAGGTTATGACACGTTCGATATGGCTGGCATCATTGGCGATGATGTGACGCAGACGAATAGCGAAATTCTGCACGACCCGCTGAAGTGTCGTAATACCGATGCTGTCGATGACCTCCTGAATGGCTGTTTCCAGCTCAGAAATGGTTTTGGGGTTATTGCTTACACCTTGCCTTTAATATAGCCCCACAAAAAGGAGTCGCATGTGCTCAGATCCGGATACTATGGCAGCCAATCGTGGCCCATGCCCGTGGCCTCTGAGTACCCCAGAGCCAGAATACGGCCCCCAAACTGCTCCTCTCATGCTTCGATGGGGTCGAGTTCCGTCATGTATGAAGCACATATTGTCGAAATCAGGGTCACTTTGGATAATGGGGGTGAAATCATCTTCCAAAACCTTCACGTACCGTTCGGTAGTCACCGTGCCAACTACGAAAATCGCACCGAATATTCCGTAACTGGACATTGCACACCACACAGTCAACCGTTGAGGAGGAAGAAGAGAGTTCCCCATCGCGAAACGCGGATTCTCCGCCCACCAAATCCGCCAATTTTGCTAACTGACGAAACTATTCAGATGAAGGTGTCCCACAACAACCAGGCGCGCGCGCGTACGCATACTAATTCCTACCACGCCCCGCGCCGTGGCGCAAATCGTTCAGAAGTATTTTTATTTTATTTAATTCAGTAATTATCACCGTGTCTATTGCTACACTCCCGACTTCCTTCTTTCGTCAATCACTTGACGTATTTTTTCTGTTACTCAAGGTTTCTTCAGAGTTATCTTTTTTTGTACCTATGTTCGATTGTCCAACAACTGAGACGGCACTTTTTGGCGGTGTTCCCTTGAATTGAAATGCCTACTCTGGTGTTCCTTATCGCAGTATCGACATCCGTTGCGAATTTTAAACGTGTGTGATCGCCGTACTTCAGTATCGCACTTCCCTTCGCACTGATTCTTCCGGACGGTTCTTTGTTTACTCTTAATCGTCAATAAATATCAGTCTGAGTCTCTATCTCCTCTTGGGTACGCCTTACAATCCAACATCTGCTTTCGGAATCTCTGTCTGCTGCTGTTGATATTACCCAACATTCGTTTGACCAGAAATACTTGTCTTCTTTCCACTTCACTTCACCGACCCCTACTATATCTAGTTTGCGCCTTTACATTTCCCTTTTAAGACTTTCTAGCTTTCTTACAACTTTCAAAGTACTGACATCATGCTCCAACTTGTAGAATACTATCACTATGTTGGTTATTCCATTTTTTTCTCATGGTGTCCTCCCAATGGCATCCCCTTCCCGGAGATCCAAATCGAGGATTTATCCGGAATCTTTTGCCAATGGAGAGATCATCATGACACTTTTTCAGTTATAGGTCACATGTTCTGTGGGTACATGTTACGTTTCTCTAACGCAGTTCTTTCCATTACCCACTGCATCCTCACGCCGTCGATCATTGCTGATTCTTCGACATTTTAGGGCCATTTTTCGACCTCCAGGGCAAGAAAGTCCTCTCAACCTCTGCTTCTCATCCTCCTCTTTGAGAAGGCTGTTGGCAGAGCAAAGGTGATATCTTCTGATGGAAGACGCCTTCGTCCGCTGTTGATGATTTTTATTCAAAGTAGTGGCTGGATTTGAACACAGGACTCTGGACGTTTTGATTGCTACTCAAAGATGCTACCGATTGACAATGGGTGACGAGCAAATACTAAAAGGAAATGAAGAGGAAACGGCGCTGATTAATTTGATAAAGAGAAGAAAAACTAAATAACTGGTAAACCTAATTTGACATGGTGGTTACATGAAAAGGGCTTGAAGGAAAAGAGCTGAGAAAAAAATTAAGAGACAGGCCAATGAACTGCAACGGTCACAACCACGTCCCACAGATGGCTGCATCAAGGCGTTGCCTTTAGCCGATCTACATCTACATCCATAGTCCGCAAGCCGCCTGACAGTGTGTGGCGGAGGGTACTTTGAGTACCTCCATCGGTTCTTCCCTCTATTCCAGTCTCGATGATGATATTTTAAATTTGTAAATAACAACACCAAAGCCTTGCGTTATGTTTGACGTCATTCAGCGGAAAACAAAGCACAGACCACATGGCTCCCCGTCCGTATGGTGTTGCCTTAGTGCTGCCCTCTCCCCAATCGCTAGAACAGTCATCACTCACTTCGCTATATGGTAGCCGGGCTGACTCGCTGGAAACACCACAATTGTCCACCATCTGCTAAGGCTTATTATCGTCTATCTTGACTTAATTCTTATGGCGCCAAAGAAGCCATTAAGACATAATTACAAAGTGTCGTTTAAATCGTAGGCTATGGGTTCTGCCTTTTTGCAAACACATTATCTTTTCTTTCACCCAAACATGTTCCAGCACCTCTGTACCATCATCAATGGGTTTTTGTTTATTAAAAAGTGTAAAAAGTGAAATGTTTGGTTTAATAAAGTGAGACCTAAAGAAAGTTTTTGTTCGTTTTGCCCCTTACCGTCATTTTACGTTATATAATTTTGCAGAACCAACTGCGTGGTATTGTTAAACCAGGTGAACATTTCTACAGTTCCCAAATACACTGATGCCCAACTTGCAGTACGATTCACTGGACCAAATAGTATTCAGGAAGCCTCACAGACTACTGGTTCTGTTTGTGCCGGCCGGAGTGGCCGAGCGGTTAAAGGCGCTACCGTCTCCAAAAAAGTCGTTATACTCGAACATAACAAGTGTTCCAAAATTCTACAACTGATCGACGATAGAGATATAGATCTATAGTTCTGCACATCTGTTCGACGTCCCTTCTTGAAAACGGGAATAACCTGTGCCCTGTAAAACTTTGCACTTCACTTTTTGTTGGAGGTTCGTAATGGTAACACCAACGTGTGTCACCTGTGATTATTTTTTCCATGAAAAGGATTGTCCGCGTTTGGCATTTCAGTCAAGTCGCGACAGGCATGCACGCGTCCTGGGAGTCAAGGTGTGCGGGAGAAATTTTGCACACACACTTTCCTCTCCTTCAAGGCATTATGAGGAGCGCCTTCAATAGATAATTTAGAGATGTTCACTTCGTTTCTCCATTACTGACACAACAACGTTCAGAGACAATGGCGGCTCACCCACTGTTAACACTGCCTGCTCACAACTGACTGGCTGAACGCACATCGGTTGTTCACAGTTGTTAGTTCGAGCTGCCGCCGTAGTTCCTGCGCTGGCGTTGCGTATAATCCAGGAACTTTTTGGGCGGACGGTGTATGGTTAAAGACCAGTCTTGTGATTTGTATATGAACAATATTACGTTTAATTTTCATATTTAATTTTTTGTAGTGATTTTCGTTTTCGATTGTTTCTCTTGTTATGTGTTTTATCCCCGTCACAACCCCATTCAATCAATATATTACAGACATGAATTGGATGCAAACAGAAGCAAATGGCTCTGAGCACTACGGGACTCAACTGCTGTGGTCATAAGTCCCCTAGAACTTAGAACTACTTAAACCTAACTAACCTAAGGACATCACACACATCCATGCCCGAGGCAGGATTCGAACCTGCGACGTAGCGGTCTCGCGGTTCCAGACTGCAGCGCCAGAACCGCGCGGCCACTTCGGCCGGCGCTCATGGTAGGGGTTCGAGTATGGCGCAGAGCCCACGAAGCCGTAGACCGAAGTTCTTAACAAGTCACTGTGTAACCTGGTGGTGGCTCCATAACGGTGTGGGGTGTGTTTAAAAGCAGCGGACTGGTCCAACTGAACCGATCGTAGACTCTAAATGGTTATTTTCAGCTATTTGGTGCTCATTTGCAACCATTCATGGACTTCCTGTTCCGCAGTAACTTTGGAACTTTTGTGGATGACAATGCGCCATCTCACCAGGCCACAACTGTTCACGACTAGTTTGAAGAACATCCTGTACAATTCGAGCGAGTGATTGGGCCACCCAGATCGATCGCTCTACGTTAGTCCCATGGAACATTATGGGACATAATCTAGAGGTGCAGAAATTCCTTCACTGGTTACAGTTTCGCAATTATCGAGGTCTGTAGAGGCAACATAGCTCTACATTTCTGCGGCGGATTTTCGACGACATACTGGGTCCGTGCAACGTCGAGTTGCTGGACTACACCGGGCGAAAGGAGGCCCGACAACATATTTCAAAATATCCCATGCCTTTGTCACTATCCGTAACAATTACAAGTAGTAATCGCACAGTGTAAACAATGAAAATGAGTTATCACAGTACCACAAACTTCTGTACCTTAGCCGTCAAATGTGGCTGAATAGACTTGACCACTGTTTCTACGTTTCGATACAGTGTATCGATACGTGGAACTGTTTCAGTGTTTCGGAACAGCTGCGGTTCACTGTTTCCAAACAGTGGTGTTTCATTCCGCCCCCGTCTCGGATAACAGGACCAGATTCGATCTCGAGCCAGACACAGAAACTGTATCGTTGTTTCAAAATAAGGCTGTTTCAGTCCACCTGTGCTTGGAACGGACTAATTGTATCGAAACAGTGATGTTACATTCCGCTCTGTGTCGGACGAGATTCGGGCTCGGCACAGGTACTGAAACACAACATACCACTTCGTGAAACACTTTCAAGAGTGTCGAAATCTTTTTAACAAGCAATAGCATGAAGCTTAAGATATCCGAAAATAAAGCTTCGTTTCTAGCTGACTGTCCTATTCCGAAATGGCGTAACATCTGCTTTATAAACACTAACCAAACAACAAAACGCATACTATTCACATTCAAAATAACAAATATGTGAAAATCATTCAGTGAAATTAAACTTTTTTATAACACACGCTTCTCTGTTCATGTACAGTAATCATATTAAGAAACGCAAGTAAGCCTACAACATTTTGAATAAAAAAAAAAGGCGCAGAGTGACAGTTATTAGACATATACATAAATTTGATGTAGGTATAATTGCAAGCAATCTGTTTGACATATCACTGATAGTTTAATGGTGAACGGAAAGGGCTGGGAAGCATGGTGAATTTATAGTAACGGTTCGAAACAGCTTGAAAGGCAAAATTTTTTTCTGTTATATTTTGTTATTTATTTGAATTATTTGGCGTTATTTGTGAGTCTATAGTCACTGTGCCTATTATCCACAATGATTCCCTTTGTGTGCATGGAAATTAGCAGGATGTGTATATTACCCATACTAACGGAATGTGGGAATCCCAGTAGCATATCCGCTGTTTCTGCAGTTTGCTCCCACCTCCAGTTCCGTTCGTGGTGGTTCTTGTCTTCAGCTATGGCTGTCCTCAGCTAATTGAAAAGTATGAAAGTCACACGACATGAAAGCAGCGCATTTGCTGCAGGAAATACGAAACTGCCAAGACACCTAAGTGATAGTTTCATGCTTGATAACAAAACACAAACTCTTTCACTGTTTCGAAACAGCGTATCAAAGTATTACATTGTACTGGTTTCATTTGTTTAGAAACAGTTACGTGTTTCAGTTTGCCCACCTCTACTATAAAACATATCTTTGCAAACTTGTGAAAAACTGCTACCAAATTTTTTACATCGGAAAGAAGTACACTTCTGAGACGTATGAAATACATTTTTATTTATGTACGTCTGTCGTTCTTTCACCTGCACGAGAACTTCACCCACGGTGCTCCTGATAACATCGTCAAAACATACGTGAAAATCACTTAACTTTTATTCTGTCATTTCCCCCGTGTCTTCTGCAGGGTGTTCAGAAACAGTCTAAAAAGCTTGTAACGGTGTTGCAGGGTTTGTTGTTCTGAGAAGTAATTTTTAAGAAAAACTTCGATAGTTTGCGCCGTTTCCGATTTAATTGCCGTTGAAGTTAGCCGATCAGATACATGCGGATGCAAATCAAATAGCCTATCAGAGACAAGTGTCGCCAGCCGTGTTCTCCGTTTGGTTCTCTCACACGGAACAAATGTAGCTTAAATTTACCGCTTCCAAAAGGCACATTTTAACCGGTAAGGAGCATTTGAACAAGTGGTAACTCACCAACCCACAAATGTCTGTCCAATACCACACATCAGCCCGTGCAAGAGCAAAACGACGTAGCTCTAATGCCAATTACATTGGAAACGTCGCAGATTATCTAATTTTTTCTTAATTACTATTTCGCAGCACAAACTACCTTGAAAGACCCTTAAAAGGCTGTCAACAGTTTTTTACCACCCTTTATGGTATATCTCGCCCCACTGTCAGCCTTGTCAACGAAACACGTACCAACGAAATATAAAACCAGATACGATATTAAATTGAAAATTTCTTCGCAAACAGGACTCAGCAAATCATTGACTCCACGTTACAAAATATGAATTTAAAGTTTTTGCGTTTAACTGTGATAGGAGCATAACTTTTCGCGACACACAGGGTATTTTGATTCAAGCTGTACACCTCAAAAATTTCCAGGACCAATAAAGGTATCGTAACTCTGTTTTCACCCGCTTCAATCGAAATAGCACCTGCATTAAATTACTTTTAGTCTGCTGTCGTATAAATACTAATTACAGACATGTTGGTATCAGATTTGGTTTTCCAAATGAATGTGTAACAGTTCCTACTGTTAGTGTAGTCAATTTGAATGAAGCGAAATTAGGGCTGTTTCACTCACCAAAATCCAGTACGTTCTGTCGGAGAAATTATAGTATTTAAAAATTGGTATGAGTCACGCAAGCTTTATGTAGTTCAGTGAGGGTAATTACAAGTTCTATTTCGCGGGTGGAAGAAGAAAACTAATCATTTCCTCTCCACCCATCATTTTAACCAGTGTCGCGGTGACGCAGAACGCATCGCTCTTCTTTATTCGGGTATGGAAGCACGTATTTCCACTCTGCACAGCAACCAGTCTGTTGGAAGATAAGTGACAAATCTTAGAAACAGCTGGACAATACAGTGTGTCCGAAAAGTCTTTCCGTGATTACATAAATTGATAACTAAGGCTAGAAGTAAGATACAGATATGAAACTTGTGTCGAAATGTTTACTGCTATCGAAGTTTTTTTCTGTTTTAGGTTCGTAGTACCTAAGTAGTGGATGAGGTGCAGTGCCCAAGAAGCCATGTTAACCAATCAGGAGAAGGCACAGTGCGTCCTGTGGTACCATGAGACACGATCACCAACCACAGTGCAGAGACACTTCCAGACAACATTTGGAAGGAATCCACCTGATGTCAAGAGCATGAAAACCTGGTATGAGAAGTCCAAGAACACAGGATCGGTTGCTGACGATCCGAGGTCTGGTCGACCAAGAACCTCAGCAGACAGGATGGAAGCTGTAAGGCAGTCTTTTCTGCCAAGTCCGAAGAAATCGGTGCGCAGGGCCTCACGTGAATTACAGATGCCAAAAAGCTCTCTCCATGACATTTTACACAAACGTTCATTGTTTCGTGCATACAAAGTGCAAATCGTTCAGGCCTTGTTGCCCAATGACAGTACACGTCGATATGACTTTCCGGTCGAAATGCTATCACGTATTGAGGACGATGATGGTTATCTCAGACGAATTGCCTTTTCCGACGAAGCGACCTTTTTTGTCAGTGGAGTAGTGAATAGCCATAATGTGCGCATTTGGGGTTCACAACCCCATGGCGAGGTCATGGAATGCACCAGAGGCAGTCCAAAGGTGAATGTTTGGTGCGCGCTATTGCACGATCGAATTATCGGGCCATTCTTCATCGCTGAGGCTACCATCACATCTGCAGTGTATCTGCACATGTTGCAACTGTATGCTGTTCCTCAGCTGCTTCAGTATCACCCCGATGTCTCGTTTCAGCAAGGTGGTGCACCGCCCCATTGGAGTTTGGATGTCCGTGCCTATCTCGATATGACGTTTCCTGGGCGATGGATTGGTCGTGGTGGGCCAACGGTTTGTCCTCCACGCTCTCCTGACCTCTTTTTATGGGGTTATGTCAAGGACGAGGTCTACCGAACAAGTGTACCAGATCTTGAAACCCTGCGGTAACGAATAACCACAGTCGTTGAATCGATCCCTCCAGTGATGTTGGCTAATGCGTGGACGGAAACTGAATATCGCCTAAAGGTGCTACGTGCTACCAAGGGTGCTCATGTGGAAGTTTACTGATGTGTGAAAAAAACTTTTATAGTTTGTAAACAATTGGACACCAGTTTCATATTTATATCTTACTTCTAGCCTGACTTATCAATTTATGTAATCAGGGAAAGACTTTTCGGACACCCTGTATTTTAATTGGTTTAATGAGTTGCAGCTCCCTTTAGTTGTGGGTAAACGTAAGAGAATGCTTGTAACAAAAAGAGAGAACGCGGTAGTATCTGATTACAAGAAGCTGGCGAAGAGTTTGAGCACGTCTCGACGTGTAACAAATTATGGGCAACAGTAAATGGTGCTTCTTCCATTTTCTGCCATATTCCTGGCCTTACTCCGTGCCTTCATGGGGTCGGCGTGTTATGCTGGGACTAACTATGTTAGTGGTACGGGCTAGCCGGATGTCGACAAGATGCCCTTCCTCTTGCAATCCCATGTCCTCTCGCTCCCCCGTATCCCGGGTCGGAATTTATGCACCCCCTTTGTCTGCGTCTAGTGTTATCCCGTGTGGGAGCCCTTACGACAGTTTTGAGAGCAGTGTAACTGAGGCGGAAAGAGTGGGTACCAGCCCGTTATTCACCTAGTCGGATGTGGGAAACCGCCTGAAAACCACATGCAGGCTGACGAACAAACCGACTCTCGTCGTTAATTCGCCGGGCGGATGTGATGCGGGACCGGCGCGACTCCCCTAATCCCGAAAGTGGCGTGCTAACGCGCGCCGCTATCCGGGCGGGTCCGATATGAAATGTAACGACCACGGAAAAATCAGTATTAGGGAAGGCGAATGTAAGGCTTAGTCGGAAGGATTCTGGAAAAATGCAACGTGTCTATAGGAACAGCATACATGATGCTGTCATGTATAACTTTGGTATCTGAATCGATTGTGAGCGAGCAGCGATGTTGTAACCTGTATCGCAGAAGTTGAGTGAGTATCTTTGAGCTGCGAGAGGGCGCAGTGGCGCAGACAATGTTTAGCTTTAGAGAAACAGGGTCGAAGTTCGGGTGTGTTAAGAGTCAGGCTGATAATGTTAACCTGTGTTAGTGACGAATCTATGGCAATATAATGATTCAAATTTAATGTCTCAGTTTATCATTTTGTTCAATCAACATGATTATGAAACTGATTTGTGAAGGAAGACATGTAATGGAATGTCAGGTAAATACAATAATGTTATTTTTTTTCACTATTGCTGCGCCATGGAACGAACTTAGTTACTGTACTGAAAGTTGTTAGATTTGAGAGATAGGAGAGAGTACTGTTAGGATGTTGAGAAGTTCATTAAATTTAAAATCTGCCTTGTGCTGGTTTTTTCAATAAAAAAACCAGTGTTGTCATTTATGCACATATTTCATTTTCTACCAACCTCTCTCTTACAATTCTTTTTAATGGATGATCCAATCAAGTATGTTCGATTTGCAATTAACAGAGAACTCATTGCACCTCTCTATTGCCGCTGAGTAGATACAGTAATTTGCAGCTTTAGCGTAGCGGCGCGCAACACAGAGCGGTACTGCAACGCGTTATCCAGATTTGCGCAGAACAGAGGTAAAAAGGAGAGATTACGGTTTTTTGAATTTATTCAATCGGGGCCAGCTTACGATATTCAGAGACAGTTTTTGTGATCAAATTTTGCAAAGCCAACTACTCTTGGTTTCATGTCCAAGTTAATTATTCAGGCAGTTTATACTGTTCAAAATTCTTGCTGTCAGATTGCCGATTTTTACAGTATGAAACACTTCCCTTTTCATCACGACAATTAATTGCTATTACACTGCAGCTTTGCTTTTACAATACGCCACTTTATTATCACAGCTCAGGCTTGCACTCAGAAACAGAGTACTTCAGGCTATAATTTTATTTATTTAGGTAACTTTCAATGCTAATGCGACCAATTCTTGAATACTGTTCAAGTATTTAGAAAACACGACAACAGACTAAAGGAATTTATGAAGAGCTTCTAGGACAGTCACAGGTCTTATAGCCCCTACGGAAGTATGACAGAAATGCTCGGAAAAATTAAAAGAGAATCTGTGGAAGAAAGACGAAGTATCCAGAATGAGATTCTCACTCTGCAGCGGAGTGTGCGCTGATATGAAACTTCCTGGCAGATTAAAACTGTGTGCCCGACCGAGACTCGAACTCGGGACCTGTATTCGGTAGCTCAGATGGTAGAGCACTTGCCCGCGAAAGGCAAAGGTCCCGAGTTCGAGTCTCGGTCGGGCACACAGTTTTAATCTGCCAGGAAGTTTTAAGGACGAAGTACTTTATGCGAAAATTTAGAGAACATGTATTCGAACGTGTCGTTCGACAATTAAGCAGGCACTACCCCATATCTTGCGTGAGGATGAAGAAAAAATAGTTATGTCAGGTTGCGTCATTCTCAAGAAGACAGTCCACAGGGTGACGGGTCACGTGTTGACGAACGTTATCCTGTTGAAAAATGGCACCACCATACTGTCATATGGGAGGTAATAAAGGGCGACGCAGAATATCTGTGACGTACCGTTCTGCAGTCAGAGTTCCCTCATCACAGCCATGGCTTGAAATCATAGACGATGGCTCCCATACCGCAACGCCAGGAGTAATGGCGCTGTGCATCTCTGGATGGCTCTGAGCACTATGGGACTCAACATCTGAGGTCGTCAGTCTCTTAGAACTTCTTAAACCTAACTAACGTATGGACATCACACACATCGATGCCCGAGGCAGGATTCGAACTGCGACCGCAGCAGCAGGGCGGTTCCGAACTGAAGCGCCTAGAACCGCTCGGCCACAGCGGCCGAACAGAGCTGGTCTTATAGACAGTGTTGATATAGAGACAGGGATTAGTGATCGTGATGATATACCGACATGGGTTACCGAACTTAACAAATCGATGAAGAAAGCTAGAAGGGCTTTTATGCTGGGGACAGCAGATATGCAGCTGTCAGAATCCTACTTAGGCAATGAGTGGACGTCATTTAGTTCAAACATGGTGGAGTTAAGGGAAAAGGTTAGACTCACTGCAAATCACGCTCTGGAGAAGGATAAGTCGAACAAGTGTATTGAGGACGGAAAAGATCGACTGGTCTGCCGCTCTCCGAGCTACTATATTCTGTGCATGCCTCACCATCTCCGAGAACCTACTGCAACCTACATCCTTCTGAATGTGCTAAATGTACTCATCTCTTTGTCTCTCTCTATGGTTTTTATCCTCCGCTGCCCTCCAATATTAAACTGGCGATCCCCTGATGCCTCAGAATGTGTCCTACCAACCGATCCCTTCTTCTAGTCAAGTTGTGCCACAAATTGCTCTTCTCCCCAATTCTATTCAGTACCTCCTTATTAGTTACGTGATCTAACCACCTGATCTTCAGCATTTTTCTGTAGCACCACATTTCGGAAGCTTCTATTCTCTTCTTACCTAAACGGTTTATCGTCCATGTCTCACTTCCGTACATGGCTAAACTTCATACAAATACTTTCAGAAAGGACTCCCTGACACTTTCATCTATACTCTACGTTAGCAAATTTGTCATAAATGCATTTTATATCCTCCATACTTCGACCATCCTCAATTATTTTGCTTCCCAAATAGCAAAACTCGTTTACTAGTTTAAGTGTCTCATTTCCTAATCTAATTCTTCAGCATCACTTGATTTAATCGACTACATCCCCTTGAAAATTACCCGTTTAAAAAGTCTTCAAGGAGGAGGATCGTACAGACATACATCCGTTTGACCGTCACTCTGGCTCCTGTATGGAGGGCATAGAAATAGGCACCCCTGGCGTAGAAAAGCAACAGAAAGAACTGAGAACAAGTAGGTCGCCAGGTCCGGAGGGAATCCCAGTTCGGTTCAAGAGAGTATTCTACGCCTGTGGTCCTTTACTTAGCTTGCATTAGTCGCAAATATCCCGGCCAGCACAAACTGCCAGGCAACTGATAAAAAAAGGGCAGGTGGCTCCAGTAAGTAAGAAAGGACCCACAGAATTACAGACGATATCTGTAACACTGCTTTGCTGCAGAATTATTGAACTTATGTGAGCTAGGATGTAATACGCAGAGTGATTCACGAAGACATGCAAGTATCTTAATATGTTATCCTACAAGTAAAACTAAAGAAAAAAGTTCATACACACATATAGGTCGGCAAATGTTTAGTTACGGTGTTACGGCTAATAAAAGATTTTGCCTGAAATTTAAGAATTTCGGCAATATGAAGTCATAGCAAAACTGGAAGAGGTTAAAGTAAAGCACGATTTGCATTTATTTTGTTCTTATTGGTCCGGTGAATGTAATAAAACATGTCCCAGACGTGTATCTGCAGTAAGTTTCCGGGACAGCGATTTTCAGGAGGAGTCTGACAACATAGTACTCACACACACACACACACACACACACACACACACACACACACACCTCGCGTACTGACCACGAGGAGAAAATTCGAGAAATTAGAGTCAATACAGAGGCTTACTGGCAAAGGTTCTTCCCACGAACCATTCGCGTGTCTAACAGGGTTGGTGGGATCAGATAGTGGTACTGAAAGTACCCTCCACCACACACCATTTAATGGCTTGCGGAGTATGATGTAGATGGAGATGTAGATTTAATGTCATAAGATGCCCTCCGCCGTCTACCGTATTGTGCTTTTCGTAGTATCTATGTAAATGTTGATTTAGGTGTTGTGGAGATCTGTGAAAGACATTTACCAGAAGAAGGGACAAGCAATAAGGACAGACGGGTAGCTGGACGGAGCAGTAGCGGGTAAGTGATACTACGGCGGGAAAAGGCTAGAGTATGGAAAAGAAATTATAGAGGATGTTGTGTGTCGTGCTTGCGTGGTGATGTGAGGATTAGCACAAGACAGGAAATGTTGGAAGACACTACGAAAGCAGATGACTCAACAAGAAAAGCGTAACTAGTAAAGTCAACTCGCTGCATGTGAGGTTTCCAAACAAAGTAGGACCAGTAGCCAGCTGGACCGCTTTATGCGTGAGACACGAGGAAGACTTTTAAACACAGGAGCTGGTGGGACGGTGTGGACAGAACAAACCTGTGACGTCAGAGGGGAGCACGCGGCGGGCGCCCGGCCGCTAATGTGGTTATGGAGCGGTTAGAGCCGAGCAGACGTCCGCGTCATTGCTGCTAACAGACGCCGCAAACATCGTCCTGTCTCTGGCGGTCCACGGTCGGCAGCCGCGCTCGGCACTCAGTATCAGCCCATCCGGCACCGCTCCGATTCTCCGTGCCGTCCACGTCTGCATCTCTACTGCGGCCGCCGTCGACGGACCCGTCAGTCTCACCTCCATGTTCAACAACCGATCCCAACCAAAATTTTCCCCAACACCTAGAACTGATCATACACTACTGGCTATTACAATTGCTACACCAAGAAGAAATGCACATGATAAACGGGTATTCATTGGACAAATATTTTATACTACAACTGACATGTGATAACATTTGCACGCAGTTTGGGTGCATAGATCCTGAGAAATCAGTACCCAGAACAACTACCTCTGGCCGTAATAAGGGCCTTGACACGCCTGGGCATTGAGTCAAACAGAGCTTCGATGGCGTGTACAGGTACAGCTGTCCATGCAGCTTCAACACGATACCATAGTTCATCAACAGTAGTGACTGGCGTATTGTGACGAGCCAGTTGCTCGGCCACCATTGACCAGATGTTTTCAGTTGGAGAGAGATCTGGAGAATGTGCTGACCAGGGCAGCAGTCGAACATTTTCTGTATCCAGAAAGGCCCGTACAGGACCTGCAACATGCGGTCGTGCATTATCCTGCTGAAATGTAGGGTTTCGCAGGGATCGAATGAAGGATAGAGCCGCGGGTCGTAACACATCTGAAATGTAACGTCCACTGTTCAAAGTGCCGACAATGCCAACAAGAGGTGACCGAGACCTGTAACCAATGGCACCCCATACCATCACGCCGGAGGATACGGCAGTATGGCGATGACGAATACACGATTCCAATGTGCGTTCACCATCATGATGCTGTGAACAGAACCTGGATTCATCCAAAAAAAATGACGTTTTGCCATTCGTGCACCCAGGTTCGTCGTTGAGTTCACCATCGCAGGCGCTTCTGTCTGTGAGGCAGCGTCAAGGGTAACCGCAGCCGTGGTCTTCGAGCTGATAGTCCATGCTGCTGCAAACGTCGTCGAACTGTTCGTGCAGATGGTTGTTGTCTTTTAAACCTCCCCATCTGTTGACTCAGGGATCGAGACGTGACTGCACGATTCGTTACAGCCATGAGGATAAGATGCCCGTCATCTCGACTGCTAGTGATACGAGGCCGTTGGGATCCAGCACGGCTTTCCGTATTACCCTCCTGAACCCACAGATTTCATATTCTGCTAACAGTCATTGGATCTCGACTAACGCGAGCAGCAATGTCGCGATACGATAAACCGCAATCGCGATAGGCTACAATCCGACCTTTATCAAAGTCGGAAACGTGATGGTACGCATTTCTCCTCCTTACACGAGGCATCACAACAACGTTTCACCAGGCAACGCCGGTCAACTGCTGTTTGTGTATGAGAAATCGGTTGGAAACTTTCCTCATGTCAGCACGTTGTAGGTGTCGCCACCGGCGCCAACCTTGTGTAAATGCTCTGAAAAGCTAATCATTTGCATATCACAGCATCTACTTCCTGTCGGTTAAATTTCGCGTTTGTAGCACGTCATCTTCGTGGTGTAGCAATTTTAATGGCCAGTGGTGTACTACCAGTGTAGATTTCATCCCGACTCTTCGGGGCCAACTTAGGAAATTCCATTATTTTTGTATTTCTAGATTTTATGAAAGCCCACGACCGTGAATGGTTGTTTCACTGATGAAGATCGTATTGTGGTAACTAATTTAAATCGTCGCATGAACCTCAAAACGACAGATAACGAAATACGTGATTAATAGAGTGAAAATCAACTGAAATCGCTCTACAGAGTTAAAGTCATTCAACTTTATAGCAGTTATTTGCGATTCTTTGTAGACTATACGAAAGATATTGGTCGTCTTCTAGCTGTCGTGTACCGTAGGTGATCTGGAGGAAACTATAGGTCATTCCCATTTTGAAGAAGGGTGCTCGAATAGCTCCAAACTATAGGCGTACATGTCTAACATCCGTCTGTTGAAGGATTTTGGAACATGTTTTATGTTCGCGTTTATGACACTGCTGGACGCGAAAATTTCCTCTGTACGAATCGACAGGGTCCGCCCACGTAGTTGAGTGGTCAAGGCGGGTGACCGCCGTGCTGAGAAACTGGTACTGCTAGAGAGCTTTCCTTGGTGTGAGGACTGATACGGGGTGCAGTCGGCCTCCTGAGGCCAGCTTGAAAGCTACTCCACCGACTACTTGTAGTTCCAAGCTCAAGAAACCCGACAACGCCCGGGAGAGTGGTGAGCTGACCACAACCCCTCCATAGTGCACCCAGTGACGCTATTGGAGGAGGATGACAGGGTGGTCGGTCGGACCCGATTTATCAGCTCAGAGCCAGCAAGTAGAGCCTCATCTTTTTTTTTTACGAATCAACACGGATTCGTCACACGACGATCGTGTGAAACCCAGGTCACTCTGTCTGTCCACGAGGCCCAGATGACTGTGGATACCAGCGCCTGGGTCGATAATGTGTTACTTGTCCTCCAGAAGCCACTGGATCCAATTTTGCACTCCCATCTAGTGCACGAAAGACATAACACGAAATATCAAAGCAGCTGTGTGATTAGATTGAAGAGTTCCCAGCAAAGAAACACAGTATGCCATTCTTGATGATGACCAATCTTCAGACGTAAATGTAACTTGGGACGTACTGCAAGGGAGATTTGTACGACCACTACATTTTACAGAATGCAGGGTGATTCGTGATGATGTTACAAACATTCAGGGACTATTGAGAAGTGGAAATTTGAGGTAACACGCACTGGTCTGGAAACAACCGAGTCGAAATTTATAAAAGAAAATCGTTCTAATAAAACTGAAAGCGGACCTCTTCTACTGCAAGCGGTTTCCTGTCTTTATTTTCACATAAGTGAGTATGAACCAAAACAAGAAAGGAAGGTAAGTAAACATTGCCTCTGAAATTCCTAACATAAGATCTGTGAGCATTTATTCATGTTTACTACTGTGAAACACATCTCTTCCATTGGAAAAGTGCTCACAGCTCTCAAAGTATCCGTTTTAGATCCCATATTTACTAAAAAAAATTTCTCGTTTTTGTTCGTACTGTCCCCTCCAAAAACATGGAAAGCAAGAAGCTTGCAGTTGAAGAGGTCCACTGTCAGATGTATCAGAAATACTTTCGCCTATACCTTTCGACTCTGTCGTTTCCGGACGAGGCTATATTACCTCAGACTTATACATTTAACCTTCTCCAGCACCCCTTGTAAGTTCGTAACAACATTAGTGAATCGTCCTGTGTAGAAATGACATGGGGCAGATGATGTCGAAAGTTAGATGTGGCTTTTCTTCAGGTGACGCTGTTACACAAGTCGCAATGCTAGAAATTTATGGCGAAATGCAGGAAGAGCTGCAGTGCATCAACGCTTGGCGCAGACATTAGCAACTGACTTTCAGAATAAACATAAGCGCCGTCGTTGAGTCCGAACACTGGTTTGATGCAGCTCTCCATACCACTCTGTACCCTGGAAGCCTCTCCATCTCCAGGTAATTACTGCAACTTAATCCTTTTGAATCTGTTTCATGTACTCGTCTCTTGGTCTCTAGGATTTTTATCCCCCCACTCCCAAATACTAAGTTGGTGATCCCTTGATGCTCCAGAATGTGTGCTACTAACCGATCCCTTCTTCTAGTCAAGTTGTGTCACAAATCCCTCTTCTCCCCAATTCTATTCAGTATTTTCTCATTAGTTACGTGATCGTTCCACCTAACCTTCAGCATTCTTCTGTAGCACCACACTTCGAAAGCTTCTATTGTCTTTTCGTCCAAACTATTTATCGCCCATGTTTCACTTCCATACATGGCGACACTGCATACAAATACTTTCAGAAACGACTTCCTGACACTTAAATCTACACCCGATGTTAACAAATTTATCTTCTTCAGAAACGCTTTTCTTGCCATTGCCAGTCTACGTTTTTTTTTCTCCCTATTTCAATAGTCATCAGTTATTTTGCTTCCAAAATAGCGAAATTCATTTACTACTTTAAGTGTCTCAGTTCCTAACCTAATTTACTCAGCATCACCTGATTTAATTCGACTACATTGCATTATGTTGATGTTCAACTTATATGCTCCTTTCAATACACTGCTCATTCCGTTCAGTTGCTCTTCCAGGTCCTTTGCTGTCTGACAGAATTACAATGTCGTCGGAAAACCTCAAATTCTTCTCCATGGATTGTATTTCTTACTCCAAACATTTCTTTTTTTCCTTTACTGCTTGCTCACTATAGAGATTGAACATCATCCGGGAGAGGCTACAACCCTGTCTTACTCCCTTCACGACCACTGCTTCCCTTTCGTGCCTCTCGACTCAAACGGCTATCTAGTTTCTGTGCAGATTGTAAATAGCCTTTCGCTCCTTAATTTTACCCCTGCCACCTATAGAATTTGAAAGAGGGTGTTCCTGTCAACATTGTTAAAAGCTCTCTGTAAGTCTACAAATGCTATAAACGTAGGTTTGCCTTTTCTTAGCCTATCTTCTGCGAGATGTCATAGGGTCAGTATTCGCTCGCGTATTCCCACATTTCTCCGCAATCCAAACTGATGTTCCCCGAGGTCAGTTTCAACCAGATTTTCCACTGCTCTGGAAAGAAGAGACAAGAAGGCCCGTTACTGCACTATTAGAAGATTGTAGAACAGTTGCAGGAAAGAGTCACTTTCTTGAAATATCTTGGAGTACAGATACGGAGCGATTTAAAATAAGTCACATAAAACTAATCACGGGAAGGGAACTTCGTCTATTTCGTGAGCATCAATCCTGATGTTAAGTTTGTCGCTGTTCTCATTTGTGATACTTCTCATTACTTTCGTCTTTTTCGATTTACTATCAATCTATATTCTGTACTCATTAGATTGTTCATTCCATTCAGCATATGATGTAATTCTTGTTCACTTTCATTCATGAGAGCAATCGTATCATTGATATCCTTTCACCTTGAATTTTAATTCCACTCCTGAACCTTTGTTTTATTTCCATCATGGCTTCTTCGATGTGCAGATTGAACAGTAGGGGGGAAAGACTACATCCCTGTTTTACACCCTTCTAAATCCGAGACCCTCCTTCTTGGTCGTGAACTCTCATTATTGCCTCTTCTACATATTGTATACTACCCGTCTCGCTACAGCTTACCCCTATTTTTCTCAGAATTTCGAACATCTTGCACCATTGTACATTGTCGAACGCTTTTTCCAGGTCGACAAATCGTATGAAAGTGTCTAGATTTTTCTTTAGTATTGCTTCGATTATCAACCGCAGCGTCAGAATTGCCACTCGGGTGCCTTTATCTTTTCTAAAGCCAAACTATTATTGTCAGCAACTGGAATGCATAAGCTGTTAAACTGATTGTGCGATAATTCTCGCACTTGTCAGCTCTTGCAGTCTTCGTAATTGTGTTGAAGATATTTTCCTGAAAGTCAGATGGTATATCGCGAGACTCCTACATTTTGCACGCCAACGTGAATAGCCGTTTGTTGTCACTTCCCCCAAAGATTTTAGAAATTCTAATGAAATGTCATCTACCTCTTCCGCCTTATTTGGCCTTAAGTCCGCTACAGCTCTCCTAAATTGTGATTCTAATACTGGATCCCCTGTCTCTTGTTACTTCTTCTAATACCTCAGACAAATCTGACCCCTCATAGAGGCCTTCAATGTACTCTTTGCACCTATCCGCTCTCATCTCCGCATTTAACAGTGAAATTCCCGTTGCTCTCTTAATGTTGCTACCCTTGCTTGTAATTTCACCGAAGGTTGTTTTGACTTTCCTATATGCTGAGTCAGTCCTTCTGACAATGTATGTCACATGGTATATCAAACTACACTTGCGCCTGGCTGGAGGACTTCTTGGAAGTGTGGGCGCAGCGTGTTGTTCACATTGTATACTGATAACACGGCTGCATTAGTAACAACAACATCAGAGTTTCTGCAGATGATGGAAATACCTATAATGAAGTACTGTCCGCAAAAATCGGCGGAGATATTCAGCTCTTGATAAGATTTCAAAGCGGTACAAAGATAAACATCATGCAGAAAACAAAGGATGTGGTATCAGAATGAATTGTCACTCTGCAACGGCGTGTGCCCTACTATGAATCTTCCTGACACACCGAGAGAGGTGGCGCAGTGGTTAGCACACTGGACTCGCATTCGGGAGGACGACGGTTCAATCCCGCGTCCAGCCATCCTGATTTAGGGTTTCCGTGATTTCCCAAAATCGCTCCAGGCAAATGCCGGGATGGTTCCTTTCAAACGGCACGGCCGACTTCCTTCCCCATCCTTCCCTAATCCGATGCGACCGGTGACCTCGCTGTTTGGTCTCTTCTCCCAAACAACCCAACCCTCTTCCTGACAGATTAAAACTGTGCCGGACCGGGAACTCGAACCCAGAAGCTTTAGCATCGGCAGACTAGTATTCTATTAGCTGAGCAATCCAAGCACGAGAACCTGCGAAACTTGCGGCTGTCGCTAAGCAATGTCTGCGCGCTATCCTTTCTCCCAGGTGTGCTAGTTTCCGAAGTTTCGCAGGAGAACTTCTGTGAAGTTTGGAAGGTAGGATATCAGGTACTGGCAGAGTAGAGCTGTAAGGACGGGTCGTGATTCGTGCTGGTGTAGCTCCGTTGGTAGAGCACTTGTCTGCGAAAGGCAAAGGTCTTGGTTCGAATTCCGGTACGGCACACTGTCTTAATCTGCCAGCAAGTTTCAAAGGGGGCTGTTTATTCGAGACGGTGCACCTTCTTTATTTCTATGTTTCGTACGAAAGCAGATAACACTAATGTTTCACGACGGAAATCTAGAAGGTCCAGGAGCATGGTCTCACCGTTCACCTCACATTAATCCCTTGGATTCCTGGCTATATGAACGTCTAAAGGCATAGGTGTGTTTTATGGAGAACGTGGACGCGTTACGGAAGCGTGTATAAAATGCATGTATCCAAATCAGAGAAAAGCCCCGTGTGTTTCGAAGTGTTCGTGATTCACCCAGCAGGGCTGAAGAAATTTCGAGAATAAGAGGTAACGTAGTCAGATCTGTTAAAAAAATTTCGGAACATTTGTAATTTCGCGCCAACGGTGCGTTGGAGCGAAATACGGTTGGCATCTCTGCACACGCCTGTCTTTAATGTGTAACTGCCGGAAGTATCATTGTTGTACACTATGTCATCAAAAGTATCCGGACACCCCCAAAAACATACGTTTTTCACATTAGGTGCATTGTGCTGCCACCTACTGCCAGGTACTCCATATCAGCGACCTCAGTAGTCATTAGACATCGTGAGAAAGCAGAATGGTGTTCCCCGTTAGACATCGTGAGAGAGCAGAATCGGGTTCTCCGCGGGGTGGACTTCGAACGTGGTCAGGTGATTGGGTGTCATACGTCTGTACGAGAGATTTCGACACTCTTGAACATCCATAGGTCCACCGTTTCCGATGTGATAGTGAAGTGGAAACGTGACGGTACACGTACAGCACAAAAGCGTACAGGCCGACCTCGTCTGTTGACTGACAGACTGCCGACAGTTGAAGAGGGTCGTAATGTGTAACAAACAGACATCTATCCAGACCATCACACAGGAATTCCAAACTGCATCAGGACCCACTGCGAGTACTATGATAGTTAGGCGGGAGGTGAGAAAACTTGGATTTCGTGGTAGAGCGGCTGCTCATAAGCCTCATATCACGCCGGTAAATGCCAGACGCCCCGCTTAGTGTAAGGAGCGTAAACATTGGACGATTGATCGGTGGAAAAACGTTGTGTGGCGTGACGAATCACGGTACACTATGTGGTGATCCGATGGCGGGGTGTGGGTACGGCAAATGCCCCGTGAACGTCATCTGCCAGTATGGTAAGTGCCAACAGTAAAATTCGGAGGCGGTGGTGCCACGGTGTCGTGTTTTTCATGGAGGAGGCTTGCACCCCTTGTTGTTTTGCGTGGCACTATCAGAGCACAGGCCTACATTGATGTTTTAAGCACCTTTTTGGTTCCCTTTGTTGAAAAGCAATACGGAGATGGCGATTGCATCTTTCAACCTGACCTGAATCATATATAATAGCTTTTGGGATGTTTTGGAACGCCGACTTCGTGCCAAGCCTCACCGACCGACATCGATGCCGCTCCTCACAGCAGCACTCCGTGAAGAATGAGCTGCCATTCCCCAAGATTTGTTACAAGCCAAATGTTTATAGTGCTTACTTTTTCTGGTTTTGAGAAGTACTGTCTCACATAAGAATATGGGGTTTTTGTTTCAATGTGTATCAGGCAGACTAACAGTTTAATTTTGTTAATGATAACAACAGACTAGCGGTAACTGAAAGGGCACATACCCCTCATTGAGTTGAAAATATGAGACACTCAAATAACTGCTGCGTCTGCACTCAGGCGCCATCAAACTGCTGCTTATCTACGACTGCTTACTTAATGTTTAGATGAGTGCATTGATAGCGACAAGGGATAAGGGTTATCAGTGTACTACTGTAAGATTGGTGACCCGTTTGCAACGTGCATTATTACTTGTCACACGCTATACGCGTGTCTAAGCCGTGAGAAACTTGTCAAACGAGTGAGTAACGTCTTTCAATTACCTTTGAATTAGCAGAGATTTATTACTTACTGTCTCATACCTGCCTCTGCGGCAGAATGCATATCTTAAGCAATTTACAAGGGGAGTATCAAATGGCTCTGAGCACTATGGGACTTAACATCTTAGGTCATAAGTCCCCTAGAACTTAGAACTAATTAAACCTAACTAACCTAAGGACATTACACACATCCATGCCCGAGGCAGGATTCGAACCTGCGACCGCAGCAGTCTCGCAGGGGAGTATCCCAGCTAGATATGCTGACAGCGAGTAAAAACGGTATAGATGTAGAGAGAAGCGTCCCGTAAATGTTATTTACCTGTAAAATTTTTCATTTCTGTGCAATGGGTGCCTGAAGGTTGACTAAAGTAAGAACTGGAGAAAACTGGCCGTTATAACCAACAGATTGACAAGAGTTATGGATGAGGTACTAATTAGGAAGGGAAGCTAAATATTTGCTTAAAACACTCTTCAAAAGTGTTCCGACAATGACTTGAGGGCATTAATATGGGATGTGTCAACCCTGCGCATTTATGGTGGCTTGAAGTCTGCTGGGGACCATTTCAGTGAGGTCTCTGAACGTGTGTAAGGAAGGTCAGCCAGTTCTTCCTCAAGAACCGGGACCAAGGAAGGTAGTAACGTAGGTCGCTGGGGTGTCCACCCTTCGCCTTTATGGTGGATTGATCTCTGCTGGGGACCCTTCAACGGTCTGGACGTCTGTGGTGGAGCTGCAGTTAATTCTTCCTCAAAAGCCGGAACCAAGAGAAGGTAGTAATGTAGGACGCTCGAACGCAGAGCAAAGTCCAACTTCTAACTCATCCCAGAGGCGTTCCATTGGGTTCAGATTGTGACTCTGGGAAGGCCAGTTTATTTCAGGAATGTTACTGTCCACAAACAATTGACTATCAGATGCGACAGTCCTCTTCTATGGGCTGTACCTCTGCTCTACGCAGCAGACAGTGTTGTAAAATGTGTTCGTATCCTACCGAATTTAGCGTACCCCTAATCACAATAAGGGCACAACACCCTTACTATGGAAAACAGCCCCATGCCGTACCACCACCTCCATCACAGATGTTTCCTCAAGGTTCCATTGTGCTATGATCACTCTTTTTCTGTGGGGCCCTCTTAAGTAGCGAAGTTAAGCTATGACCACCCTGTACAATTATCAGACCACGTTCAAAGCCACTGGGCTTTGGGCCGCTGTAGCCGAGCGGTTCTAGGCGCTTCAGTCCGGAATCGCGCTGCTGCTGCGGTTGCAGGTTCGAATCCTACCTCGGGCATGGATGTGTGCGATGTCCTTAGGTTAGTTAGGTTTTAGTAGTTTAAGTCTAGGGGACTGGTGACCTCAGATGCTAAGTTCCATTGAATAATGCTTTTTCTGCAGCCACAGGACGTCGTGTTACGACTCAAGCTGTGGGCAATAGGCTGCATGATGCGCTACTTCATCCCCGACGTCCGTGGCGAGGTCCATCCTTCCATCCACAACACCATGCAGCGCGCTACGGATGGGCCCAATAACATGCCGAATGGACCGCTCACGACTGGCATCCCGTTCTCTTCGTCAGTGAGTGTCGCATATGCCTTCAACCAGACAATCGTCGGAGACGCGTTTGGAGGCAACCCGGTCAGGCTGAACGCCTTAGGCACACTGTCCAGCGAGTACAGCAAGGTGGAAGTTCCTCGCTGTTCTGGGGTGGCTGTATGTGGGGCCGATCCACGCCGCCATAACTTCTGTGCGATATGTGAATGACATTCTCCAACCGATAGTGCAACCATATCGGCAGCACATTCGTCTTCATGGACGACAGATCTCGCCCCCAATCGTGCACATCTTGTGAATCACATCGCTCGACTACAGTGGCCAGCATGTTCTCCAGACATGAACCCTATCGAACATGCCTGCGATAGATTGAAAAGGGCTGTTTATGGACTATGCGACCCACCAACCACTCTGAGGGATCTACGCCGAATCGCCGTTGAGCAGTGGGAAAATCTGGACCAAAAGATGTGCAGAACTATACCGCCACACACCGTCAGGTGGCTTCCGGAGTATGGATGTAGATGTAGAACAGTGCCTTGGTGAACTTGTGGATAGTATGCCAGTAGCTCTAACGTCGATCAATTGTAGAATTTTGGAACACGTATTATGTTAGAGTATAATGACTTTTCTGGAGACTCGAAATCTACTCTGTAGGAATCAGCATGGGTTTCGAAAAAGACGATCGTGTGAAACCCAGCTCGCGCTATTCGTCCACGAGACTCAGAGGGCCATAGACACAGGTTCACAGGTAGATGCCGTGTTTCTTGACTTCCGCAAGGCGTTCGATACAGTTCCCCACAGTCGTTTAATGAACAAAGTAAGAGCATATGGACTATCAGACCAATTGTGTGATTGGATTGAAGAGTTCCTAGATAACAGGACGCAGCATGTCATTCTCAATGGAGAGAAGTCTTCCGAAGTAAGAGTGATTTCAGGTGTGCCGCAGGGGAGTGTCATAGGACCGTTGCTATTCACAATCATACATAAATGACCTTGTGCATGACATTGGAAGTTCACTGAGGCTTTTTGCAGATGATGCTGTGGTGTATCGAGAGGTTGTAACAATGGAAAATTGTACTGAAATGCAGGAGGATCTGCAACGCATTGACGCATGGTGCAGGGAATGGCAATTGAATCTCAATGTAGACAAGTACAATGTGCTCTGAATACACAGAAAGATCCCATATCATTTAGCTACAAAATAGCAGGTCAGCAACTAGAAGCAGCTAATTTCATAAATTATCTGGGACTACGCATTAGGAGTGATTTAAAATGGAATGATCATATAAAGTTGATCGTCGGTAAAGCAGATGCCAGACAGATTCATTGGAAGAATCCTAAGGAAATGCAATCTGAAAACAAAGGAAGTAGGTTACAGTACGCTTGTTCGCCCACTGCTTGAATACTGCTCAACAGTGTGGGATTCGTACCAGATAGGGTTGATAGAAGAGAGAGAGAAGATCCAACGGAGAGCAGCGCGCTTCGCTACAGGATCATTTAGTAATCGCGAAAGCGTTACGGAGATGATAGATAAACTCCAGTGGAAGACTCTGCAGGAGAGACGCTCAGTAGGTCGGTACGATCTTTTGTTGAAGTTTCGAGAACATACCTTCACCGAAGAGTCAAGCAGTATATTGCTCCCTCCTACCTATATCTCGCGAAGGGACCATGAGGATAAAATCAGAGAGATTAGAGCCCACACAGAAGCATACCGACAATCCTTCTTTCCACGAACTATACGAGACTGGAATAGAAGGAAGAACCGATAGAGGTACTCAGCGTACCCTCCGCCACACACCGTCAGGTGGCTTGCGGAGTATGGATGTAGATGTAGAACAGTGCCTTGATGAACTTGTGGATAGTATGCCACGACGAATATAGGCATCCATCAATGCGAGAGGACGTGTTACTGGATATTAGAGGTACCGGCGTGTACAGCAAACTGGATCACCATCTCTGAAGGTCTCGCTGTATGGTGGTACAACATGCAATGTGTGGTTTTTATGAGCCAGAAAAAGGGTGGAAATGGTTTACTTTGATCTCTATTCCAATTTTCTGTACAGGTTCCGGAACCGTGGTGATGCAAAACTTTTTTTGATGTGTGTAGTATGTGTTAACGCATGTAGTACAGAATCACATCTCCCAAAATAGAAATCGCTGTTCTGCCTTTTAGTTCTTCCTTTATTCGTCACTGTAGTGAGAATGTGGTGGTTCAGTGGAATGATTTAGGCACAACGAAATGGAACAGCTCGTGCCAAAGGTTTGCGTAATAAGATCGCTTTGGCTTTTGATATTGCACTGCTGCAATGTGCATACACCGAAAATGGTGTTAATTACTTCATTCAGACTTCACATTGGCACTTCGATGATCATCGCAGAAAAATGTACGACAGAACTTCTGAGCGGTTTGCGTTAGGACGTTCAGCCGGCCGCTGTGGCCGAGCAGTTCTAGACGCTTCAGTCCGGAACCACGTGGCTGCTACGGCCGCAGGTCCGAATCCTGCCTCGATCATGGATGTGTGTGATGTCCTTAGGTTAGCTATGTTTAAGTAGTTCTAGGGACATAATGACCTCAGATGTAAAGTCCCATAGTGCTCCGAGCCATTTGAACCATTTTTCAATACTAAATTAAAAACAACTTTTGTAATTATTAGTGACTCGCTTGGGTCTGGCTTGCAGAGAAAAGTTTTTCGAAGGATGGTTTAATATTAGAAATGTTTAGTTCAGATTTGTATTTTATATTTTGTCTTCAAAGCAGCTAACACAGAAAATCCGTTTCAGTAAAGTTAGAATGTTGAAAATAGTAACAGTATACGAAATGATGTCATTTTCATTGCAGAAAACTCATAAATCCACACTGTCTAAAATTCAAACAGCTATTTGCTACATCTTTTGATTGCGCCACTTGCTGTGATGTCTATGAAGACCTGCTTCGGCAAGTTGAGAGACCTTCGGGAGTATATAGGCGCTTTATCTGTCAAAGACAGGGCAACAGAGGGCCAGCGATTTCGGTTTCGTCGATGTACTGAATCGGTGCTGCGAAATAGCAATAAATTTACTTGTTCTTCGCAATTTGTAAGATTTGTAGCTTTGTAGCTTTTGTTTAAAATAGTGTTCATTTTAACTGAAGACATTGAAATATCTCTAAAACTGCACATCGGATCCAAAAAGTTATCATTCCAATTCGTTTGTCTTGGAGAGGTCATCCAACGATACCACACTTGACCCGCCACCCCATCTTCAGTGGGAAACCCCATTTTTTATTGCAGATTGCGATTCAACTGCAAACTGTATATAAGTTTTCTCTCAAGCTTTTTTTCTTTCGTTTCGCACAGATGGCAAGGAATATGGTTAGACAATCGTAATTTAGAACCTGCTGCTCCATGGTTCTTGACTGTGCTGGACTGGGGCAGGTTACAGAGGATTTAGGTTCACTATGTAAAGGCTTTACTAAGGAAGACACCGTGGTTATTGTGGGTGGGCCGGGCAACAGTATTGACAGAGATCCGGGGTACAGCATAGATTGTGACCTGGCAAAGATTACATCAACATCGAGTCATACCAGTGTTGGGTTTGTGTCGGTTCTGGAGCGCCACGACCGACCTCATTTGAGCCCTTCTGTCAGGAGGGATAATTTGGAGTTGGAACAGCTACTTGGATCTGGTGCAGGATCACACATTGGTGTGGTTCCTGTTGATTCACTCTGTAGGTGGGACTATACTAGACATGGCCTACACCTCAACAAGAAAGGGAAGGGTAAACTGACTGGGCTGATAGCAGGATATTTAAAGGGGGGAGGAACTACATCTCATGATGGAAACTCTTTTTTAGTGTAAGATCAGTGTCCAGTGGGAAACTCAGCCAGGCAAGTACTGAAGATGTTCAAAAAGTTCAAGATACTCACAAAAGTAAAGTGAAAAATAATGTTAGTATATTTCATCAAAATATTGGGAGATTGAAGAATACAATTGATGAGCTTCTGCTTTGTTTAGGAGATATAGAAACTGAGAATGTAATAGATGTACTATGCCTGTCTGAGCATCACATTGTCACTGATATGCAAAAGGTTAGCATCAATGGGTACAAATTAGCTGCACATGTAAGTAGAGATAATATGATGAGAGGAGCTTCTACAGTGTAAAAAATTTAGAAACTAAAACATTTGTGTAGAGCAACATATGGAAGCGTGTGCCACTGAACTTAAACTAAATGATGGCACCTTCATAATTGTAACAGTGTATAGGTCCCCCTCAGGGAATTTCCAGCTATTTCCAGGAAACTTGGATGCTTTGTTGTGCTATCTATCAGACAGGGGGAAGCAAATTATCATTTGTGGGGATTTCAATGTTGACTCCCTGAAAGAGTGTAATAGGAAGAATGACCTTGTAGTATTACTCAGTTCTTTCAATTTGAGCTCCGTCATTGATTTTCCTACTCGGATAACAATGAACAGCAGTACATTGATAGATAACTTTTTTATAAACCAAGATAAGTTTAAGGACATAAATGCTTATCCTGTTGGGAATGGTCTTTCAGATCATGGTGCACAGCTAGTTACAGTACATGACATAGCTCCATGCAGTATATCAAATCAGACTTTCAAAGCAGTGCGTTCAATTAACAATATAAATATTGCAAACTTTTGGGGAAGCCTACAGCACCTAGACTGGGATGAAGTGTATAAGGAACCCGATGCAAACTTGAAATGTAACTTATTTCACGATACATTTTTAAGGGTATTTGAAAATTGTTTTCCCAAGAAAATAGTTAAACATAATTCCAAGAAAACGTATAAAAAACCTTGGCTAACTAAAGGAATAAGAATATCTTGCAACCATAAAAGATAACTGTATCTAACAGCAAGAGGGAGTACTGACCCCGAAATTGTTCAATACTATAAAAACTATTGTGCGGTACTAAGAAAAGTTATTAAAAAGTCCAGAAGCATGTGTATCATGTCTGAGATCAGTAACTCTGATAATAAAATTAATGCGATTTGGAATATTATTGAAAGGGAAACAGGGCAACCAAGAGCACAGGAAGATTTTAGTGCCATAAAACTGAATGACAAGTGTACTAACAAACAATCAGAAACTGAAAATATTTTCAATAATCTTTTTTAAATGTTGTGGAGAAAATAGGATCTAGATCTTCACTAGAAGAGGCAAGGCTACTAATAGAAGAGGCCATACCTGTGCAGTTTGAAACAACTGTAATTCCGCCAACCTCTCCCTCTGAAATCAGTAAAATAATAATCTCACTGAAAAGTAAAAGCTCATACAGAATTGATGGCATTTCCAGCAAGGTACTTAAAGCTTGTTCCCCACAGATAAGTAGGATTCTCAGCCACATGTGTGATAGCTCTTTGGAGCAGGGTGTTTTCCCCGATAGACTGAAATATGCCATTGTAAAACCATTGCATAAAAAGGGGGATATGTCGGATGTCAACAACTACCGCCGACTCTCTCTTCTGACAGCTCTATCAAAAATTTTTGAGAAAGTAATGTATTCAAGAACAGCCTCCCATATTTGTAAAAATAAAGTACTAACAAAATGTGTTTGGTTTTCAGAAAGGCTTTTCAACAGAAAATGCTATATAAGCTTTCACTGATCAAATATTAAATGCTCTGAATAATCGGACATCACCCATTGGTATTTTTTGTTATATCTCAAAGGCCTTTGATTGTGTAAATCATGGAATTCTTTTAGATAAGCTAAATCATTATGGTTTGAGTGGGGCAGTGCACAAATGGTTTAATTCATACTTAACTGGAAGAATGCAGGAAGTTGAAATAAGTGGTTCATGTAATGTTAAAACAACAGCTGAGTCCTCAAACTGGGGGAGGGGGGGGGGGGGGGGTGCGCTATCAAGTACGCGGTCCCACAGGGTTCGGTCTTAAGTCCTTTACTGTTCTTGATATACATTAATGACTTACCATTCCACATTGGTGAAGATGCAAAGCTAGTTCTTTTTGCTGATGATACAAGTATAGTAATAACATCCAAAAACCAAGAACTAAGTGATGTAATTGTAAATGATGTTTTTCACAAAATTATTAAGTGGTTCTCAGCAAACAGGCTCTCTTTAAATTTTGATAAAACACAGTATATACAGTTTCGTACAGTAAATGGCACAAGTCCAGTAATAAATATAGACTTTGAACAGAAGTCTGTAGCTAAGGTAGAATTTTCAAAATTTTTAGGTGTGTCCATTGATGAGAGGTTAAACTGGAAGCAACACATTGATGGTCTGCTGAAACGTCTGAGTTCAGATACGTATGCTATTAGGGTTATTGCAAATTTTGGTGGTAAGAATCTCAGTAAATTAGCTTGCTATGCCTACTTTCATTCACTGCTTTCGTATGGCATCATATTCTGGGGTAATTCATCGTTGAGTAGAAAAGTATTCATTGCTCAAAAACGTGTAATCAGAATAATTGCTGGAGCCCACCCACGGTCATCCTGCAGACATCTATTTAAGGATCTAGGGATCCTCACAGTAACCTCACAGTACATATATTCACTTATGAAATTTGTTGTTAATAATCCAACCCAGTTCAAAAGTAATAGCAGTGTGCATAGCTATAACACCAGGAGAAAGGATGATCTTCACTATGCAGGGTTAAATCTGACTTTGGCGCAGACAGGGGTAAATTATGCTGCCACAAAAGTCTTTGGTCATCTACCAAACAGCATCAAAAGTCTGGCAGGTAGCCAACTAACATTTAAAAATAAATTAAAAGAAATTCTAGATGACAACTCCTTCTACTCATTGGCTGAATTTTTAGATATAAATAAAGGGAAAAAAAACCAACTTAAACATTAGTGTCATGCAATATTTTGTGTAATGTAATATTTTCTACAGACATCTTTTATTAACCTGACACGTTCCACATTTTACGAAGTGTCGTATTCATGATTTATGGAACAAGTATTAATCTAATCTAATCTAATGCCACTTGGGACCCCACCTCCACGCTGGTAGGACAGGACAGGACAGGACAGTATTTCGTAACTTCTAATTGGAAACCCCATTCGCAATATTGTATTCCTCCACATATGGAACAAGGGACTATGAGTCACTGCGGCTGTGGCTGGAGCTACTCTACATGTCAAACACGCTGTATAATTTAGGTGAACTGTTGTGTATAACAGATGCTCGCGGATTCCATTATACGTTGTTAAAGAAGCATTTTCTAACCTTTCAGTATTCGCGATACAGTTTGTAGGTAGCGTTTCGATATGAAGTTTATTGATCGTGGCTCTCCCACCCCCCCCCCCTCCCCCTCCCCCTCCGCCATCCACTTGAACCGGTTGGATATTTTTCTGTAGGGATGTTTAATTAATTTGGTGCATTCCAGCCCTGGCGACAGTGCCGAAGGACTACGGGATCGCATTGTGGGTGGCTGTCCATGGATTCGGAACAAGCCTGGGAGGGCATCGATGAAGAGACGTGTTGAAGTTTGCGTTCACATGATCGGTGACCGTGTGGAACACTTGTACTGTGTGTGTTCCCCACGTGCGTATCTACAGCTTGGGTCCATGGTGTCTCTTCCGTAAGGTGTTCATGTACACAGTAGTAATACGTAAGTCATATCGGGGAAAGCATTGCTTTCCGATCGCATGTTTGGTGGAGTTATTTGCTCATTCCATTTTCCGGCACTCGCTCATTTTGTTTGTACGAGTACCTATGACTGTGAAACATCCTATACTGAGATGTAATACTTTTACAATTCTGTTAATATACAGGTAAACGGTCGCATAACGGAACAGCTTTCGGTGGATCAGGACGACGTTTTTGTGTAAAAAAAAAAAATCTTGCATGCACTAACTACATTTCTCTTGCAGAGAATCTCAACGTTGCAACTGCTTTCCGTACAATTTGTCTGATGTGATTATTCCACTTTAGACTGCTCTGCTTAGTCACTCGTAGACGCTCGACGGTAGAAACTGATTCCAGCAATTTGTCGCCGATACTGCAGTCGCGCAGTAGTTTATTACGTCACCTGTTGATGCTTAATAACTCACAATGCCAATTCCAAAGAAAGCAGGTGCCGACAGGTGTGAAAA
This sequence comes from Schistocerca americana, assembly GCF_021461395.2. NCBI lineage: Eukaryota > Metazoa > Arthropoda > Insecta > Orthoptera > Acrididae > Schistocerca > Schistocerca americana. The sequence goes on from NC_060127.1 coordinate 47,339,482, forward strand.
TTGCCGAACTGTTAGTTTAATAAGTCACAGTTTCAAAATACTAACACGAATCCGTTACGGAAGAATGAAGAAACTGGCAGAGGTCGACCTCGGGGAAAATCAGTTTGGGTTCCGAAGAAATGTAGAAACACGCTAGCCGGCCGAAGTGGCCGTGCGGTTAAAGGCGCTGCAGTCTGGAACCGCAAGACCGCTACGGTCGCAGGTTCGAATCCTGCCTCGGGCATGGATGTTTGTGATGTCCTTAGGTTAGTTAGGTTTAACTAGTTCTAAGTTCTAGGGGACTAATGACCTCAGCAGTTGAGTCCCATAGTGCTCAGAGCCATTTGAACCATTTTGAACCAGAAACACGCTAGGCAATACCGACCGTACGACTTCTCATAGAAGGTAAGGGAAGGAAACCAACGTTTATAGCATTTTTAGATTTACCGAAAGATTTCGACAATGTTGACTAGAATACCCTCTTTCAAATTCTAAAGGTGGCAGGGGTAAAATACAGGGGGTGAAAGGCTATTTACAATTTGTACAGAAACAAGGTGGCCGTTGAGTCGAGGGGCACGAAAGGGAAGCAGTGGTTGCGAAGGGACTGAGACAGGTTTGTAACCTGTCCCCGACGTTATTCAATTGTATACTGAGCAAGCAATAAAGGAAACAAAAGAAAAAATTGGAGTAGGAATTAAAGTCCAGGGAGAAGAACTTAAAAAAAATTGATGTTTGCCGATGATATTGTACTTCTGTCAGAGACGCCAAAGGACTTGGAAGAGCAGTTGAACGGAATGGATAATGTCTTGGATATAAGATGAAGATCAACAAAAGCAAAACGGCGATAGTGGACTGTAGTCAAATTCAATCAGATGATTCTGAGGGAATTAAATTAGGAACTAAGGTACTAGTAGTGAACGAATTTTGCTATTTGGGAAGCAAAATAACTGATGATGGTCGAAGTAGGAAGGACATAAAACGTAGACTGGCAATGGCAAGAAAAGCATTTCTGAGAAGATAAATTTGTTAACATCAAGTATAGATCGAAGTTTCAGGAAGTCCTTTCTGAAAGTATTTGTGTGGAATGCCGCGTGTGCCGGCCGGAGTGGCCAAGCGGTTGTAGGTGCTACAGTCTGGAACCGCGCGACCGCTACAGTCGCAAGTTCGAATCCTGCCTCGGTTATGGATGTGTGTGCTGTCCTTAGGTTAGTTATGTTTAAGTAGTTCTAAGTTCTAGGGGACTGATGACCTCAGTAGTCAAGTCCCATAGTGCTCAGAGCCATTTGAACCATTGCCGCATGGAGTGGCCGCGCAGTTTGAGGCGCCAAGTTACGGACTGCGAGGCCCCTCCCGCCGGAGGTCCGAGTCCTCCCTCGGACGTGTGTGTGTGTGTGTGTGTGTGTGTGTGTGTGTGTGTGTGTGTGTGTTTTCTTAGTTTAAGTACAGTGTGCGTCTAGGGACCGATGTCCTCAGCATTGGTCCCTTTAGGAATTCACACACATTTGAACAGTGTTTTGATAAGGAGATCTGAACAGAATTGGGGATAAGATAATTTTGTAGTTCCACCTGACTAAAAGAAGGAATCGGCTGGTAGGACACGTTCTGAGACATCAAGGGATCACCAGTTTATTACTGGAGGGAAACGTGGGGGGTAAAAGTCGTAGAGGGAGGCCAGGAGATGAACACAGTAAGCAGATTCAGAGGGATGTAGGTTGCAGTAGTTATTCAGAAGCGAAGAGGTTCGCGTGGCATAGGGTAGCATGGACATATTTCTCAGCACAGTCTTCGGATTGAAGACCACTATGACAAGAACAACCTTGCAATAACTAACGTCCAAGATAAGTTGCCATTCGCTGCACCAAAAATCGAGTCTCTTCAGAACTTTACGCCATTCGCCGCAGTCCTCTGGTGTTGCTGCCTTCCTGGAAACAAGTGTATCATCTGCCAGCAGCCTAACGGATCTACCATCAATCTACTAGATCATTTGAAGAGTGAAAACGTCAAACGTTCTAACTGCCACTTTTTCACAAAACGCGTTTTCAGTGCTACTACACTGAGGTCAGAAGAGTGGCGGGACGGCGATGTGCACATATACATGTGGTGGTAGTGCCGCAACACAAGGTATAAAAGGGCAGTGCATTGGCTAATAGTCGAGGATATGCGTGCATTCCTCCGTCAGTCACCCCTCCTGAGCCTAGACGAATCCCGTCCATCAAGACAATCCGATCTCTAAGGTTCCCCCACTCTCATATGTCAGGACTTGCAGGCAGAGCACAAGAAGTGATAACACTGCACCCGCGCGTGCCTAAAGATGGCACGTCAAGTCAGCCAGCCAGCCAGCCGGAGCTGTCGTAAGTACTCGGGTCATTCTCGCGAAGAGATTTCCGACGTGGTTATGGCAACACGACGGAAACTAACCGACTTTGGACCTTTGGACCTGGCACTAGTCGCATGGGACATTCCATTTCGGAAATCGTTAGGGCGTTCAGTATTCCGAAATCCACAGTGTCAAGAATGTTCCGAGAATACCATATTTCAGGCATTACCTGTTGTAGTGGGACGAAATTAAGTGTCACCCATCCACCAAAGTCAGCCCAGTTTGCAGGTGACTATAAGTTTAATTTAGTTTTGTTTATGTGTTTTCTTATTATTTGTAATAGATGTGAATTATTGAAAAGTTTTGTATTTTTTTATGTGTTTCATGTACGGAGAGGGCGGCGCAACGAACGGGGACAGCATCTTCGTTGCCGCGACCAGAGAGGAAATTGCTGGCCGCTATACGCCCCGGGTCGACAGCCAAGGAGCAACAGAAGATCCTGGAACCGAGTTGTTGCGTCGTGCTTCTAAAAATTAAAAATGAATTTTTATACTCTTTTTGTACAACAATGACGTCATATAGAGCTTAATCTTATTGAAATGTCAGTCACTAACTCTCAACGCTCAAGTTCACATTTGTATGTGCAGGAAGCTAATAAAATAGTGTATGCTACTAAGGTTGAAACACGTGTTCTGAGGATTTATTTATGAAGAATTATGTGAACGGATTAATAATATATTTGACAAGTTTCGTGATTCTTACGGCGTTCACCGAAACTTTGAATCTAAAAAGTTTATTTAATGTGTGATTCTGATATCGATTAGATCAAAATAACGTGTGTCAATATAATTTCTGAGGAGAAACAAACGAAATTTAAATTCGAAAAAGTTACAAAAACCAATTGGCCCAAGTGATGTAATTCTTTGCACACGACTCAACTGATGTTTTACAGTTTCGTTCAAGAACCATTCTATGACAATTTAAAAGAATATGAATCATTTTTGAAGTGGGTTGTAACTGACGTAGGTGACGAAGTCTGCACATGGTCATACATATATCAAACGAAAAACTAATACGTCGTTACACCACACCGTCACCACGGACAACGCAGTGGCCGCCGGCCTTCACTTAACGACCGAGAGGAGCGGCGATTGCGTAGGGTTCTCGGTGCTACAGACAAGCAACAGTGCGTGAAATAAGCGCAGAAATCAATGCGTGAATTACGGCGTACGTTTCCGTTAGGACAGTGGGGTGACGTTTGTCGTTAACAGATATGACAGTCGACGATTTCTTTCCGAAAAGCGACAGTACAGAGAGTTTTACCGCAAATTTTTCCAACATCTAATCCTAAGAACGGAGTTGTGTAAGAAACAGAAGTCAATGCAGAGAGTTTTTTTTATAAATTGTTATTATCTCGTAAAAAAAGTATTAGAAACAGATTTTATTGACTGCAGTTCTACTAATTAACACATTACTGCTGTATTTCTATACTTGTATTGTCACAAATAAACCGTAGTGGCTCCGTATTAACGGTCCTTTACACGAAAACTTTCTTATTGGCAGCTGGAATCAGTCTGCTCCTGATATGTCAACTAGAACTTTCTTAATAAATTATTTTCTTATTCGCCTCATTATTTTTTTGCAGTAATTCTGTGGTATTACAATATCTTCTGAGTTTTTTGTGTGGTGTCACCGCCAGACACCACACTTGCTAGGTGGTAGCCTTTAAATCGGCCGCGGTCCGTTAGTATACGTCGGACCCGCGTGTCGCCACTATCAGTGATTGCAGACCGAGCGCCGCCACACGGCAGGTCTAGAGAGACTTCCTAGCACTCGCCCCAGTTGTACAGCCGACTTTGCTAGCGATGGTTCACTGACAAAATACGTTCTCATTTGCCGAGACGATAGTTAGCATAGCCTTCAGCTACGTCAATTGCTACGACCTAGCAAGGCGCCACTATCAGTTGCTATTGATATTGTAAAGAATGTACAGACAAGAGCTATGTTCAACATTAATGGATTAAAGTTAAGTATTCCACCATCTGCGTCCGTTTTTCTAAGTTCTCATTTCCTTGTCCTGTTCCAGACCTTACGCCAGCCTGCGTGAGCTTAAACGCGTGCCTTTCGGCTTCCTCTACCATTAGTGGGTTGGCTCATGCCAATCCACAACATTTTGGATACAAGTAAGTTACGTACAAGAAGAGATATTTTTCTTTTTATACTCCCGAGAAATGGCACTTACATCGCGACTGGGCCTTTTTGTCGTCCGTGATTTCGTCCAAATTTGTGGTACGAGATTGCTAGACCAGAAATGATTCTGACAAAAGTGTGAGCGGCCGATGGCGTTTAGAGGAAATAGCATTTTTTCGCAAGGATCCGGAGAGGGAGGAGCCATTCATGTTACCGCAGTTTCCACACAGCGGTTGGCGCAACGGCAATCCGACGATCGTAGGTTCAAGCGCCTGTGCGGGCACATTTTTATTTTCGGTTTTTACGTTACTTACATTGAATCTAAACCGAAATAATACTCATTATATTCTGTTTATTAATATTTTCATGAAAGGCTTGAAAAGGAAAGGGAAAGGAAAAGGAAAATTTCGGAGTGCAAATAAATTTGCACGAAGGGATTGTACTTACAGCGCCCACGACGATTGGCTCTGAGCACTATGGGACTTAACATCTATGGTCATGAGTCCCCTAGAACTTAAAACTACGTAAGCCTAACTAACCTAAGGACATCACACAACACCCAGTCATCACGAGGCAGAGAAAATCCCTGACCCCGCCGGGAATCAAACCCGGGGACCCGGGCGTGGGAAGCGAGAACGTTACCGCTACACCACGAGCTGCGGACCCGACGACGATTCTGCGAATAACTTTCCAAGAAGGGATTATAATTCAGGTGGACAGGACTTCGTCACGCATGGTTTGGTGTCAAACTATGCGATGACAGAACTTCTTATGAAAGTAAACCTCGTTTCTTCTTGTATAGGAAATTTGAAACAGTCATGTCACTTTAAAAATGCGGTGTTTGTAACGCGTGCAACATGCCGATAAAATTACTGCGTTTCTTGTTTTTATAGTGAATATCACTCCAGCGTGTGTAAATCAATTTTAAAGTAATAGAAGTATCTAATTTTTCACACGAAGATCTCGTTTACACCATTTTACTAAAATATTATACAAATCGTCTCTGAAACATGTAAAAAAATAATAAGAAAACACAAATGCTGCTTCTTATTCTAGCAGGTATTGTGGATACCATTCAGAGAATGATAGCCAGTATTGTACGTTATACTTCCGCTACCAAGATTTCGCAGGGATGTTTTGCACAACCCCTTCTGTTTAAAACCTCTGTGAAGCCTCATCAGTTGACTCATTCTGTTTCTAAATTAAATATTAATTTTTTCTTAAAAATCTTCGTTAATCTGAGGTTTTTCTATATTGATAAATACGTTTTCGGTTCTTAAATTTCTTTATAATACATAACATTACTAAAGTCCTTTGACACAGGAACGAAAATTAGAAAAGAATTAAAATGGTGACTACCACATTGCTGGACACATTCGTATTATTTCGGTGTATTTGCAACGTAAGTAACGTGAAAACTGAAAATTAAAGAAACGTTTCCATTGGAAACTAAGCTAACATACATGTCTCGTGCCTTGCCAGACATGTGCGAATTTTTTTTTTCCCTAGACGTTTGGCCGTCTGGACCTCCCACTTCTGCCACTTTCGTTTCTGGACGATCCCGTAAGTTTCGGCGAAATTGATGGTGACGGGCACGCGCCCTTGTTCGAACATTTGACAGTACCACTCTTCATTTAGGTGCATATACCGTAAACAGTTAAGGTCTTAACACACTTCCTTGTAGTACTACTGAAATTACTTTTACATCGATCGATTTCGTTCCGTTAACAGCAACGTATTGAGCTATATGTGCAACGAAGTTTTAAATCCAGTCGAAAATGTGTTCCGATACTCGGCAGCCTGGCATTCTGTTCACTAAACGACAGTGCGAACCTGACCTGCAGTGAAGAATACTTCATGTAAAATGAGAACGGAGCAGAACAGTGAGCAGCAGGCAAAGTACACGCAGCGAGCTGAAACAATAGGTTTTCGGATTTTTTTTTAAACATCAGTTTAACCGGAGTGTTAGAACCGCTCAAAAAAATAAGTGACTCCGGAGATAACCAATTTTCGTTTTTTCTATTCCTATAATTTCCTGAAATAAAAGTAGAAATCGACCACAGACTGAAAAATATTGACTTCCTCAGTGACGAGATTCATAGAATCAAAATATTAAATTCAATAGATAAATAAAGGAAAACTTAGTCCGTCCACTGTTCGCTACTTTCCTCGAAAAGTAATAAGTGGTCGAAGACTACACGGAAAATCACCAGTATTCGCCTATTGATTCCAGTTTTTTGAAACTCTGCTCAAAAATTATGTGATCAGGTATCATGCCACTATTTTCCAACTACGAATAGTCAGTGATAACAGGTGAAAACTGAGGCTAAATAAATCTATTTTGTGTTAATTTGTCAATTTCAAGGGCTACAAGCAGATGAAATCATTTTACGTAGAAACAGGCAGCATATCAACTACTTTCAATTTTTAATGTGAACCATGCAAGAATTGGTAAGTTTCAAGTTTTGTCCACAAGCTTTGTCGCGACGTATGTTGTGGCTCCTTCCATTGAGCACTGTGTGTCACTGATATTGTACTTTGCAAAATACGTCCTCACAACGGTTATTACCATTTGCAATACAATTGATATCCGACAACAAGAGCGAGATACTATAATACACACCATATGGGGCAAGTATTTATACACTGCGTGTGTAAGTATACCATCTAGTAAGCCATGCAACGTGCTAACAGGTACATCGTTGTCTCAGCAATGTTGTAGCAATTATTATGCCACGTCTTTGTTGCTCGTTTCTGCCGCCATTATTATTAAAATAGCACTGTTCGCTGTTCCCATTTTCTTCAATAACACAGCATTTCGAATCAATGAAAATTTTACGAATAAAAATTACTCGTTTTTAAAAAAAAAACAAGGTCTACTAGAAACCAATAATTTTAGCACTACTGCTGTTGATAATTAATATGACGATTTTTTTCTCGTGGTTAGTAAAAAATAAAAATCACCTCTTATAACCGAGACCAAATAAATGCCGAAAGATACCGGGTAGTCCGCAGCTCGTGGTCGTGGGGTAGCGTTCTCGCTTCCCACGCTCGGGTCCCCGGGTTCGATTCCCGGCGGGGTCAGGGATTTTCTGTGCCTCGTGATAACTGGGTGTTGTGTGCTGTCCTTAGGTTAGTTAGGTTTAAGTAGTTCTAAATTCTAGGGGACTGATGACCATAGATGTTAAGTACCATAGTGCTCAGAGCCATTTGAACCATTTTTTTTTTTTTTTTTGATACCGGGTATTCCGAACCAAAATACTGGCATCTCCTGTAACTAGTCGGCTTTTCCATCCGTACAGCAGAGTACAAGCAGCATATCACAGGTACTTCTAATTTTTATTGTAAACTATTAAAGAAAGTTTCAAGTTTTGTACTTAAATGAAGTCGCCAGGTTTGTTGTGGCTCCTGCCGTTTTTAATCTTGTAAAAGAAATGAAGCAGTGTGCATCACTGATATCGCTGTCGTAAAATACGTCCTTACAACGGATGTTACCGTTTGTAATACAACTGATACACGACAACATCGAGAAATTATCGCACATACCAGATGGGACAAGGCTTGTACACTGCAAGTATACGTGTACCATCTAATAGGCCATGCCACACGCTAACAGGTGCATTATGTTTCAGCAATGTTGTACTAGTCCTTACATCACGTGCTTGTTGCTCGCTTCTGTCGCCATTATTATGACAGTAGCACTGTTCATTTTTTCCCCATGTTCTATAAACACACAATATCTCAAATCAATCGAAATTTTACGAATAAAAATTTCTCTTTTTTAAAAAAAAGGTCCACTAAAGTGCGTGTCATTTATGTCGGCGGCCGAGTTTATGTTCGTTCTGCGCATCTGACGTCACAAAACACAGTCAGTCAATGAACAGAGAACGACGTTGCCAGATCTCGACCGCAGTGCAGAGCATGGACGAGTGTCTTCTGTTTTAGAAACGTTCAGTCATAAATAAAGTAACAGAACAAAAGCAATGTCCTGATAGCAGACTTTCTTTTATAGAAAGTTTGGAAAAAGCATTCTGTATACCAATTGCTCCATACTCTATTAAGTAATTAAACCAAACAAGCAATAAGACTCCGAATTCAGGCGATAGCAAGGAAAGGTGTTTGTATCAATCTCACGAACCGCTTTTTCGCAATAAAGAACAGCAGTAATTGTTTATTTCCTATTGTACTTCGACAGAGCGTGAGTAATTGATAGTCATACCAAAAGTGTTTGTCAGTATTTTTCGTGGCTTCTTAGAGGCCTCATGGCGTTGTCTGGTAACACGAGTTGCGATAGCGTAGCGGTTAAGGTGTTACCCTTCTGCGTGAAAGGTTACGAGTTCGAACCCTGTGAGGGGCTTAATATTTTCATTATGTAAAAACAATATCGAAGTGCCTTTCTTCACGAATTATATTCGTTTGAATGCAATTTTTTGAAATTTCTAGTGCTTTGTCTCTTCATTAACCCTTTCGCTGAGGCAGACACGTGCTCTCCGCATTCCGCGCTGTGCGCGATTTTGTCATCACTGCACTGCTCGCCTGTGCTGACACGTGGTGTTCCCACTGCTTTGACACACTTATCATTCGATTTCACAGAAACTATGTGGCCCAAAAATTTGATTTTTACAAGTCTTCTTTACCGGTACCTTCCCCCCATAAATGACTTAATTTTGTTTCGATGTTCAACGCAGTTATTACGCAGCATTAAATGTAGTAAACCGTTGCACGAAATTTTGAAGAGTTTGCAGAGTCCATAGCGTATACTTTCCATATGGTCGATTTTAGTTGCCACAATGTTGAGAATGAAATGTGGACAAGATACCTAAATTTCATATAAAATTTACTGTATAACAATATCTCATTTAATTTAAGTACCACATAGGTATCGTATGTAATATTGAGAAATATTCCGTCTTTCGCGACTGTAATAAAAGTTTTATTTACACCGGACGCGTTTGGCTTTATTTTAAAGCACTTCAATCAATAAAAGGTATGGCACATACACAATGGTACTCATGTTCTCTTTCTTGTTTTTGTTCCACAGTCGCAGTTTTACCAATGGTACTGAAATATATCCCTCTTCTGCAACTGAAATAAGCGACTATTTAGATCAGACGCGTTTCTCTCGTTTGAAGCATCTTCAGTGGACAGTATTTTGTCTCCTCCATTGCCAAGTCACCTTTCGTAGTTTTGTGCTGCAGTAACACAATATTCAACATTTGTGTTGGCTGATCAGTGTTTTAGCAAATAAATGATGTTTGTGTGTGCCACACACAAAAATTATATTTGACATAGCTCAGAGCACTTCACTGATAGACGGGATATTCGAGTCCTAATGTTTCTGTAAGTCCACAGTTTTGTTTAATGTGTTTTGTCTACTTCCTTTTGATTGATTGAAGTGCTTTAAAATAAAGCCAAACGTGCTCAGTGTAAATAAAACTTTTGTTACAGTCTCGAAAGACGGAATATTTCTCAATATTACATACGACACCTATGTGGTACTTAAATGAGATATTGCTATACAGTAAATTTTTTATGAAATTTAGGTATCTTGTCCACATTTTATTCTCAACATTGTGGCAACTAAAATCGATCATACGGAAAGCATACTCTATGGACTTTTACCTCTGCAAACTCTTCAAAATTTCGTGCAATGGTTTACTATATTCAATGCTGCATAATAACTGCGTTGAAGATCGAAACAAAATTAAGTTATTTATGGGGGGAAGGTATCAGTCAAGAAGATGTGTAAAAATCTAATTTTTGGGCCAAATAGTTTTTGTGGAATCGAATGATAAGAGTGTCAAAGCAGTCGGAACACGATGTGTCTGCACAGGCGAGCAGTGCAGTGACAAAATCTCGCACAGCGCGGAATACAGGGAGCACGTCTTTGTAGCAGCGAAAGGGTTAATGCGGCCGTGGTGGCTTTACTTCATGAACTGCGCGCTCCCCCCTAAACGTAAGCTTGCGAACTATGCTGTACTACGGCGCTGCTTCTATTGGCACGTGCGTCGTGTGCAACTGGCAACGCAGCAATCTCCCGCGTCTGGGCGGGCATGCGCGAGCCGCCAAGATAAAAGAATCGAACTATAGAAAAGAATAGTTTTACCACTACTGCTACTGGTCAGTTGTTCCATTCGTACAGCAGTGGGAAGTAGATTAGAGTAGGGAAGGAAGGCGAGAACAAGCGGAGACTCACCGATGATGTGGTCACGCTGCAGGATGTCGGCGGCCCTGGTCACCTTCTCGGCCTGCCGTTCGATGTAGTAGAAGACTCCGGCGCCGAACAGCAGGTACGTGACGAAGAGCAGCAGCAGCGCCAGCCATTGCTTCTCGGACATCTCGCCTCCGGTCACTGCTGACGACGTCTCCACTCGGTGCCGAAACCAAAGTAACACTCGAGTCGGCTGCGGCGGTTGTCCGGATCACCGAACCTCGTCACGCATCTCAGCACAACACAACACTACACTTCCCACCGCGACGTCCAGTACTCCTCACTGAATGCTGCTGGAGTCTCCAGTCACTTGCTGCTTAGCTACTGCAAGCTACAGCACTGCCTGTCGTCCGATGCCGGCGCCATTAAATGTCGAGCCCTTGGAAAGCTCGTTACTGTACAGATTAGGAACTGATCAGATGATAAAAAAAACACCTCCGATACCGCCGAGAGATGTGCGCAAAAACAACCCAGTCTGCCCGCGACGCTTTTCGACCAAATAACAACTGTGCACCGCAGAAAATATCGCAGCTCTAGACTGGCCGAAGAGTGTCCCGTAGGCGGGAAACAGTTTCTGTTAAACAAACAGTATTGAATGTGGAATGTAGCGGTAGCAGTTGCTACGAGGGAATTCTGAGGGAAAGATCATCGAAAGTTGAGTGCACCCTCTGATTAGCCAGCACTCTGCCTGACGCCACGTTATCAAAGTTGTCTCTAGACCGATAAAAATCTCCAGCCGTTCAGATCTCGAGAACCTATCTAATTGTGTACTGTATGTTAACTCGCTGCAGTACAAATAAATTCGTGGCTGAGCAGTATCGGTATGTTCTGCCACCAAACAAAAAAAAGTTTTGTAGATAATATAGAACGATTCGAACAGTACGTAATCTCTCACAAGGAAATGAAAGTCTTCGAGTGCTGAAGGTGGACAAGTACCTCATGTGGTAACCAATACAAATTCTTACAGTGTGTCAGACTAGAAGCAGCAGTCACACTCGAATGAGCTGTAGGCTGTGCGCTTCCTGAGCTGAGAGACCGGATACGTGATGGGCTGTTTGAGTGTTCACATAGCAGAGCACTTCAGTCAGTTTCTTCTGTAGTCACTTTGGTGCTTACTGTTCAGTAACCGTGCTGGCTAACCATAAACAGGACGCTGAGTAGTACACTGACACACGTCTGTCAACACTATAGACGACTCCAAGCGAGTAAACGCAACTACCACGAAATAATCACTCAATAATGTGTACTTTCGTCCTCCTGATTCTATATATGTCAACTGACCAGCTCTTTTCCGTCTGTCTTACAGTACAGCGTACATGAAAATCTATCTGTGCAGCTGTTTGTCACAGAATTTTGATAAGTTTCTCCTTAACCACTAAGATCTTCACTCTGTCTCAACTATTACACACAATGAGTAGCTTAATAACACACGCTTGGCAATGTCGTGAAGTCTACGTTACGAACCTGGTAGGCGAGATCTATCCTGTGCGTTATTACCAGTTACATTTACGCCGTGTTCACTCTTGATGCAGTAAACTGAGATATTCGAATATCCTTGGACATCTGAAGATAGTGTCAAAATACTGGACTCGTTTTTCTATTATTGATAACGACTGTCACACACTTTAAGGTGGCAGTTCTTGAAACGCAACAGATGTCTCAGGCATCCCAAGTACGAAAGTATGATGAGATATGCCACTGGAGGTTAACCTGATGCAGTGGTTGTGTGTTCAGAACTAATTACAACACACGTGTTAATGTGGTCAGTGCAACAATCTGCTCTGGAGATACAGAGGTCGTCTTGAAGCTAGGGACTTACACAGCGATACAAATAGGCATCAAACCCTAGTCACGTTAACTTTGAAATTGGAACACCATCAGCTAAGATCAAATGGGGTGCCACAAGTCAACAGTCAAATGGGGGCACAAAATGTCAACAGTCAAATGGGGCTACAAAATGTCAACAGTCAAATGCGGCTACAAAATGTCAACAGTCAAACGGGGGCACAAAATGTCAACAGTCAAATGGGAAGCCACTTGTCAACAGGCACGTGGGGACGCCACCTGTCACTCCGGCGACAGCTGACGCGTCTACTACCCTCAAGAGAGCGTCCCAGTCCTGCAACAGCCGGACACGGAGTAGCGAAGCTGCGTGCGGCAGCTGGACCTGTGCGCCTGGCTCCAAGTGGCTGAGGCGACCATGGCACTGACGGGCGCCGCCGTCGCCGCCTCCGTCGTCGTTGTCGTCCCTGCTGCTGCCAGCGTCTCCCACTTGGCGGCGCCACTGGGGTGGGGCTTCTGCAGGCTGTGGAGCGGCGCCGCGGCACCTGCCACACACAAAACGGGACCTTGAGGTCGGGAGCACGCGAGCACCTGCATCCATTCTGCCGGCGCCTCTTGTGTCGTACCGAGTTCTAGTATCCACTTCACACCCGCCAGCTGCGCGATCACAAGAGTAAACAATAGCTGAAGCGGGAAAACGGGAAGCTGGCGACGCAGAAACTGCGCAGCTGTGAGCTGCTTGTGTCTGTCTTTTGAATCTTCCTGATCACATGCGAGTAAATAAGATCGACGCTGGAGCAAGGGCACACAGGGTAAGAAGAAAGGAATAGCGCACTTGACTGTCAAGTGCAAGTCACTTGTATCTATCTGGCAAGTTACGCCTCTGTAGTATGTTGTATAGCAGACCTTTTACACACACAAAACTGCTTGAATTATCCTAACTAGCGGTTAACACAAATAATGATAGGCATTCAATGAGAATCGCTACACCCTTTGCAAAAGCAACTACACCAATTCCAGAAGATGTACTGAACGAGGCCCATAGGCTCCTCAGTGGTTTTCAAGACAAACGATAACTGCCTTCATAATATACAAATATCGGCGATTGTGGAGTCCAAAGTCGCTTTGATGTTTCGTTCCTGTGCTCTTGAAACAGGCCACGTGAACTGGTTCCTCGTCGCTCTTAACAGAACCGCTTCTTCTGGACACTACTTTTCTTTCCGTAATGTATGGCCCCAGGACTCACTGCAAACCACATTACAAACGAATAAACCAACAGAGAATGTCCAAAGCGATTCACAGTCTCAATACGAGCAGATCTGTGAAGACTGCACTTTGCGCCTCTGATTTCCATATAGATGGTGGTCCATTGATATTGACCGGGCCAAATATCTCATGAAATAAGCATCAAATGAAGAAACTACAAAGAACGAAACTCGTCTAGCTTGAAGGGGGAAAGCAGATGGCGCTATGGTTGGCCCGCTAGATGGCGCTGCCATATGTGTACGTAAAGAAATATGAATGTTTTAGTTGGACCGCTTTCTTCGCTTTGTGATAGTTGGCGCTGTAATAGTCAGAAACGTATAAGTACGTGGTATCACGTAACATTCCGCCAGTGCGGGCGGTATTTGCTTCGTGATACATTAACTGTGTTGAAATGGACCGTTTACCAATTGCAGAAAAGGTCGATATCGTGTTGATGTATGGGTATTGTGATCAAAATGGCCAACGGGCGTGTGCTATGTATGCTGCTCGGCATCCTGGACGATATCATCCAAGCGTCCGGACCTTTCGCCGGATAGTTACGTTATTTAAGGAAACAGGAAATGTTCAGCCAGATGTGAAACGTCAACCACGACCTGCAACAAGTGATGATGCCCAAGTGGGTGTTTTAGCTGCTGTCGCGGCTAATCCGTACATCAGTAGCAGACAAATTGCGCGAGAACCGGGAATCTCAGAAACGTCGGTGTTGAGAATGCTACATCAACATTGATTGCACCCGTACCATATCTCTATGCACCAGGAATTGCATGGCGACGACTCTGAACGTCGTGTACAGTTCTGGCACTGGGCACAAGAGAAATTACGAGACGACGACAGATATTTTGCACGCGTTCTATTTAGCGACGAAGCATCATTCACCAATAGCGGTATCGTAAATCGGCATAATATGCACTATTGGGCAACGGAAAATCCACGATGGCTGCGACAAGTTGAACATCGGCGACCTTGGCGGGTTAATGTATAGTGCGGCATTATGGGAGGAAGGATAATTTGCCCCCATTTTATCGATGGCAATCTAAATGGTGCGATGTATGCTGATTTCCTACGTAATGTTCTACCGATGTTACTACAAGATGTTTCACTGCATGACAGAATGGCGATGTACTTCCAACATGATGGATGTCCGGTACATAGCTCGCGTGCGGTTTAAGCGGTACTGAGTAGCATGTTTCATGACAGGTAGATTGGTCGTCGAACCACTATACCATGGCCCGCACGTTCACCGGATCTGACGTCCCCGGATTTCTTTCTGTGGGGAAAGGATATTTGCTATGGTGATCCACCAACAACGCCTGACAACATGCGTCAGCGCATTGTCAATACATGTGCGAACATTGCGGAAGGCGAACTACTCGCTCTTGAGAGGAATGTCGTTAGACGTATTGCCAAATGCATTGAGCTTGACGGACATCATTTTGAGCATTTATTGCATTAATGGGGTATTGACAGGTAATCACGCTGTAACAGCATGCGTTCTCAGAAATGATAAGTTCACAAAGGTACATGTTTGGTTGGTTGTTTTGGGGAAGGAGACCAGACAGCGAGGTCATCGGTCCAAAGGTACATGTATAACATTGGAAGAACCGAAATAAAATGTTCAAACGTACCTACTTTGTGTATTTTAATTTAAAAAAACCTACCTGTTATCAACTGTTCGTCTAAATTGTGAGCCATACGTTTGTGACTATTACAGCGCCATCCATCACAAAGCAAGAAAAGTGGTCCAAGTAAAACATTTATATTTCTTTACGTACTACACGAGTATGTAATAAAAAGTGGGGATTCCTATTTTAAAAAACGCAGCTGATATCCGTTTGACCTATGGCAGCGCCATCTAGCAGGCCAACTATAGCGCCATCTGGTTTCCCCCTGCAAGCTAGACAAGTTTCGTTCTTTATAGTTTTTTCGTTTGACGGTTATTTCGTGAGATACACTCCTGGAAATTGAAATAAGAACACCGTGAATTCATTGTCCCAGGAAGGGGAAACTTTATTGACACAATCCTGGGGTCAGATACATCACATGATCACACTGACAGAACCACAGGCACATAGACACAGGCAACAGAGCATGCACAATGTCGGCACTAGTACAGTGTATATCCACCTTTCGCAGCAATGCAGGCTGCTATTCTCCCATGGAGACGATCGTAGAGATGCTGGATGTAGTCCTGTGGAACGGCTTGCCATGCCATTTCCACCTGGCGCCTCAGTTGGACCAGCGTTCGTGCTGGACGTGCAGACCGCGTGAGACGACGCTTCATCCAGTCCCAAACATGCTCAATGGGGGACAGATCCGGAGATCTTGCTGGCCAGGGTAGTTGACTTACACCTTCTAGAGCACGTTGGGTGGCACGGGATACATGCGGACGCGATTTGTCCTGTTGGAACAGCAAGTTCCCTTGCCGGTCTAGGAATGGTAGAACGATGGGTTCGATGACGGTTTGGATGTACCGTGCACTATTCAGTGTCCGCTCGACGATCACCAGTGGTGTACGGCCAGTGTAGGAGATCGCTCCCCACACCATGATGCCGGGTGTTGGCCCTGTGTGCCTCGGTCGTATGCAGTCCTGATTGTGGCGCTCACCTGCACGGCGCCAAAGACGCATACGACCATCATTGGCACCAAGGCAGAAGCGACTCTCATCGCTGAAGACGACACGTCTCCATTCGTCCCTCCATTCACGCCTGTCGCGACACCACTGGAGGCGGGCTGCACGATGTTGAGGCGTGAGCGGAAGACGGTCTAACGGTGTGCGGGACCGTAGCCCAGCTTCATGGAGACGGTTGCGAATGGTCCTCGCCGATACCCCAGGAGCAACAGTGACCCTAATTTGCTGGGAAGTGGCGGTGCGGTCCCCTACGGCACTGCGTAGGATCCTACGGTCTTGGCGTGCATCCGTGCGTCGCTGCGGTCCGGTCCCAGGTCGACGGGCACGTGCACCTTCCGCCGACCACTGGCGACAACATCGATGAACTGTGGAGACCTCACGCCCCACGTGTTGAGCAATTCGGCGGTACGTCCACCCGGCCTCCCGCATGCCCACTATACGCCCTCGCTCAAAGTCCGTCAACTGCACATACGGTTCACGTCCACGCTGTCACGGCATGCTACCAGTGTTAAAGACTGCGATGGAGCTCCGTATGCCACGGCAAACTGGCTGACACTGACGGCGGCGGTGCACAAATGCTGCGCAGCTAGCGCCATTCGACGGCCAACACCGCGGTTCCTGGTGTGTCCGCTGTGCCGTGCGTGTGATCATTGCTTGTACAGCCCTCTCGCAGTGTCCGGAGCAAGTATGGTGGGTCTGACACACCGGTGTCAATGTGTTCTTTTTTCCATTTCCAGGAGTGTATTTGGCCCGGTCACGATCAATGGACCACCCTGTATAGACAGGTCCAGTATGAGGTAGGAGACCCGTCGAATCACGTTACACGTTTCCATTCGTACGAGTCCAGTTTTCGTGTTATTTCCGCATCATCAAGGTCCAGGCACTGCAGAATGCAGCGTACGGCTATCAGCGAACTTCTGTCCTATTCTGTTTGCTAATTGGACGAGGAAAAATGTCGACACGGCTATATAAGCGCACTATTTAATCCTTTTAAGCTACATACGTCGTTAACGTACTACACTTTCTAAGGATTCTTCGAATGAATCTGGCATCTGACTCACCCGTCATTAATTTTATGTGGTCGTTCCACTTTAAACAGCGCCGTACGCATATTCCTAGTTATTTAACAGAAGTGCTTCCAGTGACTGTTCTGCAACTGCTCAGTCATACAATAAAGGGTCTCAATGTCTTTGCATACACAGCACGTTACAGCCGTTTATGTTGGGGGTCAATTACCACACCCTGCACCAAGCGTTCATCCCCTGTAGGTCTTGCGCCGTTTCGCTTCAATTTTGTAGCTCTGTGACTTCTCTGTACACAACAGCATCATCCACGAAAAGCCTCACGGAATTTTCGGCGTTATCTAATAGACCTTGTCTCACTAGGGGTAAGATAGATACTGCCTACAGGAAAATTAAAGAGACCTTTGGAGAGAAGAGAACCACTTGTATGAATATCAAGAACTCAGATGGAAACCCAGTTCTAAGCAAAGAAGGGAAGGCATAAAGGTGGAAGGAGTATATAGAGGGTTTATACAACGGCGATGTGCTTGAGGACAATATTATGGAAATGGAAGAGGATGTAGATGAAGACGAAATGGGAGATAAGATACTGCGTGAAGAGTTTGACAGAACACTGAAAGACCTGAGTCGAAACAAGGCCCTGGGAGTAGACAACATTACATTAGAACTACTGATGGCCTTGGGAGAGCTAGTCATGACAAAACTCTACCATCTGGTGAGCAAGATGTATGAGACAGGCGAAATATCCGCAGACTTCAAGAAGAATATAATAATTCCAATCCCAAAGAAAGCAGGTGTTGACAGATGTGAAAATTACCGAACTATCAGTTTAATAAGTCACAGCTGCAAAATACTAACGCGAATTCTTTACAGACGAATGGAAAAACTGGTAGAAGCGGACCTCGGGGAAGATCAGTTTGGATTCCGCAGAAATGTTGGAACACGTGAGGCAATACTAACCTTACGACTTATCTTAGAAGAAAGGTTAAGGAAAGGCAAACCTACGTTTCTAGCATTTGTAGACTTAGAGAAAGCTTTTGACACTGTTAACTGGAATACTCTCTTTCAAATTCTGAAGGTGGTAGGGGTAAAATTCAGGGAGCGAAAGGCTATTTACAATTTGTACAGAAACCAGATGGCAGTTATAAGAGTCGAGGGGCATGAAAGGGAAGCAGTGGTTGGGAAAGGAGTGAGACAGGGTTGTAGCCTCTCCCGGATGTTATTCAATCTGTATATTGAGCAAGCAGTAAAGGAAGCAAAAGAAAAATTCCCGGGTAGGTATTAAAATTCATGGAGAAGCAGTAAAAACTTTGAGATTCACCGTTGACATTGTAATTCTGTCAGAGACAGCAAAGGACTTGGAAGAGCAGTTGAACGGAATGGACAGTGTCTTGAAAGGAGGATATAAGATGAACATCAACAAAAGCAAAACGAGGATAATGGAATGTAGTCAAATTAAATCGGGTGATGCTGAGGGAATTAGATTAGGAAATGAGACACTTAAAGTAGTAAAGGAGTTTTGCTATTTAGGGAGTAAAATAACTGATGATGGTCGAAGTAGATAGGATATAAAATGTAGACTGGCAATGGCAAGGAAATCGTTTCTGAAGAAGAGAAATTTGTTAAGTGTCAGGAAGTCGTTTCTGAAAGTATTTGTATGGAGTGTAGCCATGTATGAAGTGAAACATGGACGATAACTAGTTTGGACACGAAGAGAATAGAAGCTTTCGAAATGTGGTGCTACAGAAGAATGCTGAAGATTAGATGGGTAGGTCACATAACTAATGAGGAGGTGTTAAATAGGATTGGGGAGAAGAGAATTTTGTGGCACAACTTGACTAGAAGAAGGGATCGGTTGGTAGGACATGTTTTGAGGCATCAAGGGATGCATCAAGGGATCACAAATTTAGCATTGGAGGGCAGCGTGGAGGGTAAAAATCGTAGAGGGAGACCAAGAGATGAATACACTAAGCAGATTCAGAATGATGTAGGTTGCAGTAGGTACTGGGAGATGAAGAAGCTTGCACAGGATAGAGTAGCATGGAGAGCTGCATCAAACCAGTCTCAGGACTGAAGACCACAACAACACAATTTAATAGACCATATGTATACAGGGTGTTAAAAAAGTGTCGACTACCTTGAGAGGTGGTAGTACTTACCGAAACAAGAAAAAAGAAATTGCAGTTTACATGGGTCCGGAAATACATACTTTCCGAGACAAACACGTGCTTATAGGAAGGCCTGCGCGAACTCTTGGTTGCGGATAGTAGCACAGTCGCTGGATTAGCGCCATGTCAAATGTGTGGGCAAAATATGATGTCTTACAGTGCTCTACCTGCCATTAGGTGGTCTGCAGTCAGTTGTGTAGTTGAGGTCGTGTTGTAGTAGTCGTGTTTGTATGCCTTGTTGCACAGTACTGTCAAACCTGTGCACGTATCCTGGTGTTTTACCCACTTCCAATTGCGGATTCACTTATGTGTTTACTGTTACTGAACTATCTGTACATACAAACGGTGAAGTACATTAACATTTTCTCTCTTCCACAACTTGTTAGCAATTGAAGCCTACTTCTCGACAAGAGAAATGGCGGATATCATACGCTGCTTTGGTTTAATAAGTGGACATAGGCTGCAAGCCCGTGTCCTCTACGCTGAAAAATATCCACAGTGTAGTGTGCCCTCTGGTAAGCTGTTTGGCAGCAGCAGCAATTTGGAACATATATTGTGTTCGAACTTTGTGAATTACCTTGAAGAGGTCTATTGGCCGGCCGGAGTGGCCGTGCGGTTCTAGGCGCTACAGTCTGGAACCGAGTGACCACTATGGTCGCAGGTTCGAATCCTGCCTCGGGCAGGTTAGTTAGGTTTAATTACTTCTACGTTCTAGGCGACTGATGACCTCAGAAGTTAAGCCCCATAATGCTCAGAGCCATTTGAAGAACAGTCTATTAACACACAGTCAACATGGATTCAGAACGTATCGTTCTTGTGAAACACAAACAGCTCTTTACTCGCACGAAGGCTCGACTGCTATGAACAAGGGAATTCAGATTCATTCCGTATTTCGAGATTTCCAGAAGGCTTTTGGCCCTGTACCACACGAGCGACTTGTAATCAAATTGCGTGCTGATAGAATATCGTCTCAGTTATGGGCTCAGATTCGCGATTTCCTGTCAGAGACGTCACAGTGCGCAGTAATGAGCGAAACTCATCGAGTAAAACAGTAGTCATTTCTAGCGTTCCACACGGTAATGTTATACGTCGTTTGCTGTTCCTTACCTACATAAACGATTTAGGAGACAATATGAACAACCGTCTTAGGTTTTTTGCAGATCACGCTGTCGTTTATGGTCTATTAAAGAAGATGAACAAAACTAATTGCAAAACGATTTATGTAAGATATCTGTATAGTGCTAAAATTGGCAACCTAAGTACTGAAAAGTGTGAAGTCATCGACATGAGTGCTACAAGGAATCCGCTAAACTGCGGTTACACGATAAATTATTCAAATCTAAAAGCCGTAAATTCAACTAAATACCTAGGAATTACAATTACGAGCATCTTAAATTAGAAAGAACTCACAGAAAATGTTGTGGTGTAGGCGAACCAAAGACTGCGTTCTACTGGCAGAAGATGCAACAGATCTACTAAAGAGACTAGAATGAGATTTTCACTCTGCAGCGGAGTGTGCGCTGAAATGAAACTTCCTGGCAGATTAAAACTGTGTGCCCGACCGAGACTCGAACTCGGGACCTTTGCCTTTCCGGGCAAGTGCTCCATCATCTGAGCTACCGCAGCACGACTCAGGGCCGGTACTCACAGCTTTACTTCTGCCAGTATCTCGCCTCCTACCTTCCAAACTTTACAGAAGCTCTCCTGCGAACCTTGCAGAACTAGCACTCCTGAAAGAAAGGATATAGCGGAGACATGGCTTAGCCACTGCCTGGGGGATGTTTCCAGAATGAGGAGAGCTTCTGTAAAGTTTGGAAGGTAGGAGGCGAGATACTGGCAGAAGTAAAGCTGTGAGTAGCGGGCGTGAGTCGTGCTTCGGTAGCTCAGGTGATAGAGCACTTGGCCGCGAAAGGCAAAGGTCCCGAGTTCGAGTCTCGGTCGGGCACACAGTTTTAATCTGCCAAGAAGTTTTACTAAAGAGACTCCTTACACTATGCTTGTCCGTCCTCTTTTAGAATAATGCTGCACGTTGTGAGATTCTTAGAGATAGGATTAAAGGAATACATCGGGAAAGATCAAAGAAGAGCAGCAAGTTTTGTAATGGCGAGAAATAGGGGAGAGAGTATCACGGGCATCATACAGGATTTGGGACGCACAACATTATAACTAAATTTCATCACTAACTTTCTCCACCGAATATGAAAAGATTTTGTTGACGCCGACCTACAAAGAGAGAAACGATCGTAATAGTAAAACAAGTGAAATCAGAGCCACTATAGAGAGATGTAGGTGTTCGTTTTTTTTCCGCACGCTGTTCGAGAGTGGAATAATGGAGAATTATTGTGAAGGTGTTTCAATTAACCCTCTCCCAGGCACTAAATGTGATTTGGAGAGCATCGATGTAGATGTAGATGAAACGAACGACTGTTCAAGTATCCGTAAGTAAGCAACTAACCGTCTGTAAGAACGACGCGACTGCATCATCTGCCACATACACCGAGGTGACAAGTCATGGGATAGCAACATGCACATATACTGATGGCGGTAGTGTCGCGTACACAAGGTGTAAAAGGGCAGTGCACTGGCGGAGCTGTCATTTAGGTGATTCATGTGAAAAGGTTAACGACTTGATTATGTCGCACGACGGGAATTAACACGCTTCGAACTTGGAATCGTAGTTTGAGCTAGACGCACAGGACATTCCACTTCGGAAATCATTAGGGAATTCAATATTCCGAGATCTACAGTGTCAAGAGTGTGCCAAGAATAGCAATTTAAGGCATTAACTCTCACCACGGACAACGCAAGGGCCGACGGACTTCACTTAACGACAGATAGCAATGGTGTTAGCGTAGAGTTGTGAGTACTAACGGACAGGCAACAATGCGTGAAATAATCGCATAAATCCATGTGTGACGCATGGCGAACATATCCGTTAGGACAGTGCAGCGAAATGTGGCGTTAATGGGCTGTGACAGCAGACGACCGACGCGAGTGCCTTTGCCAACCGTTTCAGGCAAATGCCGGGATGGTTCCTTTGAAAGGGCACGGCCGATTTCCTTCCCAATCCTTCCCTAGCCCGAGCTTGCGCTCCGTCTCTAATGACCTCGCTGTCGACGGGACGTTAAACACTAACCACCACCACCACCACCTTTGCCAACAGCACGACGTCTCCTGCAGCGCCTGTCCTGGGCTCGTGACCATATCGGTTGGATCCTAGACAGCTGGTCAGACCAGTCTCGATTTCAGTTGGTACGAGCTGGTGGTGGCTTTCGAGTATGGCGCAAACCCCACCAAGCCATCGACCCAGGTTGTCCACAATTCACTGTGCAAGCTGGTAATGGCTCAAATGGTTCAAATGGCTCTGAGCACTATGGGACTTAACATCTGAGGTCATCAGTCCCCTAGAACTTAGAACTACTTAAACCTAACTAACCTAAGGACATCACACGCATCCATGCCCGAGGCAGGATTCGAACCTGCGACCGTAGCAGTCCCGCGGTTCCGGACTGAGTGCCCAGAACCGCTAGACCACCGCGGCCGGCTAAGCTGGTGGTGGCTCAGTAATGGTGTGGACTCTGTTTATATGCTACTGGGCGACAATTATTCGTGACTGGTTTGAAGAACGTCCTGGACAATTCGAGCGAACGATTTGGCCACCCATGGAACATTTAAGGGACATATTCGATGGATCAGTTTGTGCACAAACTCTTTCACCGACAACATTTTCGCGGTTATGAACAGCTATGGATGCAGCATGGCTCAATATTCCTTCAAGGACCTTCTACTTGTTATGTCTATGCAACACTACACCGGGCAAAAGGGGGTCCGACACGATTTTAGGAGGTGACCCGTGACTTCTGTCACCTCAGTATACCAATTACCTGTAGAAAGTGGCATGTGTCCCGCATACCACTGGAGCGGTGACTTTGTAGCTCCTGGCCTTTCGTGCACTCTCTAATGCGGCTGTATTTTGGTTTATTTAGGTCCTACGCCGCGGCCGGTGCTTGCAACCTAAGACTGACATACATCAGGTGGTTCTGCCACGAACGGCAGATGTGCTGTCTTTTAACATAGGCATGTACACTTTGTACTGATTTTAGGTATACTCATTGTTGTCTATATACTTTTTGATTCTATCGGCTTTTGTGCTTCTGGTATAGGCCCTCATTTTTCATTTACAGATGCACCTGAAGATGGAGCTGTGATCCCGAAACCATGCTGTGTAAGAATTTACTAATGAATTGTTCGTACAACTGTAACAGATGTTTCAAATATCAGACATTTACATAATGGTTGTGGATGTCCCACTATCAGAAAACTACAGGGTTATAACAAATGACTGAAGCGATTTCACAGCTCTACAATAACTTTATTATTTGAGATATTTTCACAATCTTTTGCACACACATACAAAAACTCAAAAAGTTTTTTTAGGGATTCACAAATTTTCGATATGTGCCCCTTTAGTGATTCGGCAGACATCAAGCCGATAATCAAGTTCCTCCCACACTCGGCGCAGCATGTCCCCATCAATGAGTTCGAAAGCATCGTTGATGCGAGCTCGCAGTTCTGGCACGTTTCTTGGTAGAGGAGGTTGAAACACTGAATCTTTCACATAACCCCACAGAAACAATCGCATGGGGTTAAGTCGGGAGAGCGTGGAGGCCACGACATGAATTGCTGATCATGATCTCCACCACGACCGATCCATCGGTTTTCCAATCTCCTGTTTAAGAAATGCCGAACATCATGATGGAAGTGCGGTGGAGCACCATCCTGTTGAAAGATGAAGTCGGCGCTGTCGGTCTCCAGTTGTGGCATGAGCCAATTTTCCAGCATGTCCAGATACACGTGTCCTGTAACGTTTTTTTCGCAGAAGAAAAAGGGGCCGTAAACTTTAAACCGTGAGATTGCACAAAACACGTTAACTTTTGGTGAATTGCGAATTTGCTGCACGAATGCGTGAGGATTCTCTACCGCCCAGATTCGTACATTGTGTCTGTTCACTTCACCATTAAGAAAAAATTTTGTTTCATCACTGAAAACAAGTTTCGCACTGAACGCATCCTCTTCCATGAGCTGTTGCAACCACGCCGAAAATTCAAAGCGTTTGACTTTGTCATCGGGTGCCAGGGCTTGCAGCAATTGTAAACGGTAAGGCTTCTGCTTTAGCCTTTTGCGTAAGATTTTCCAAACCGTCGGCTGTGGTACGTTTAGCTCCCTGCTTGCTTTATTCGTCGACTCCCGCGGGCTACGCGTGAAACTTGCCCGCACGCGTTCAACAGTTTCTCCGCTCACTGCAGGCTGACCCGTTGATTTCCCCTTACAGAGGCATCCAGAAGCTTTAAACTGCGCATACCATCGCTGAATGGAGTTAGCAGTTGGTGGATCTTTGTTGAACTTCGTCCTGAAGTGTCGTTGCACTGTTATGACTGACTGATGTGAGTGCATCATACGCTTTCTCGGCTCCTGTCGCCCTTTTGTCTCACTGCGCTCTCGAGCGCTCTGGCGGCAGAAACCTGAAGTGCGGCTTCAGCCGAACAAAACTTTATGAGTCTTTCTACGTATCTGTAGTGTGTGATGACCATATGTCAATGAATGGAGCTACAGTGAATTTATGAAATCGCTTCAATCATTTGTAATTGCCCTGTATATTACAGTAACTGTTCTACGTGGGCACCATTCACGTGATACGTGACAGCAGGTGTCAGAGTGTCTCCTTCGTAACTTCTGAACGGTAGCGTCAGGACGTCCAAACCGCATTGTTGGCCGCGGGGCATGAGGGAAATTAGTATGAGCGTGGTATGGTTTGGTTTAGCGACGAAGCCCACTTTCATTTGGATGGGTTCGTCAGTAAGGAAAATTGGCGCATTTGTACGACTGAGAATCCGTATTTCGCAATCGAGGAGCCTCTTCACCCTCAACGGCAGACTACGTGGAGTGCAGTGTCCGGTAACGGAATAATCGGTGCGATATTCCTTGATGGCACAGTGACTACCTGAAGGTTTTGGAAGATGATTCCGCCCCCGTTATCCAAAGCGACCCTGATTTCGACACAATGTCGTTCATGCAAGACGGAGCTCGACTCCATCGGAGCAGGAGTGTGGATCAAATGGCTCTGAGCACTATGGGACTCAACTGCTGTGGTCATAAGTCCCCTAGAACTTAGAACTACTTAAACCTAACTAACCTAAGGACATCACACACATCCATGCCCGAGGCAGGATTCGAACCTGCGACCGTAGTGGTCGTGCGGTTCCAGACTGTAGCGCCTTTAACCGCTCGGCCACTCCGGCCGGCAGCAGGAGTGTGTTCTATGTTCTGGAGGAGCACTTTGGGGACCGCATTCTGGCTCTCGAGTACCCAGAGGCCACTGGCATGGGTCTCGATTGGCCACCGTATTCTCCGAATCTGAACCTGTGCGACTCCTTTTTGTGGGCCTGTATTAAAGACAAGGTGTACAACGACAACGCCAAAACCATTCTAAGCTGAAAACAGCCATTCAGAAGGTCATCGATAGCATCGATATTCCGACACTTCAGTAGGTCATGCAGAATGTCACTATTCGTCTGCGCCTCATCACCAATGATGGCAACATAACGAACATGTCATAATCTAAATCCGAGTATCTATAGTGACGTTTACATATTGAATAAAGTGTGTGCGTGCCGTAGTTTGTAACTAAATTCCTTTTTTCTTCATGTAGTTTAATAATTGTCACCCTGTAAATGGCCGTATCTTTTGATTGCTCTTACAAGCTTAAATTTTTTACATAGTCAAGGGACTATAAACTGTAGTATTTGACCAAATTCAACATAATACCTCAACTCGGACCTGAGACAAAGGAGTCTTAACAGGCGGACGACAACGCGGTCCTGTAAAAGTTTGTACCTATTGGGGAATCGAACCCTTAAAAAATGACTCATGTCAACCAGGATCATGCGAAACCCAACATGCGTTTCTCCCATGACAACCTGAATGCCATGGATCAAAGCATTTGACTCAGTATCACTCCTAATAAGTTTATACGGACGCTACTATCGTACGGGCTATCAAATCACGCACTTCACAAAACGGATTAACGTAGTATCGTATGATCACAGTTGCAATTCGTCAAGTCTTACAGATACGTTGGTGCAATAATTTTTAGGGAGATGAAATGGAACGGTCACAGAGGCTTAGTCGTAGGTAAACACTGTGGTTCACTGACAGGATACTAGAATGCCGTCAGTCTACAAAGGAGACTGCTTACAAACACTTGTGCGACCTACCTTGGAGTGTTTCTCAAGCGCGTGGCACCCGTACCAAATAGGACTAGCGTATATTGAACGTATCAGACAAGGGCAGAACGCAAGATGTCTGGTTTGTTTCACTCGCGGGACAACGTTCTTATTTTGTTATGGTTTTAGGGCGCAAAACTGCTACGGTCAGCGCCAGGTCTGTGGCTTAGGTAAAAAAATCAGCAGCAATGGAAGCGAAACTCAAAAAGTGGGGAAACTAAAATACAGAAGTAAAGTTTAGAAAACCACTATAGAACGGGGGGGGGGGTGTTTTTCCCCAAAAAGAGCTTCAAATGAGCGACGTCATCTCACTGACACTAATAAACTAGGACGCGATCGGCTGAGCTCGTGTCATCTGCTAAAATGGAAGATGTATCAGGCGACAGCTGTAGACGGGACCGTAGCGGAGTAAAATAGGGGCACTCAAGTGAAAGGTGTCTCACCGTCCACAGTTTGGAGCAGTGGGAACAAAGCGGGGGAGGATCGCCACTTAAAAGATGTCGATGGCTAAAAAGACAGTGGCCTATCCGGAGTCTGGTTAAAATTACCTCCTCGCGACGACGAGTTTTGGAGGAAGAGGTCCAAGCGGGACAGCGTGACGGGAACGCTTAAGAAACTGAACTGGCACACGTTCTAGCCCTTTCGTGACCAGCGGGGTACACGTGCCACACGTACAAATTCATTTATCTGAGTTCACAGGCATGTGAACGTCACACATCTGGGTGGTGCTGCGACCTAGCGTTGCTTGTATCAACTGTTAGCAGCAAACAGGCACATTGTTCGGCACCTAATGTGCGAACGTCGGTTAATTGTTTGACTTGTGCATTTTGTGACTTGTGTTTTGAAGGTTTTATGTATTTTTTTTCCTATTTGCAATAGGTAATCTTACTAAAGGTATTTATCGTCTTTTTTGCACTCTTTGCTAGAAATAAACATATTTATCTATGAAACACTTTTAAATCAGTTTAGTGTTCTTGCCTTATGGGTAAGGTTGCCATAATTTGTTACTAGCCAACCGGGAAGTTTCTCTAAAATTAACTGAAAACTGTCGTAATTTGTGAATCATAAACAGGGACATTTCGGGACACTTTTCTTAACCTTAAAAAAAAGTGAAATATTTGTTTAAATTGCTGCTCTATTCAATAGATTTAGTAAAATAAAAAAATAAATGAACATATTATACTGTAATTAATTTAATAAAACCCAAGTGAGGGCATTCAAATCGTAATAACATTTTATAATATTAGTACTGGTAACAAGAATTTTTTTATTTTGAAGCATTAATACGAGACACAAAATAGTCTACTGAAACACTATGTTTAAGTGCAAAGATCACATAATTTGTTATCCTACGGCTCAAATTTATCTGAATTCTGAGCATTGGAGCAAAGATCTTGAGCGCTGTATGATGTATTCATAAAACTTACAGGAACTCGCTTGACAATTAAAAACGCATTTAGTTATTGCTTCAACAGTTGGTACTTCTAATCCGTTTCGTTCCTCAGTCCACTGCACATTCGTGAGAGAAAATATTCGTTCCACGTTTGCATTATGCCCTGGAATAGTGAAGACGAATTCACACAGATTGAGCAACTGAGAATACTGTTCTTCGCATACATGTGGTCGAAAGAAATAGGTCCATTTCCCCTTACATGATTTACTACCCCAGTTATTGCTATTTTTGTTGATTTCTGATTCAGTGAACTGCTTGAGTAAAGAAAACTGGTCAAACGATAAACTATCATCTACTGACACTCTTCTACCTTGTACAAATGTTATTGTCCTTGTCACATTTCCATTCAGAACCTGAGTCCAGCAACATTCATTTAAAAATGAAAAACTCATTGAGATTTGTTGACCATTTTTCTAAATAAGCTATACACGCATCATAAAGCTGTTATACATCAACATGAAATTTTTGAATTTCTCTATTTAATGCAACCTCGCTTTTCCGTAAGAGAGATGTCACTGAGTGGAATAAAAATTTCTTCTTTACGACGTTCTCTGATGCTGCTAGTATTTTCCAAAATCGCAACTACTTCTGTAACATTGCTGTCTGCTTTCTCAAGTTTAAGTATTCGTCTCTGAAACACACTCAACTGACTATGCAGGAACCATCGATATACTTCCGTTAACGGATTCTGGAAGAGGGTTGTCAGAAATTTAGGTGCCTTTTCTTCTTAAGAGGAAGAATGATTTAAGAGTGTCATACAACTTCAGTACTCTCTCTACAGCAACAAAAATAACCACCTTGTTTTTGTACGTGACAACAATGCATTATGCACTGTGTCCATAACCTCACAAAACTCCTGTAGGGGCTCCGTTCGTACTGTGTATATGGAGAAGTAATCGAAAAGTGTAATTATTAGACTTGGCCACTGTTTCTATGTTTCGATACAGTGTATTGATACGTGGAACTGTTTCAGTGTTTCGGAACGGTTGTGGTTCACTGTTTCGAAACGGTGTTTCATTCCGCCCCTGTCTCGGATAACCGGACCAGATTCGATCTCGAGTCAGAAACAGAAACTGTATCGTCGTTTCAAAATAAGGCTGTTTCAGTCCACCTGTGCTTGGAACGGACTAATTGTATCGAAAAAGTGATGTTTCATTCCACTCTGTGTCGGACGAGATTCGGGCTCGGCACAGGTACTGAAACACAACATACCGCTTCATGAAACACTTTCAAGAGTGTCGAAGTCTTTTTGACAAGCAATAGCATGAAGCTTAAGATATCCGAAAATAAAGCTTCGTTTCTAGCTGACTGTCCTATTCCGAAATGGCGTAACATCTGCTTTATAAACACTAACCAAACAGTAATACAACGCATACTATTCACATTCCAAATAATAAATATGTGAAAATCATTCAGTTAAATTACACTTTTTTATAACATACGCTTCTCTGTTCATATGCAGTAATCATATTAAGAAACGCAAGTAAGCCAACAACATTTTGAATAAAGAAAGGCGTAGAGTGACCGTTATTAGACATATACATAAATTTGATGTAGATGTAATTGCAAGCAATCTGTTTGACATGTCACTGATAGTGTAATGGTGAACGGGAAGGACTGGCAAGCATGGTGAATTTTAAGTAACGGCTCGAAACACCTTGAAAGACAAAATTTTTTTCTGTTATATTTTGTTATGTATTCGAATTATTTGGCGTTATTTGTGAGTCTATAGTCACTGTGGCTATTATTCACAATGATTCCCTTTGTGTGCATGGAAATTAGCGGGATGGGTATATTACCCATACTAAGGGAATGTGGGAATGCCAGTAGCATATCCGCTGTTTCTGCAGTTTGCTCCCACCTCCAGTTCCGTTCGTGGTGGTTCTTCCGTCTTCAGCTATGGCTGTCCTCAGCCAATTGAAAAGTATGAAAGTCACACGACACGAAAGCAGCGCATTTGCTGCAGGAAATACGAAACTGCCAAGACGCCTAAGTGATAGTTTCATACTTTCTGCGATATGATTAGCGCTCTCGCATCTCATTTGTGTTTATATGGACATACTTATACAGTAGACATTCAAGATGACAAAATGTGTAGGTTTATTAGATTACAAAACACAGACAGTTTCACTGTTTCGAAACAGCGTATCGAAACATTACATTGTACTGTTTCATTTGTTTCGAAACAGTTACGTGTTTCAGTTTGCCCATCTCTAGTAATTATAAAGATTTCTACGTCAACACTCAACACGTCAGCGGCTGTTATGGCAGCACTGTGTAGTATGTCAGCAGGGCAGCCAACTCCTAAAAGATTTTAGTTTACTTCGATTTTCAGTCTAGCAAATACATTGCTTGTACCTGCTCGTCGCACTGCTCCAAAATTAGTGTCAAGCATTGTCACCGCAAAATGCAGTACACTTACTCTTATCAATTTCATTTTCTTCTAATGCAGTAATTCAGTACGTACTTTCTGTAGTGGCGTTTTCATTTGGCAGCTTTTTTTTTTTTTTTTTTTTTTTTTTGATGGGGTTTAAGGGCGCTCAGCTACTGAGGTCATTAGCGCCCAGTCACTGTTGTTAGAGCACATGGAATCTAGTAAAACTCAAGGGGAAGGGGGGGACACCAGAAGGACCTGACAAAGATGCAGATAAAATAAGTAAAAAGGTTAGATGTCTTTGGACAAGCCAGTCAAAGTTATAAAATGCAGAATACGAGCAGCTGCTCGAGCGTCATCAGCTAAAACATCTGGTAAAGTAGAAGGCAGGGACAGGACAACACGAAATTGACTAAAACAGGGACACGACAATAAAACATGGCGCACTGTTAATGCCTGACCACAAGGGCACTGCGGAGCTGGGTCACCGGAGAGCAGGTAGCGGTTGCTAAACCGGCAATGCCCAATCCGCAACCTGGTCAGAAGGACCTCCTCTCGCCGAGATGGTCGGGAGGAGGTTGTCCAAGCAGTTGGGAGCGGTTTTACTGCCCGGAGCTTGTTTCCTTGAAGGGATGACCAAGCATCCCACCACAACGACACAAGCCTCTTACATACATCCCCACGAACGTCAGATGACGGGACACAATGGGAGGCTGGCCGAGGCAGGAGGACTGCAGCCTTGGCTGCAGCATCCGCAGCCTCATTCCCAGGCACTCCTACATGTTCGGGAAGCCACAGAAAGCTGACAGGAGAACCATTATCAGCGAAAGAATGGAGGGACTGCTGTATCCGTTGAATCAAGGGATGGACCGGATAGGGAGCTCCAAGGGTCTGAAGAGCACTGAGTGAGTCAGAGCAGAGTACATACGATGAATGGCGGTGGCGGCGGGCATACTGAACGGCCTGATGGAGAGCAAAAAGCTCGGCCGTAAAGCTCGAACATTGGTCGAGGAGCCGGTATTTAAAGGTGGCGGCCCCGACGACAAAGGCACAGCCGACACCATCGTCAGTTTTGGAGCCATTGGTGTAAATAAAGGTGTGACCGGCAAGTCGAGCACGAAGTTCGACAAACCGTGAGCAATACACTGCAGCCGGAGTACCCTCCTTCGGGAGTGAGCTGAGGTCGAGATAAATATGAACCGGAGCCTGGAGCCAAGGTGGTGTCGGGCTCTCACCCTCTCTGAAGGTGGTAGGGAGGGCAAAATCCAATTGTCGAAGCAGGCGACGGAAGCGGACTCCGGGGGGCAGCAGGGCAGACACATACAACCCGTACTGACGGTAGAGAGAATCGGCGAAGAAGGACTGGTAAGAGGGGTGGTCGGGCGTAGACAACAGCCGGCTGGCATACCGACACAGCAGTACGTCGCGCCAGTAGGTCAATGGTAATTCGGCAGCTTCAGCATAAAGACTCTCGACAGGACTAGTGTAGAAGGCTCCGGTCGCAAGACGTATCCCCCGATGGTGGATAGAGTTGAGCCGGCGTAAGAGGGATGGCCGAGCGGACGAGTAGACGAAGCTCCCATAATCCAGCTTCGATCGGACTATGGACCGATACAAGCGAAGCAGGACAGTGCGATCCGCTCCCCAAGATGAACCGCTAAGAACTCTGAGGACATTAAGGGAACGTGTACAACGGGCCGCCAAATAAGAGACATGTGGAGACCAACACAGTTTCCTGTCCAACGTGAGCCCTAGAAACTTAGTTGTTTCCACGAATGGGAGAACAACGGGACCGAGATGTAAGGATGGCGGAAGGATCGCTTTATATCGAGAAAAATTGATACAAACCGTCTTCTCTTCAGAGAACCGGAAGCCATTTGCCACGCTCCATGAGTAGAGGCTGTCTAGGCAACGCTGAAGGCAGCGCTCCAGGAGGCATGTTCTCTGGGCACTGCAGTAGATCGCGAAGTCATCGACAAAGAGAGAGCCTGAGACATTAGGTGGAATACAATCCATAATTGGATTGATCGCGATGGCAAAAAGGGCTACGCTCAAGACGGAGCCCTGAGGCACTCCGTTCTCCTGGAGGAAGACGTCGGACAATACGGAACCCACACGTACCCTAAACTTTCGATCCGTTAAAAAGGAATCAATAAAAAGGGGCAGGCGACCGCGTAGGCCCCACCTGTGCGTAGTGCGGAGGATACCTCCTCTCCAACACGTATCATAAGCCTTCTCCAAGTCGAAGAACACGGCTACCGTTTGGCGCCTTCGCAAAAAGTTGTTCATGATGAATGTCGACAAGGTCACAAGGTGGTCAACAGCGGAGCGGCGGCGACGAAAGCCGCATTGGACATTAGTAAGTAGTCGTCGAGATTCAAGAATCCAGACTAACCGAGCATTAACCATGCGCTCCATCACCTTACAGACACAGCTTGTAAGAGAAATGGGGCGGTAACTAGAAGGAAGGTGTCTATCCTTCCCGGGTTTGGGTATAGGAACAACGACGGCGTCACGCCAACGCATGGGGACCTGACCTTCGGTCCAGACGCGATTGTAGGTACGAAGAAGGAAGCTTTTGCCCGCCGGAGAAAGGTGTGCCAGCATCTGAACGTGAATGGCATCTGGCCCCGGAGCAGAGGACCGGGACAGTGCAAGCGCACGTTCGAGTTCCCGCATAGTAAAGGGGGCATTATAAGTTTCCAGATTCAGCGAGTGGAAGGAAGGTCGCCGAGCCTCTTCTGCCTCTTTCCTGGGAAGGAAGGCACGGTGGTAATGGGCGGAGCTTGAAACCTCCGCGAAAAAGCGGCCAAAGGCGTTGGAGACATCCACAGGATCAACAAGGACCTCATTACCTGAGGTCAGGCCAGGTACCGAGGAGTGGGCCTTAATGCCAGACAGCCGGCGCAGGCCACCCCAAACGACGGAAGAGGGAGTAAAACTGTTAAAGAAGCTGGTGAAAGAGGCCCAACAAGCTTTTTTGCTGTCTTTGATGACTCTACGGCATTGCGCTCGGAGTCGTTTGTATTCAATACAATTCGCCAACGTAGGATGGCGGCGAAAGGTGCGTAAAGCACGTCGTCGAGCACGGATAGCGTCTCTACAAGCCTCATTCCACCAGGGGACGGAAATGCGACGTGAAGAAGAGGTAGTGCGAGGAATGGAACGTTCGGCAGCATTGATGATAACAGCCGTGAGGTATTCGACCTGACTGTCACAACTGAGAAAATCGTGGTCCGGAAAGGTCGCCAGGGAGGAGTAAAGTCCCCAGTCAGCTTTCTCTATGTTCCAGCTCGAAGGACGTGGGGATGGGGTGTGGTGCAGGAGACGAACGACACAGGGGAAGTGGTCGCAAAAATATGTGGAACGCTTCACGATTTTGCGTGTCATCCTTGCGCAGGGGCCATGCTAATCTTCTCTGTATCGTTCCAATTTTAGTATATGTACCGCCGAAGCGAGTTGGCAGCGAAACTGAATTCAAGCAATTTAACTTGAATGGTATTCTGACGTGTAAAATATTGAATAACTAATGGAAACATTTTTTCAGCCTTTTGATTACTCGCGTCTGTAGCTATTGAATAACAGCGGACCAGTGAGAGGTCGTCAGATATTTGTCTGACAGTGTCAGGTGCCATAACTGCTCCCGAAAGTGCTGTTGTTTTGCTTCTCCCCAACGTCACACTCTTCGCTGTGATAGAATCGTTACGAAGATGGGAGCTTAGGCTAGAAGTACAATCCACCGATTTCAGACACATATGATATTTTACGGTATGAGAACACATTGTTAATTCCGCTTCAGCTACTGATTGGCTCTGTTTTGATCAGTTTTAAATAAAAAAGTTGTCTATTTTTTAAGTGCTAGCAGAGTACATGTTTGATTTATGCTTTTGGCTGCCTAAATGATCTGTGTTATCTGCCCTTCCTCCATATGAAATGGAAACATAAAACATATTCTACATTCCACTTCATAGTCATGGCTTCCTCCTTTGACGAAAGACCATTCTTCTGCATATTTCTCTTGAAAGGAACACTTTCGCTTTTGCATTTGGAGCTCACTTCATACACAGAGTAAGCCTCGGAAGAGAACCCCGTGGCTGCAACGTCGTTACTGAACGGAATCCCAAAACAAGAGTTTATAATAGAAATAAGCGTTACGCGCAATAAAGGCCATTTAATAGACGCTGGGACGTGCAACAATGAAACAAAAATCATTAT
The DNA here is from genome assembly GCF_021461395.2 of Schistocerca americana. Taxonomy (NCBI): domain Eukaryota; kingdom Metazoa; phylum Arthropoda; class Insecta; order Orthoptera; family Acrididae; genus Schistocerca; species Schistocerca americana. The sequence goes on from NC_060127.1 coordinate 47,374,371, forward strand.
TTTGCCTAACAGTGGCAGTTGAAATAAAAATCCACGCCAGCATTTGGGAAGAAATAGACGGTATGAGCGTATTTCTCTGGCATCACAACACCTGTACTAAAAGCCATTTTCGGGACACTCATTTTTTGATCCGAAACCGGGAGTGTCTCGGAAAACCGTGACATCAGGCAAGTCTACTTATGGGTAGTATATGTGAAGTCCTTCTGTATCTACCTTTTGTTCACATTTGCGTCTAAATTTTTACATTTTTATGTTTTATTCGTTGCTTCAATTTTATTTCCCTTGATTTGTATAGAAATGGAAACCTCCATGAACTCCTTGTTTGTTTTTTGCTTTGTATACTTCTAGCTGACAGCTGCCTTACAAGAGCAAGGTGAAAAGAAAACTAGACACATTTTCCTCAATTATTAAAGTTCAAAAATATGGTTCAAATGGCTCTGAGCACTATGGAACTCGGAACATCTGTCATCAGTCCCCTAGAACTTAGAACTACTTAAACCTAACTAACCTAAGGATATGATTCGAACCTGTGACCGTAGCAGTCACGCGGTTCCGGACTGAAGTGCCTAGAACCGCACGGCCACGGCGGCCGGCCATTACAGTTCCACATGATGAAACATGATGAAACGCCCAAATCAAAAAGAAATCGACACCGCCACAATTTCAGTGACTCACTGCCAGTAGCATATTCTTCTCTGTGTGGACCGTACCAATATATAGCTCGCGTAACAGTTGTGAACTCTGCTATGAATGCAGGGCAGGATATAGCTGAGGTTATACCATCTCTATTTTTCTTGTGGCTTTCGGGTGGTGAGCTGTTGACAAAACTATAAATAGCTTATTAGCTTGGAATTTTTGACATAATAATGGAACTTACTTCATTTGTTTTACATATCCTAATCCCTAGTAACAGAAAAAAATATTTTAAGTGAGACGTTTGTGTCCCGCTGGACTAGAGGAGGAATAAATTTAGGAAACCTTTTATTCCTGCTCAAGTGGGACTTATACACCCCCACTTAAAATAATTACAAAACTATAAACAACAATTAAACTTAGAAACATGACGTCACTCAGAATGCTTAACAAAAGCAGAAAACCAGTTTTTACAGTAATAAGTGCAATTTTAATTAATTCAGTGACAAATGAGTAAAGCCTACTAGCAACGTTTCAAGAAATAGAATCGAGTGAAGACTCTAGGAGAATGCACTACTACTCTCCACGTACAGCTCCCGTAAGGGCCGCGACGATAGGACTTACTGCATTTCTAACAGACGCGTGTAAGCAACCACTCATCCTGTGCTCTGTACGGGATCGGAACGGACAGAAACCCTGGTGTAACGACAAACACCCTCTACCATGCACCACGATATGCAGAGCATTTATGTAGATCTAGCTGCTCGTTGTTAGAGTTATTAGGATCTAAGCCTTTAATATCTTTTGCCGTCCTGCTTGATATATTTTGACTGAGTGATTGCTGACGTAGTTAAGTTCCTCTCATGCTCAAAAAACCCAGAAAACATTTTCACGTACTGGCGCTTAAGAACGCTAAAGCATAACAAATCGGAAAAACAGTATATCAAAATTTCGAAGTTTCGGAAAGGAAACACATCAATATGTCCTGCAGATAGAGCAGTAATAATTCAAAATTGGTAAATGATGAACTACTCTAAAAAGAAAAGAACGCACCACGAAGGAATTATCCGAATGGGACAGAAGTCCACAGAGGTGAATTTCATGCACAGACAAACGAATGAATTCAATTTCAGCAAAAATTTCATGGATTTATTCAGAGAAAGAACTTCAAAAAACGAGTAAGTCAGTAACGCGTTGGTCCATCCTTGGCCCTTGTGCAAGCAGTTATTCGGCTTGTCATTGATTGGTTGAGTTGTTGGTGCCCTCTTGAGGGATACCGTGCCAAATTCTGTCCAACTGGCATGTTAGATCGTCAAAATCCCGAGATCGTTATGGGGTCTTCCCCATAATACTCCAAATATTGTGAATTGGGGAGAGATATGGCGACCTTGCTGGCCAAGGTAGGGATTGGCAAGGATGAAAATAAGCAATAGAAACTCTCGCCCTGTACTGGGGGGATATTATGTTGCTGAAATGTGAGCCCAGAAAGATTTCCCATGAAACGCAACAAAACAGGGCGTAGAAATCGTCGACGCAACGTTGTGTTGAAAGAGTGCCGCGGTTTGAACATCAAAGAGGTCCTGCTATGAAACTAAATGGCACCCCGGGCCATCACTCCAGGATCTCGGGTCGTATGGCGAGCAACGGTGGGACTGCTATCCTAAGGATCTCCAGAACGTCTCCAGACATGCTTTCGGCATGGGATTTCACTGAATGGAGTAGGGTTGTCTTCATTGATAAGTCTCGTCTCAAACTGAGCCCCGATGACTAGGAGAGAGATATTTAGAGACGCCTCGTGCAGTGATCAGATACCAACCTGACTGTCCCCCCTATACTGCCCTACAACCACGAATGATGATGTGGGGTGCCATTTCTTCTCATAGCAGGTCCCCTTTGGTTGTCATACGCTGCACCCTTACAGCACATCAGTAAGTTGACGATATTCTACGCCCCATTTTGTTGCCCTTCATGACAAGTCATCCTGAATTTCCCTTTCAGCAAGATAATACCCGCCCACAGACGACGAGAGTTTCTACTGCTTGTCTTTGTTCTTGCCAAACCCTGCCTTTGGCACTAAAGTCGCCGGATCTCTCGCCCCCCCCCCACCCCAATCTGGAGCGTTATGGGCAGGGCCTTCCAACCAGTTCGGCATTCTGATGACCTCACGCGCCAACTGGATAGCAGTTGGCACGACACCTCTGAGGACGCCATAGAGCAACTATCAATGGCAAGGCGGGTTTGGTTGATTTGGGGGAAGAGACCAAACTGCGAGGTCATCGGTCTCATCGGATTCGGGTGGGATGGTGAAGGAAGTCGGCCGTACCCCTTCAAAGGAACCATCCCGGCATTTGCCTGAAGCGATTTAGGGAAATCACGGAAAAGCTAAATCAGGATGGCCGGACGCGGGATTGAACCGTTGTCCTCCCGAATGCGAGTCCAGTGTGCTAACTACAGCGCCACCTCGCTCGGTTAATGCCAAAGCGAATAAGCGCTTGCATAAGGACCAGAAGTGCACCAGTGCATTATTGACTTTCTCAATTTGTGAAGCTCTTTCTGTAAACAAATCACCCAATTTCTTTGTCTGTATGTGTACATCACATCTAACGATTTCCGTCCCCTTCGAATTATTCCTTCGTAGTGCGTCGTTTATTTTTTCTTACGTTATAAAAGTAACAAATTATCCATTGCCCTTCATAAACCGTAACCTATTATTTGCCGTGCGAATAAGAGTAAACAGCAATAATAAAATCACGAATTAGATACTGTAAATTAAATAAACTAGTGACACCAGTGAAGAATGTATCAGCACACACAGACGTAGTGGGGTTGTGGACAAAAGTGTGGAAACATCGCAAGAAATGCAGGCTTCAACATTAACGTAGATGCTTTCCAAGCCTGCAGGTTGCGCTGTTTTATTTGACCACGAAAGGCACGTCTGTAACGTATTCAATACGTTACAAAGTCACTCGCGGTCCGAACACTGTTCTGTGTAAAACTTCCTGGCAGATAAAACTGTGTGCCGGACCGAGACTCGAACTCGAGACCTTTGCCTTTCGCGGCCAAGTGCTCTACCGTCTGAGCTACCCAAGCACGACTCACGCTCCGTCCTCACAGCTTTACTTCTGCCAGTACCTCGTCTCCTACCTTCCAAACTTTACAGAAGCTCTCCTCCGAACCTTGCAGAACTAGCACTCCTGAAAGAAAGGATATTGCGGAGACATGGCTTAGACAGAAGGTAGGTGACGAAATGCTGGCAGAAGTAAAACTGTGAGGACGGGGCGTGAGTCGTGCTTGGGAAGCTCAGATGGTAGAGCACCTGCCCGCGAAAGGCAAAGGTTCCGAGTTCGAGTCTCGGTCCGGCACACAGTTTTAATCTGCCAGGAAGTTTCATATCAGCGCACGCTCCGCTGTAGGGTGAAAATATCATTCTAGAAACATCCCCCAGGCTGTGGCTAAGCCATGTCTCCGCAATATCCTTCGGAACTTTTGAAGGACATACTTGGTGGTATTGTGGACAAATTTGAAATTGTAAAATATGTTGGAGACAATGATAATTACCAGTGTAAAATTCGATGCTCTTTATCTTGTGAAGGATTCAGTCAGGACGACCAGCTAACTGATGAAATGAAAAGATGTTAACAAAATTGCATCAGATATTGTTGATAATGAACCACCTGCTTAAAAACACTAATTTTACGTAAATGTATTATTCTGTTCTTATATGTACCTAGTTATGTTGATTGCCTTATATATGGTATTACATCTTTGAACGTCGTTTTATTTCTATCATCTGTAATCAAAAACACTCAACGACTTCGCGTTTTACTGCCTTTCATCATACACAGGACATGTCCCAAAACAAACACGGGTTTGTAGCGCTCAATCAGTGCTTGTGGTAGTTATAAATCTGTAGACGATTGGAAGACGTGTGCCTTGAATTGAGCACAGGTTTAGAAAGGGAATTACCGCTGAAAACCTTAGCGTGTCCAAGGGCCTGGGAACGGGGAGGGCGGGAGGGGCGCAAGTACCTATGTATGTGGAGGCTAGTGTGTGGGAAGAACAATGTATAACATGCTGGATGGCTCTGAGCACTATGGGACTCAACATCTTAGGTCATAAGTCCCCTAGAACTTAGAACTACTTAAACCTAACTAACCTAAGGACATCACACACACCCATGCCCGAGGCAGGATTCGAACCTGCGACCGTAGCAGTCCCGCGGTTCCGGACTGCAGCGCCAGAACCGCTGGACTACCGCGGCCGGCTATAACATGCTGGACCATCAACGCATAAAAAGTTATGATGATTTTTTTCAACAAGTCTTCATGAGTAGCATTCGACTCTCCTTGAACCAGTTTTTCATTCACCTATTTTTTTCTGGTTTGAACATAATATGTACCTGAAAGAAACACGTAATGAGACGGTTCAGCAGTTTCCCTACTGTAGAACATCCGCTATATTGTGTTTTTCATTTATAAAAAAAATAGTTTTACCCACCAGCACCTCTTGAGATAGTTTGCAGTCAATGTCAAATTTACATTCGGATGCGTCACCTGCTCGATTTGACGTAACGACAGGTAAACACTTTTTTTGTTCCCGCCGAGCAAACCACTTATTTTATTGCGTTTCCGCGGCACACGAGCGTATCTGTCTTTGTGTTCTACGAACTCAGTCACGTGCTATTACCCTCTTACGTCGTGCTCCTCGGGTTTGCACGGGGTCATTAGCTGGATTTCGACATCACTCATCGCGAGGCTTATCGACTCGCAAATGAAATTTGCTGGAGTGTGTTTCAGATATCTCTCGAGAGCGATAATTTACGCACAATTTAACGAGCTTCGCACTCGAGTGGGTCTCGACGATCACTTTTCTGCTGGCAGTGCGTATCTCGTGGACGGTCCGAGTAATTGTTGCAGGGTTTCACTAACAGAGATGTGAAACTACTTGTCGAAGAATCGGTGGTGTCTGAGTCCGCTGCTATGATGCGAAATGGAATATTCAGATTTTACTCATTAAGATATGGAAAATGCTACAGCGAATAAGTATAGTACCTGAGGAAAACAACACTGCTTCAGTACGGTACAATTTTCTGTACACTTCTGCACGTTAAAGGTGGTGATCCGTCGCTTTTGGATGGAATACTGCACACGCCTCTGCAGCGAATTCCGATTTCTTTCGACCATCCCCGGATTCGCTCGTAACTCTTGACAAGGCTGTAGCTTTCGCTGTTTTTGAGATGACCACTTGCTGAAAAATCCAAAGGAATGAGGATAGTGATCTTCAGAAGCTAAGGCAACGACCCTGCTCGACCTATCCATCTCTGAACGTACTGAAGATCTAGCGCGAAATTAGCATGATACATTAATACCTTCAGCTGCTGACGGGTGTTGATATATATCAACGGGGACAGGTGAAAAAGTGTGCCCCGACCGGGACTCGAACCCGGGATCTCATGCTTACATGGCAGACGCTCTATCCATCTGAGCCACCGAGGACACAGAGGACAGTGCGACTGCAGGGATTATCTCGCGCACGCCTGCCGCGAGACCCACATTCTCACCTTATATGTCCAGACACTACATTCGTAGTGTCCTTACCCAACACACTCAGTACTCGTGGAAGATATTCTTACCAAGTCCCGTAAGAGTTCGGGTAATATGTGTGCATCCGCAGAGAAGAGGAAGAACAGACACCAGATCCATATAAGTATATAGTTCTGGTCATACGGGCCGTGTCCTTCTTCTTCTGTGCGGATGTACACATATTACCCGAACTCTTACGGGGCTAGGTAAGAATATCTTCCACGAGTAATGAGTGTGCTGGGTAGGGACACTACGAATGTAGTGTCTGGACATATAAGGTGAGAATGTGGGTCTCGCGACAGGCGTGCGCGAGATAATCCCTGCAGTCGCACTGCCCTCTGTGTCCTCGGTGGCTCAGATGGATAGAGCGTCTGCCATGTAAGCATGAGGTCCCGGGTTCGAGTCCCGGTCGGGGCACACTTTTTCACCTGTCCCCGTTGATATATATCAACGCCCGTCAGCAGCTGAAGGTATTAATATATACACTCCTGGAAATGGAAAAAAGAACACATTGACACCGGTGTGTCAGACCCACCATACTTGCTCCGGACACTGCGAGAGGGCTGTACAAGCAATGATCACACGCACGGCACAGCGGACACACCAGGAACCGCGGTGTTGGCCGTCGAATGGCGCTAGCTGCGCAGCATTTGTGCACCGCCGCCGTCAGTGTCAGCCAGTTTGCCGTGGCATACGGAGCTCCATCGCAGTCTTTAACACTGGTAGCATGCCGCGACAGCGTGGATGTGAACCGTATGTGCAGTTGACGGACTTTGAGCGAGCGCGTATAGTGGGCATGCGGGAGGCCGGGTGGACGTGCCGCCGAATTGCTCAACACGTGGGGCGTGAGGTCTCCACAGTACATCGATGTTGTCGCCAGTGGTCGGCGGAAGGTGCACGTGCCCGTCGACCTGGGACCGGACCGGGACCGCAGCGACGCACGGATGCACGCCAAGACCGTAGGATCCTACGCAGTGCCGTAGGGGACCGCACCGCCACTTCCCAGCAAATTAGGGACACTGTTGCTCCTGGGGTATCGGCGAGGACCATTCGCAACCGTCTCCATGAAGCTGGGCTACGGTCCCGCACACCGTTAGGCCGTCTTCCGCTCACGCCCCAACATCGTGCAGCCCGCCTCGAGTGGTGTCGCGACAGGCGTGAATGGAGGGACGAATGGAGACGTGTCGTCTTCAGCGATGAGAGTCGCTTCTGCCTTGGTGCCAATGATGGTCGTATGCGTGTTTGGCGCCGTGCAGGTGAGCGCCACAATCAGGACTGCATACGACCGAGGCACACAGGGCCATCACCCGGCATCATGGTGTGGGGAGCGATCTCCTACACTGGCCGTACACCACTGGTGATCGTCGAGGGGACACTGAATAGTGCACGGTACATCCAAACCGTCATCGAACCCATCGTTCTACCATTCCTAGACCGGCAAGGGAACTTGCTGTTCCAACAGGACAATGCACGTCCGCATGTATCCCGTGCCACCCAACGTGCTCTAGAAGGTGTAAGTCAACTACCCTGACCAGCAAGATCTCCGGATCTGTCCCCCATTGAGCATGTTTGGGACTGGATGAAGCGTCGTCTCACGCGGTCTGCACGTCCAGCACGAACGCTGGTCCAACTGAGGCGCCAGGTGGAAATGGCATGGCAAGCCGTTCCACAGGACTACATCCAGCATCTCTACGATCGTCTCCATGGGAGAATAGCAGCCTGCATTGCTGCGAAAGGTGGATATACACTGTACTAGTGCCGACATTGTGCATGCTCTGTTGCCTGTGTCTATGTGCCTGTGGTCCTGTCAGTGTGATCATGTGATGTATCTGACCCCAGGAATGTGTCAATAAAGTTTCCCCTTCCTGGGACTATGAATTCACGGTGTTCTTGTTTCAATTTCCAGGAGTGTATTTCTAATTTCCTCCTAGACGAATATAAGTATGAAGACCTAGCGGTCGCCCTGCATCAGCAGAGAAATGTGCCGATGCCCAACCATGCATCCAGTAAATTTAGCAATTCTTGAAGCCCGGTTAAATGTGACTTAAGGCATTTCAAATATCTTGTTACTAACCGCAGCAACACACTGTAAGACAAAAATAAGCAGCACGAATGGATTATCGAAACTGGACGGAATCGGCATTTACACACAATGAAATGATTACAATTTCAGAAAAATTGGATGATTTATTCGAGAGAACGAACTTCACAAATTGAGCAAGTCAGTAACTCGTTGGACGACAACTGGCCCTTATGCAAGCACATTTGGATTTGCACTGACAATCAAAGGGTTCCTAATATGAAACGAAGTGGCACCCCAGACTATCAATTCTGGTTGGCGGATGGTATGGCTAGTGACGGGCTCGTATCCCACCGCTGTCTGGGGAGTACGTCTGCGGTGGTCATCGGGGCTCAACCGGAAGCGGGGTTCATCACTGAAGGCAACTCAACTCCAGTCAACGAGACTCCAGGCCGCGATGACCAGCGAAGACGCTGGAGACGCCCCGGACGGCGGTGGGATACGAACCTGATTGTCACCCGCCTTATGGCTCGACAACGAGGAGTGACGGTCCACAGTGCCATTTCTTTTCCTAGCAGGACGCCTTTGGTTGTCACCGGTGGCACCCTTAAACCACAGCGGTAAGTGGACGACATTCTGCACCCCGTTTTGTTGACCTTGAGGGCAGGCCATCCTGGGCTTAGGTTTCAGGAAACTAATGCCTCCCCCCCCCCCCCCACCCGCACACGGAGAGTTTGTACAGCTTGCCCTCGTGCCTGCCAGACTCTAGGTTAGCCTACAAGATCGCCGGATCTCTCCCCAACTGAGAACGTTTGGAGCTTTACGGGCAGGGCCCTCCAACAAGCTCGGGATTTGACAATCTAACCCGCCGATTGGACAGAGTTGGCACGCTCTCTATCAGGAGGACATCCAACAACTCTGTCAATCAATGCCAAGCCGAATAACTGCTTGCATAAGGGCAAGAAATGGATCAACGCCTTATTATCACTTGCTCAATTTATGAAGCTCTCTCTCTTGAACAAATGATGCACTTTTCTGAAATTTTAATTTTTTTTTTTACTTGTAGATGTTGTTGTAACATTCCTCACACACAAAGAAAGAAAATATGTTAAGTGAACATGTGTCCGGAAACGCTTACTTCCCATGTTAGAGCTCATTTTATTACTTCTCTTCAAATCACGTTAATCATGGAATGGAAACACACAGCAACAGAACGTACCAGCGTGACTTCAAACACTTTGTTACAGGAAATGTTCAAAATGTCCTCCGTTAGCGAGGATACATGCATCCACCCTCCGTCGCATGGAATCCCTGATGCGCTGAAGCAGCCCTGGAGAATGGCGTATTGTATCACAGCCGTCCACAATACGAGCACGAAGAGTCTCTCTACATTTGGTACATTTGGTACCGGGGTTGCGTAGACAAGAGCTTTCAAATGCCCCATAAATGAAAGTCAAGAGGGTTGAGGTCAGGAGAGCGTGGAGGCCATGGAATTGGTCCGCCTGTACCAATCCATCGGTCACCGAATCTGTTGTTGAAAAGAGTACGAACACTTCGACTGAAATGTGCAGGAGCTCCATCGCGCATCAACCACATGTTGTGTCGTACTTGTAAAGGCACATGTTCTAGCAGCACAGGTAGAGTATACCGTATGAAATCATGATAACGTGCTCCATTGAGCGCAGGTGGACGAAACTAAAATGAGCTCTAACATGGAAATTTAGCGTTTCCGGACACATGTCCACATAACATCTTTTCTTTATTTGTGTGTGAGGAATGTTTCCTGAAAGTTTGGCCGTACCTTATATATATATATATATATATATATATATATATATATATATTCAAATCGAGATTGGCAGAAAGATGATCCAGTGGCGACTCCAGACGCGGCGGACGAGGAGAGCTAACCTTTATTGCATCGTAGTCGACGCCCGGCGGCTGGAAGAACCGTTGAAACATCATGTTGACCATTATTAAAATATGTTTTATGTTTTTTTATAATGGTTACCAACTGTTAAATAAACTTCGAGTTGGAAGTTGGAACAGTCAGTTTACTCTGTTGTTACGACATGCATCGTAAATATTACTTATGTGTGAGATTTGCAAGTTATATTAAAATTCGGACTTCTTGAAGAGGTTCTAGCAGGGTTTTGTCGAGAGTGTGGACGATCTTCAATGGTTGGCTGCTTTGAAGTTTTATTGGTGAGAGGTCGACACGTATTGATATTTTGAAAATAATCGATACTGTGAAGTGTGTCAGGATTCTGTTTAGAAACTATATCGGCGATTGTGGTCGGGAGGATCGGTTTTAGAGTGGAATATTTCGTTGAATGAGAACAGGATTGATTCTTTAGTGACAATTATTTGAGGAAAAATCAGAAGAATTTCAATTTATTCTGGCAAAGATATCAAGAGTGTCAGGCCGCACAACGAATATATAGAATCTCTGTGACTTTGTTGAACTGTCAAAAATTTTGTTTTACCATAAAACTTTTCTACAACAGGAACTGGTGAATTTTGATGGGTCTATCCTTATCTTCTAGACTGAATGTGCTACAGCTTAATGTTTTTCTTTATGGAATTTTCAAGTAACTGGGAAAAGAACTTATAATTTGATCTGCGGCGGACCGTCAATGTTGGGTACACGGTTAGGCTGTTGTGAAGCCAGTTGGTTTGCAGACAGCCTTTCTCTCCCCTGCTGCAGACATCGTTGCTGAGTTGCTGCGACAGGATCGGCGGTTCAGAGCAATGTACGTCGCATCCACCGAGTTGCGTCCTTCGGATAGTGCCTTCGTGGCGCGTCGACTTTTTTGCCTTAGAGTGTGTTTCGTACTGATATCAGTATTGGCTCTTAGCCGTACATCGTAGTTATGTGCTTACTGGAACGTTTTTCACCCTAATCCATTTCCACTAATAACTTTGTGTCAGTTGTACACAGTTGTGAAGTTAAGGACCTAAGTAACTTTTACATGACGTTTGACTGCAAAGTAACAAAGTTCGATGAAACTTGGACCATACATAGATACAACTGCTACAGCGCAGTACAGAAGGTAACTCAAAGAAATACGTAATGAAACGAGGAGAGATGGCACTTTTATTCAAAGACAACTATTAGACTGAAGTCAGCGCGATTTGTGATGGTTCACATGTTCAAATGTGTGTGAGTTCTTAAGGAACCAAACTGCAGAGGTCATCGGTCCCTAGGCTTACACACTACTTGAACAAACTTAAACTAACGTATGCTTAGAACAACACACACGCACCCATGCCCGAGGGAGGACTCGAACCTCCGGCGGGAGGAGCCGCGCAGTCCGTGACATGGCGCCTCAAACCGCGCGGCCATTCCGAGCGGCTGTGATGGTCCCCTTGATATTACAAAAGGTCGGGCATGGTTGTTGATACGGTTCGTGATCACCGAGGACAGCAATGCATGTTCTGCTAGGTTGGCAGCTGGTTCTTGTGGTAGGGGATTCAATTACTGCCATCAGCGCTTTGACAAATGCTGCATGACTGTTGGCGTGTCTTGCGATACGTCTTAAGAATTCATTGCACGCTTGCTCGATCGGATTTAATTCGGGAGAAACGGGCAGGACACTATTCGCCGAATATCCAGTCGTTGCAATAGCTCCTTCACCAGCACAGTTCGATGCATTCGCGCATTGTCGTCCGTGAAAATGGACTTAGGGCCGAATGCGCCAGTGTGAAGACGCACATGGGAGTCGCTACAGTGTCACAATAACGTTGACCTGTGGGTGTACCGTGTTCAAGGATTTGTTGATCTCAGTACTGCCCATGCAACATAATTGAGCCGTGCCGCGGCTCGCTTTGGTGCTGTTTGCAGGTTTCCGCCCTCGGCTGGAGGTCAGACGGTATCGTTTAGTTGGCATGGTGGAGGTTGTTTGTCTTCTTCTCGTGTCGACTAGCGCCACTCGGTTTCGCTAGCGTTGCCTGTCTGCGGTTATCAATATGTAGTAACTGTTGCACTATCTCTGGGGTGACGTTGTTTTTCCGGGTCGTGTGAGTGGCTAGTTCGGTTGGGGACTCTTGAGGAGCCAGGTCCGCGCAGTGTGTGAACAGGCCTAGACCACTGGCGGCACGCATGGATTGCCAGATGGAACGACTGTTGTCACGAGGGTGCACGACCTCGTCGTAAAACCGATCCAAACACGCATGCGACCATCATGATGCTGTAAACAGAACCAGCATTCACCCGAAAAAATGACGTCTAGCCATTCGTGCACACAGGTTCGTCGTTGAGTACACCATCGCAGGCGCTCCTGTCTGTGATGCAGCGTCAAGGGTAATCGAAGCCATGGTCTCCGAGCTGATAGTCCATTCTGCTGCAAACGTCGTCGAACTGTTCGTGCAGATGGTTGCTGTCTTGCAAACGTCCGCATCTGTTGACTCAGGGATCGAGACGTGGCTGCGCGATCCGTTACAGCCGTCCGGATAATATGCCTGTCATCTCGGCTGCTAGTGATACGAGGCCGTTGGGATCCAGCACGGTGTTCCGTATTACCCCCCTGAACCCACCGATTCCTTATTCTGCTAACAGTCATTGGATCTCGACCAACGTGAGCAGCAATGTCGCGATACGATAAATCGCAATCGCCATAGGCTCAATCCGACCATTACCAAAGTCGGAAACGTGATGGTACGCATGCTATCTCCTTACACGAGGCATCAAAACAACGTTTAACCAGGCAAAGCCGGTCAACTGCTGTTTGTGTGTGAGAAATCGGTTGGAAACTTTCCTCATGTCAGCACGTTGTAGGTGTCGCCACCGGCGCCCACCTTGTGTGAATGCTCTGAAAAGCTAATCTTTTGCATATCACAGCATCTTATTCCTGTCGGTTAAATTTCGCGTCTGTAGCTCGTCATCTTCGTGGTGTAGCAATTTTAATGGCCACTAGTGCAGAAATACGCATACAATACAGGATGTTCAAAAAGTCTGTCCGCAGTGCCGTGTGATTGATAGCCGCGTGTGCCATATGCCGCAGTGAATATACCGAAATAATACTCCGTGAAATACAAGTTATTAATTTATTGAATATTCAATTTTTCACATTAAATGTTGAAAGTGGCCCCTCTGTTGTTGAATACACGATTTAATTCGTCTAATCATGTTTCCAAACACAAGCTGTAACATTTCTTTTGTAACAGAAGCTGTGAAAGTGGATATTGCAGTTTTCAATTCATCGATGGTTTTTGGACGGTTTTTATAGACAGTTCCTTTCGCTGCACCCCAGAAGAAAAAGTCAGGTATGTTAGGTCAGGCGATTGTGGAGGCCAAGGTCCCTGTGAAATTATGCGATCACCAAAAACATCAGCAAGGAGTGACATTGAAACGTGAGCTGTATGCGCGGTTGACCATTTTATTGAAAATAACCGTTCAGTATTTCACTTAACAGAAGGGGGGGAGGGGGGGGGGTAAAACTGTTTCTGAAATTTTAGCCTCGGGAATGACTCCTAGATGCATTGCAGATATGGGTATTCTTCAAATAATTCTTTGATTTCACTCAAATTGTTGCCTCCTTTGACGCGAGTCCTTGATACAATGCAGTGGAAAATAAATCGTGTCTTAACGGTAACAAATTAATTTTTTCCTTAAGACAACACAATGTGAACGACGTTGTATTGCGTAAAGTAACCGCAGATACTAAATGATTTGCATTACAAAATCTGCACCCCAAATTCATCAAACCTCAATTATAATTTTGTGGTGATGGCGGAAACGAACACAAAGTTAGGTCCGTTTACTCGTAGACGAAAGTAACGGGAAAAACCGATGCTGATACACAGCATTTGTTGCCCTCGACGGCTTCGTTGCAACGTTTCGCTGTCCACTGCTGACAACATCAACGGCGTAGCAGTTGTGGCTTTGAAGCTGCTCGGTATGCGGGTGTTACTGCAAATGAACTATCTGCAACATTTAAACATTAATGCCCTTAGACTGCAGCTCGTGGTCCTCTGGATTACGGGGTCCACTGTTCGATTCCCTGCCGGCTAGGGGATCTTCTCCTCCCGGGGGGCTGGGTGTTTGTGTTGTTCTCTTCATTTCAGCCGCTATCGACAGGGGATCTCAAGTTGATTCCTATTTCTAGATTTCCGGAAAGCTTTTGACACCGTTCCTCGCAAGCGACTTATAATCAAGCTGCGGGCCTATGGGGTATCGTCTCAGCTGTGCGACTGGATTCGTGATTTCCTGTCAGGAAGGTCGCAGTTCGTAGTAATAGACGGCAAATCATCGAGTAAAACTGAAGTGATATCAGGTGTTCCCCAGGAAAGCGTCCTGGGACCTCTGCTGTTCCTGATCTATATAAATGACCTGGGTGACAATCTGAGCAGTTCTCTTAGGTTGTTCGCAGATGATGCTGTAATTTACCGTCTAGTAAGGTCATCCGAAGACCAGTATCAGTTGCAAAGCGATTTAGAAAAGATTGCTGTATCTGTGGCAGGTAGCAGTTGACGCTAAATAACGAAAAGTGTGAGGTGATCCACATGAGTTCCAAAAGAAATCCGTTGGAATTCGATCACTCGATAAATAGTACAATTCTCAAGGCTGTCAATTCAACTAAGTACCTGGGTGTTAAAATTACGAACAGCTTCAGTTGGAAAGACCACATAGATAATATTGTGGGGAAGGCGAGCAAAAGGTTGCGTTTCATTGGCAGGACACTTAGAAGATGCAACAAGTCCACTAAAGAGACAGCTTACGCTACACTCGTTCGTCCTCTGTTAGAATATTTCTGCGCGGTGTGGGATCCTTACCAGGTGGGATTGACCGAGGACATCGAAAGGGTGCAAAAAAGGGCAGCTCGTTTTGTATTATCACGTAATAGGGGAGAGAGTGTGGCAGATATGATACGTGAATTGGGATGGAAGTCATTACAGCAAAGACGTTTTTCGTCGCGGCGAGATCTATTTACGAAATTTCAGTCACCAACTTTCTCTTCCAAATGCGAAAATATTTTGTTGAGCCCAACCTACATAGGTAGGAATGATCATCAAAATAAAATAAGAGAAATCAGAGTTCGAACAGAAAGGTTTAGGTGTTCGTTTTTCCCGCGCGCTGTTCGGGAATGGAATGGTAGGGAGATAGTATGATTGTGGTTCGACGAACCCTCTGCCAAGCACTTAAATGTGAATTGCAGAGTATCCATGTAGATGTAGATCATTCGTGAAAGTGGCGGGTCTGGACTCTGTTAAGCTTGGGAAATTTTGCGGGCAATGATAACCGCGCAGGTGAGCGCCCCACAAATCGATCATCATCATCATCATCATCATCATCATCATCATCATCATGAACGTTCTTAGAATGCGATTTCACGAAATGTTCTTACGTTCTTGTGTCATTTATACCAAAGCACCTGGTCGTTGCGCGTGGTAGAAGTTGGTAGCCCTACAATTTTCGATGTTCAAGTATTGGAGATTTCAATGCGTGACAGAAAGTATCATCAGAGATATGAATAAGAAAGCATCTAATTCCTTGTACCATTCTTAACGGCTAAATACACAGACGTTTTTTTCTATTTGTGCAGATGTACGGTGATGTACCTTTCGAACTTCAAATGGTTCAAATGGCTCTGAGCACTATGGGACTTAACTTCTAAGGTCATCAGTGCCCTAGAACTTAGAACTACTTAAACCTAACTAACCTAAGGACATCACACACATCCATGCCCGAGGCAGGATTCGAACCTGCGACCGTAGCAGTCGCGCGTTGCCAGACTGTAGCGCCTTTAACCGCTTGGCCACTCCGGCCGGCACCTTCAGAACTGTACAAGGTCTCTCGGCCTGCTTGTGTAACTAATATTACAAATCGGTATTGCAATTTTCATTTTCACGTGTTAGTATTATGATGCTGCAGTTCAGGGACAGAACGAAGAGTAGATGGACGGAGAGATGGGGGATGGGGGACGAAATGGACAAAGGGAGGAGCAGCAGGAGGAAGAGGAGAGACAGGGGGTAAGGAAGTTAGGACTCTTTGTATTCTAATTTATTTTTATTCGCATCAGTTTTTCATAGTCACTCAGGCGAGAAGCATCTAACAACCCTACCACAACAAAGGTCAAAAATTAATTATGATTGTAGTGTTGCTCACGCTGCTAAATATTGCATTTTTCGGGCAACAACAAAGTTATATTATGTGGCAGGTGTCATTAGAGCACAGTTAATAAAGTCATTTCTTGAAATAATGGATAAACTAGGCACTCATCTTTTCGTGTTTCCCACGCTGGTCTCGTTGTGAACTCATGGCTGAATCGTCGAAAATCTAGGTAGTGATGATTCCAAGCTCGGATGCAAAGAGGCCTAGGTGTTATTCTGCGATATTCAAAAGTTTTATAGATGTGTTTCATAAACCATTCTTGAAGATTAAACTTTTGCAAGTTAGGACAATGGTGATGTAAAAAAGTAATCAGCACTACGAATTTAAGTTACACTTCTTTTTTATTACTTATGTTGCAGTATCGCGAACTCGTTCCAAAACATCACTTCAGAATATAAAACATACTTGAAAATATCTTGCCCACTGTTTAAGTTCACATTTCATAAACTGACTACAATTTGCGTGTTTTTGACATGACGACCAAAGCTTGACTCTCTAATAACCGCTTACGCGCCCAAAAATCAGAGTTACAAGTACGTCAAAGATCATAGTGACAAAAGAAAGAACACATATAAGAATAATATCATTGCAATATATACATATCGATGTATCGAAGTACCTCTACATCAATGGAATCAAATCTCAATGTTGTCACAGAAATATGTTAACTATTTTACAGGAACACAGTAGAATATTACTGGTATCGAGAGGTTGAGGTGAGGTGCCGTAGTGGTTACGTAATTCAAGTACCATTACAAGCGACAAAGTGCAGGATAGAATTATATACTCAGTCCGTGGCAAGGTGCACTGCTGGCCATCCAAAATGCAACGTTCTGAAGGAAGCGTCCAAATCAGGGGAAGTTTCAGCATTCATTTGCGGTGACGAGCAATGCACACGGTTAGCATTTCAGCGCAGCCGCACATCGCGGGCACCAGCAGCGCGTTTCATGCTGTCTGTGAAGCGCCGTATCTACGTGCAGTGATTGTTCCTTTATGTCTGAGGATGGATAAATTCCGAAACGCGACATATAAACAATCAAGTCATTCCGTGCCAGATGTTTGACTTACCATTGCTACCCAGTCAGCGTAAATAGAGAACTACTGATTGTTATAATAATGATCGCCTGACAGCTGCGCGACTTTGTCACTTTTCTATTATTGAAATTTAAACATTCTCGAAAATCATGGAATTCCTGGCACCGACATCTTGCCAGTATCGGTGTCGGTAACAGACAAAATGGTCGAGATCCTCCATTCACGGAAAGGATGAACTGTCTGTATACATAACTAAGTCAGTACGGAACCCTCAGTATGAGAATCCTACTTGCACCTGCCATTTTTGTTTTCTTTGTGGAGCGGTAAAATCTGTAGTTTCGCTCAATCGCTCTCACACTCTTTGTGACTTCAAAACGTGAGAGACGTACCACAATCAAATCTTCAGAGTCTTCCAGTAAAATTAACGACGTTCAGCCTAGTATAGTCGCCAATGGACATCATTTCCAACATTCGAAGGCTGCCCAGAAAGTGATGCACCGCATTTTTTTCTTCAACAGTTCTTTATTGAACGTAATGAGAAGTACACACACGGAACAATGGTGTTTTATCTACACACCATATTTTTCACGTAATCTCCATCCCGTTCTATGGTCTTCTCCAATGCGAAGCAAGGGCGTGTATGCCCTGTCGGTACCAATCCTTGTCCTGGTGGTGAAGCCAGTGCTTCACTGTGTGAATCACCACCTCATCGTCCTCAAAATGGCTTCCACGAATGGCATCCTTTAAAGGTCGGGACACACATGTCCGGACCGTGTCCGTGCCGAGACACGTCGGAGTATCGGCCGTCACCCGGACAACAAAATGCATCATTAGAACAAACGTAGCGGGCCCCACTTGACCGGGCCGTGCACGTGGAACGTCAACGGGCCGGGGCCGGTCCGGGCGGGATTCGCCGTGTTTAGTTTTTCACATGACGGACACGGCCTGGCGGTAGAAATGTCTTGTGAGCTGTGCAACTGCACAAGACTGTTCTGTGTACAAAACATGGATGTGGAACGACTAATAGAAGAAGTTCGTAAGTTTCCTGTTCTTTACGATCAGGGAAGTGAAAACTACAGGAATATCGAGTACAAATACAGAGTTTGGAAGACAACTGCAACAGATCTACAAGCCAAATGTAAGATAAAAACTATACACGTTTTAATACCCGAAAGATATTTGTTAACTTTTTATTTTACAAACACATATTTGGTTTATGTCATCGTTATATCGCCAAGGCGACATGTTCTTGCCATTCCACAGTCCCTTGTGGAGAATTCAGGAATTTTTTGAGTTGTTCTCGTACAGCAAATTCAGCATCTGTTGATCTCCCACGAATTCGAGGTAGGTTCCGAAGATTTGATGGTCTTCCGGATCCATCAGCAGTTTCCATTCTCTGTTCGGGCACCCTATAACCTTCCATTTTTCGAATAAAGTTGTACAGTACACACGCAGCCATCACAATCATTGTAAGATTATTAGGATCTCCCTGAAGGATTCTTCTAAATATTCGAAATTTCTGCTGCAATATACCGAATGCATTTTCGCATATTCTTCTTGCCCGACTCAAACGATAATTAAATATAGCCTTGTCATTTGTTAAGTTCCTGCCAGGATATGGTCGCATCAGGCATGTTTTGAGAGGAAAAGCTTCATCGCCTACAATTACCATTGGAAGTTCAACATCAGTTCCGGGTAAAGTTTTACTCTTTGGGACGCTAAGCGTATTGTTTGCCTTCGTTCTTTTTCCTCTTCATCTAAAGCAAGTGCTATAAGTCCTAATTCACTATTACGAAAATTAGTGAACATGTTTTACAGCTTTCACAAACAGAAACACAGATCACCGCGTCCGAGTCACTACAAGGAACAACAAAGACACGGACGTGCGCCGGTCATGTGTGGCCCCTGCAGGAACGGACCGGAGCACGGCCGTCACTTTTCCGACGCTCGGCCCTGACACGGCCCGGACGTGTGTGTCCCGACCTTAATGGACCAAACAAGTGGAAGTCCGAGGGGGCTAAGTCGGAGCTGTAAGGTGGATGGGTTAACACTGCCCAACTCCGTTTTGCGATGTCTTCAGCAGTCCTCAGACTTGTGTGGGGCCGAGCGTTATCGTGTTGAAGCAAAACATCTCCTGGGTTGCTGTGGCGCCGAAGTCGCCCGAAGTGCATCTTGAGTATTGTTAGTGTGTTGACATATGCTTCTGAATTAATGGTACCGCCTCTTGGCATCACATCAATCACACCTTCACAGTCCCAGAATACGGTGATAACTACCTTACCGGCGGAAGCAGTTGCTTTGATTTTTTTCTTCTGTGGGGAGTGGGAATCGCTCCATTCCATCGACTGTCTTTTTATTTTGAGCTCAAAATGGTGAATCCGAGTTTCATCAACTGTCACAATCCGGGACAAGGAGGCCACCCATCTACGTGATTATTCTGTTATTCACAATAAAGTGCCTGACAGAGGGTTCAATGAACCACCTTCAAGCTGTCTCTCTACCGTTCCACTCTCGAACGGCACGCGGGAAAAACGAGCACTTAAATTTTTCCGTGCGAGCCCTGATTTATTTTATCCTGATGATCATTTCTCCTTATGTAGGTGGGTGCCAACAGAATGTTTTCGCAATCGGAGGAGAAAACTGCTGATTGAAATTTCATGAGAAGATCCGCTCGCAACGAAAACCGCCTTTGTTTTAATGATTGCCACTCTTATTCACGTATCATGTCTGTGACACTATCTCCCATACTTCGCTATAATACAAAACGATCTGTCCTTCTTTCTACTTTTTCGATGTCATCCGTCTGTCCCACCTGATGCGGATCCCACACCGCACAGCAACACTCCAGAATAGGGCGGACAAGCGTGGTGTCTCTTTAGTAGACCTGTTGCATCTTCTAAGTGTTCTACCAATGAATCGCAGCCTTCGGTTTGCTCTGCCCACAGCATTATCTATGTGATCGTTCCAATTTAGGTTGTTTGTGATTGTAATCCCTAAGTATTTACTTGAATTTACAGCCTTCAGATTTGTGTGACTTATCACGTAATCGAAATTTAGCTGATTTCTTTTAGTATTCATGTGAATAATTTCACACTTTTCTTTATTCAGGGTCAACTGCGACTTTTCGCACCACAGCTAGTAGATAGTGTCGGAAGTTCCATGCGGCTTTTCGCGGATGATGCTGTAGTATACAGAGAAGTTGCAGCATTAGAAAATTGTAGCGAAATGCAGGAAGATCTGCGGCGGATAGGCACTTGGTGCAGGGAGTGGCAACTGACCCTTAACATAGACAAATGTAATGTATTGCGAATACATAGAAACAAGGATCCTTTATTGTATGATTATATGATAGCGGAACAAACACTGGTAGCAGTTACTTCTGTAAAATATCTGGGAGTATGCGTGCGGAACGATTTGAAGTGGAATGATCATATAAAATTAATTGTTGGTAAGGCGGGTACCAGGTTGAGATTCATTGGGAGAGTGCTTAGAAAATGTAGTCCACCAACAAAGGAGGTGGCTTACAAAACACTCGTTCGACCTATACTTGAGTATTGCTCATCAGTGTGGGATCCGTACCAGATCGGTCTGACGGAGGAGATAGAGAAGATCCAAAGAAGAGCGGCGCGTTTCGTCACAGGGTTATTTGGTAACCGTGATAGCGTTACGGAAATGTTTAATAAACTCAAGTGGCAGACTCTGCAAGAGAGGCGCTCTGCATCGCGGTGTAGCTTGCTCGCCAGGTTTCGAGAGGGTGCGTTTCTGGATGAGGTATCGAATATATTGCTTCCCCCTACTTATACCTCCCGAGGAGATCAGGAATGTAAAATTAGAGAGATTAGAGCGCGCAAGGAGGCTTTCAGGCAGTCGTTCTTCCCGCGAACCATACGCGACTGGAATAGGAAAGGGGATGTAATGACAGTGGCACGTAAAGTGCCCTCCGCCACACACCGTTGGGTGGCTTGCGGAGTATAAATGTAGATGTAGATGTAAATCATTTTGCAAGTCGTTTTGATCATTTGATGACTTTACAAGACGGTAAATGACAGCATCATCAGCAAACAATCTAAGACGGCTTCTCAGATTGTCTCCTATGTCGTTAATATAGATCAAGAACAATAGAAGGCCTATAACACTTCCTTCGGGAACGCCGGATATTACTTCTGTTTTACTCCATGACTTTCCGTCTATTACTACGAACTGTGACCCCTCTGATAGGAAATCACGAATCCAGTCGCACAACTGAGGCGATACTCCGTAGGCACGCAGGAGGAACGGTGTCGAAAGCCTTCTGGAAATCTAAAAACATTGAATCAATTTGACATCCCCTGTCGATAACACATATTACTTCATGAGTATAAAGAGCTAGTTGTGTTTCACGATAACGAAATTTTCTGAATCCGTAGTGACTATATGTCAATAAATCGTTTTCTTCGAGTACTTCATAATGTTCGAGCACAGTATATGTTCCGAAACCCTACTGCAGATCGACGTCAGTGATATGGGCTTGTAATTCATCGGATTACTCCTACTTCCCTTTTTGGGTATTGGTGTGACTAGAGCAATTTTCAAGTCTTTACGTACGGATCTTTCTGTGAGCGAGCGGTTGTATATAATTTCTAAATATGGAGCTATTGTATCAGCATATTCTGAAAGGAACCTGACTGGTATACATTCTGACCGGAGGCCTTGCCTTTATTAAGTGATTTAAGCTGCTTTGTTTCTCCGAGGATATCTACTTCTATGTTTCTCATCTTGGCAGTTCTTCTTGATTGGAATTGAGCAATATTTTCTTCGGTGTCTTTGGTGTAGGAGTTTCGGAAAACTGTGTTTATTAACACTGGCCTCAGTGACTTCATCCCCTCAGATTCAAAGTATTGCAACAAATCGAGACAAATGTTTGTTTCTGTGTGATATGTGACCCACCGTCAGACGGCACGGGATCCGTCTTCCACACACTTTTGAATATCCAAGAGTGCGGATAATTCATCTACACTTCCTTTGCCGATTTGCTACTGCCGAGTAGTAGTGCGTCTGTCCTCGCGAATGAGAACATCAGCTCGCTGCAACATGTCAGGTGTGACAGCCGTGGATGGCCTCCCCGACCGCTGCAAATCGTGGAGCTCCGGCGAACCGCCTTCTGATGACCTCAACCTCCGTGCCCAGCGACTCACTGTACTTCTGTCGACAGCAGACGTTCCGTAGACTTTGCACAAGCGTTTGTGAGTATTCCCCACATTTTACTTCTCTGCAGTGACAAATTTAATGACGGCGCGTGGCTTGTAAAGTACATTACCTACAGAGGCCATTTTGGAACTGTGCTGCAGCTATGCTATCCGTCAGACGTGACGGAAACTTTGCGCGCTCAACTTCAAATGATACATACGTAATGTTACGTATTCGTAGCATTGTTTTCGGCTGAGGAAAAAAAAATGCGGTGCATTACTTTCTGGGCAGCCCTCGTATGTTTTAACTGCCATCTAACTTTCCAAACACCCTATACCTTTCTTTGATTCCAGTCTGAGTTTCCCCGACGTAAGCATCTGACAGTTTTCCACTTTTCTGTGGATATTTCGTGTCAGTATTTTATAACCATGACTTATTAAACTGATGGTTCGCTATCATTCACACGTCTGAGCAACTACCTTGTTCGGAATTGGGATTAATTTTGCTAAAGTAATATTAAAGGCTTCCAGTTTCTCATACATGAGATCCTAAACAACTGCCAGGTACGGAGGACGCAAGAAAAAAATGAAGCGTGCGGGAACAGGTTATCGGAAAAATGTTGTCTTTTAACGAGCAACCTCCTAAATGGCTCTTAACTGCTCTCAGCGTCCACAAGTTATAGCTTGTTAAACAAGTAGAACGAATGGTCGTTTGTGTTCGACAGCATCGTCTGGTTTTATGAATAGAAAATACTACTCGCTTTATGGAGGTACTGGCAGCATTGCAACTAAGGGAAGACGAATGGTCGACTTCGGTTCATTGTCAGAATTTGACAAAAGTGTGGTTCATCTGTAAAGAAGACTGCATACAGTACGCAGTTGCGACCTATTCCTGAATACTACTGGAGTGTTTGGGATCCGTACAAGGTCTCCGATTGAAAGAAGACATCAAAGCAATTCAGAGACGGGCAACTAGATTTGTTACCAGTAGGTCCGAACAACACGTATGTGAATCCATGGAGGGAAGGCGATGTTCTTTTCGCAGAACGCTATTGAGGCATTTCAAGCCGGCTGCCGAATGACTACTGATGCCTACATACATTGCGCCTAAGGACCACGAAGATAACATACGAGAAATTACGGCTCATACGGAGGCATATAAATAGTAGTTTTTCCCTCGCTCTACACTCCTGGAAATTGAAATAAGAACACCGTGAATTCATTGTCCCAGGAAGGGGAAACTTTATTGACACATTCCTGGGGTCAGATACATCACATGATCACACTGACAGAACCACAGGCACATAGACACAGGCAACAGAGCATGCACAATGTCGGCACTAGCACAGTGTATATCCACCTTTCGCAGCAATGCAGGCTGCTATTCTCCCATGGAGACGATCGTAGAGATGCTGGATGTAGTCCTGTGGAACGGCTTGCCATGCCATTTCCACCTGGCGCCTCAGTTGGACCAGCGTTCGTGCTGGACGTGCAGACCGCGTGAGACGACGCTTCATCCAGTCCCAAACATGCTCAATGGGGGACAGATCCGGAGATCTTGCTGGCCAGGGTAGTTGACTTACACCTTCTAGAGCACGTTGGGTGGCACGGGATACATGCGGACGTGCATTGTCCTGTTGGAACAGCAAGTTCCCTTGCCGGTGTAGGAATGGTAGAACGATGGGTTCGATGACGGTTTGGATGTACTGTGCACTATTCAGTGTCCCCTCGACGATCACCAGTGGTGTACGGCCAGTGTAGGAGATCGCTCCCCACACCATGATGCCGAGTGTTGGCCCTGTATGCCTCGGTCGTATGCAGTCCTGATTGTGGCGCTCACCTGCACGGCGCCAAACACGCATACGACCATCATTGGCACCAAGGCAGAAGCGACTCTCATCGCTGAAGACGACACGTCTCCATTCGTCCCTCCATTCACGCCTGTCGCGACACCACTGGAGGCGGGCTGCACGATGTTGGGGCGTGAGCGGAAGACGGCCTAACGGTGTGCGGGACCGTAGCCCAGCTTCATGGAGACGGTTGCGAATGGTCCTCGCCGATACCCCAGGAGCAACAGTGTCCCTAATTTGCTGGGAAGTGGCGGCGCGGTCCCCTACGGCACTGCGTAGGATCCTACGGTCTTGGCGTGCATCCGTGCGTCGCTGCGGTCCGGTCCCAGGTCGACGGGCACGTGCACCTTCCACCGACCACTGGCGACAACATCGATGTACTGTGGAGACCTCACGCCCCACGTGTTGAGCAATTCGGCGGTACGTCCACCCGGCCTCCCGCATGCCCACTATACGCCCTCGCTCAAAGTCCGTCAACTGCACATACGGTTCACGTCCACGCTGTCGCGGCATGCTACCAGTGTTAAAGACTGCGATGGAGCTCCGTATGCCATGGCAAACTGGCTGACACTGGCGGCGGCGGTGCACAAATGCTGCGCAGGTAGCGCCATTCGACGGCCAACACCGCGGTTCCTGGTGTGTCCGCTGTGCCGTGCGTGTGATCATTGCTTGTACAGCCCTCTCGCAGTGTCCGGAGCAAGTATGGTGGGTCTGACACACCGGTGTCAATGTGTTCTTTTTTCCATTTCCAGGAGTGTATTTGCGAGTCGTACAGGAAAGGCAATGGCCAGTAGTTTTGCAGGATACCCTCCGTCATTCACCTTACGGTGGCTTCTGGAGTACTGATGCAGATGAAGGCTTACTCCCAGGGGACACCGCGTAATCGTATGCACCTTCAATGCCGGGCGGGAGGGTTTGCATGGCTCGATGAAGTCTAGAGCTATGCCGGCGGTAGCGTAGCTACTGGCAGGGTCACCCAGGCCGGACTGGTCTCGACTGATTGAGGCACACGAAATGTGTCCCACAACATAGGGCAGGGGAGGCTCTGTAGGCGTAGGGAAGCCAACCTCCCTAGGGGAGTAAACCCTAAAGAAATCCAGGTCCTCCAAGATGGGGGTTGGGCGTGGGGCCGATAACCCCACATTGTAACAAATATTACGGAACCTCAACAACAGCCTCGGATGATGGATGAGACACAAAAAACACGACCTCGGCACAGAAAAAGGACAAAAGATTTGGCAATAGTAACATAGAATGTACGAACAACGTTGAAACCTGGAAAAATGACAGAAATAGCTTATGAGATCATGATGTCCAAGTACAACATTGTAGCGCCACAAGATATAAGATGGCAACGACAAGGGCAGATAGAGATGCCCCAGTAGTCTCAGCTGGATAGTAGACCAGACGGAAGAACAGGGTAAGCCGGAAAGGGATTCCTAATAACAGGAGGAGGTTGGTAAAAGTGTTTTGGAATTTGAAACCAGAAATGAAAGACTTAGCAGACAGAGTGAAAGGGAAATACAGAAATATAACGATAATAACAGCATACGCACCAACAGAGGAAGCAGAAGAAGAAACAAAGGAAAAGTTTTATGAATCTCTAGAAAGGGCATGCATTAAAGTACAAAAGTTCTTACTTATGGGAGATTTTAATGCACAGGTTGGGGGAAGCGAATGTGGAAAAGTATCTGGGAGATACATGAAAAAGTAACGAGAATGGAGAAATGATACGTCAGTTTGCTGCTAGAAATAATCTAATCATCAGGAGCACATGTTTCCCACATAAAAGAATACATCTCGGAACATAAAAATCAAATGTAAGTGGAGTAGTCAATATAATAGACCATGTGTTAGTAAAGACACGATGTGCCACGTCAGTTATAAATTTGAGGAGCTGCAGGGGTCCTGACTGTAAAAGCAACACAGAGAGAGAAACTATCTGTAACACCTAAACCTGGAATGCAGAACAATGCAAACTGGGACACAGGAAAACTGAGTGACCAAGAAGGTGTGAAAGAATATCAAGCACTGGCTCCCAGTAAGGAAACGATGGAAATCCGAGAGAAATGGACTAAGATCCAGAAAGTGCTGAAAGAGGCAGCAGAAGACGTAGTCGGGATGAGAAGAAATGCAAGAAATGAGTGGGTTGATGATGAATGCAGGTTAGTAATAGAACGTAAAAATACTCCAAGACTGAGAATGATACAGAGAGAAACAAGAAGGAACTTGGAGGTGTGCAAAGAATTAAGATCCAATGCGCAAGGAATATGCAAGAAAAAGAAATGGCTGAAATCAAAGTTAAAAGAGATAGAAGAATTAAACGAACAGAATGAAATGAAGAAATTATATCATGCCGTGGGAAAGATGAGAAAAAAAAATTTTTAACCAAAACAAATGCACGCAAAAACAAAAACGGTGAGATAAGATATGAATAAGAAATATTGCAGAGATGTGCAGAATACTTTGAAGATGTGCTCAACAAAAACTCAGATCAGGCTCCAAGAGGTACACAGGAACAGGAAGAGAGCACAAAGGCAAGAGAAATTGAAAGGGATGAGGCAAATAACCCAACAATGCTGGAAGTGGAAGCAGTGATAAATAAACTAAAAAAAATAACCGCGCAAAACTCAAAAAATAACCGCGCAAAACTCAAAAAATAATCGTGCACCTGGTGAAGATGGAATCGTGTCAGAACTAATAAAATAAGGGGGGCAACCTGAAGAAGTGAAATATTTCAAATAATCAAGAATATGTGGGTAAATGAAAGCATGCCGAAGGAGTGGAATCTGGAATAATATGCCCAATATGTAAGAAAGGAGAAAGGCTCAGTTGTGACAAGTATAGAGTCATAAGCCTACTGAAAACAGTGTATAACATTTTCTCTGGAGTGCTGAGCGAAAGAATAAAGAAGTGTGCCGAAAAGGTACTCGGAGAAGACCAATGTGGATTCCGACCAAACAGAGGTACATCGTACCAGTTGTTTCTTGTTAAATACTGGAAAAATTACGAATATGATATAGAGCTCCACTTCCTCAAAAAAATGGTTCAAATGGCTCTGAGCACTATGGGACTCAACATCTGAGGTCATCAGTCCCCTAGAACTTATAACTACTTAAACCTAATAACCTAAGGCCATCACACACATCCATGCCCGAGGTAGGATTCGAACCTGCGACCGTAGCGGTCGCGCGGATCTAGACTGAAGCGCCTAGAACCGCTCGGCCACAACGGCCGGCGCTCCACTTCCTGTTGGTTGACTTTAAAAAAGCTTTCGATAGTATTAATAGAGTAGCATTGTATAAAGGGCTGAAAGAATTGGGCATCTGTGATAAACTGAGATAAGAAGGTTAATCGAGCTAACAGTGAAGGATACAAAAGTAAAAGTAAAAGTGAATAGCAGAATGACCAGGCAGTTTGACTTTGAGGATGGAGTGAAACAGGGTGATGGCCTCTCTGCAGTCCCCTTCAACTTAGCACTACATAGTGTTACACAAAAAGTATGTAAAAGAGGAATAATAATGATTAAGTCCAGCCAGATATGCGCATATGCAGATGATATTGCCATCGTGGCAAGGGATGTAACATTGCTTAAAGAAATATATGTACAAATGGAAGCAGAAGGAACAGGAATTGAACTTACTGTAAATGAAAGCAAGACAAAATATATGGCTATGTACCATTCTAAAGCTAGAAGAACACTACAGGACCTGAAAATCTCTGATAAATACTTTAAAGCTGTTAGATGCTTCTATTATTTAGGTGTCCTCCTAACCAATGAAAATAGTATGAGAAAATGTATTAAAGAAAGGATACAAGCAGGAAACAAAGCCTGTTAAGCAAACCTAAAGATATTCAATAGCCGGCCGATGTGGCCGATCGGTTCTAGGCGCTTCAGTCTGGAACCGCGTGACCGCTACAGTCGCAGGTTCGAATCCTGCCTCGGGAATGGTTGTGTCTGATGTCCTTAGGTTGGTTAGGTTTAAGTAGTTCTAAGTTCTATGGGACTGATGACCTCAGATGTTAAGTTCCATAGTGCTCAGAGCCATTTGTTATTGAAGAACACTAATTACAAGGACAACTAAATTGAGAGTATACTTTTACCCTGTGCGACCTGTTGTCACATATGGATCAGAAACGTGAACAGTGACAGAGAAGCTGACAGTAACAGCCAAAGGGCATTTGAAAGGAAAATGTTATGAAAAATCTATGGGCCTCTGAGAGAGGCAGAAGGTTGGAGAGTGAGATACAAACATGAAACAGAGGAGCTTATACAAGGGAAAGATACAATGAAGTTTATCAAATCTCAAAGAATACGTTGGTTAGGACATGTGGAGTCGTTGACGGAAGACAAGAGCTAGATGGATGGACAATGTACTGGCTGACCTTGCCAAGATGGGGATCAGTGGATGGATGAAAAAAGCTGAGAACACAGAGATATGGAGGAAGATTGTAGAGGAGACCAAGGCCCACCATGGTCTGTAGTGCAGAAGAAGAAGATGAAGGCTACAATGCCGTCATTGTTTGACTGTAAGCTTAAAATCACACGGAGACGTTTGGTTGGTAGTGGTATTCGGCACGGTAAGTGACGAATGAAGGAGAGACTTGGAAGAAACGTATGGACAGCAAAATTTGTAAAAGTGAGGTGGTGGGCCGGCCGCGGTGGTCTCGCGGATAAGGCGCTCAGTTCGGAACCGCGCGACTGCTACGGTCGCAGGTTCGAATCCTGCCTCGGGCATGGATGTGTGTGATGTCCTTAGGTTAGTTAGGTTTAAGTAGTTCTAAGTTCTAGGGGACTGATGACCACAGAAGTTAAGTCCCATAGTGCTCAGAGCCATTTGAACCATTTTTTTTGAGGTGGTGAGGAACATTGCAGCCGATGGTTGATGCAAACAAGATGTCAGAAGTATATGGCCACAGGCGAAGAAAAAGCAAGAACTATACTGCTGTCGGCTTCTCGTATGAAATTGAGGAAAACGTTCCGCAAAGTGCAGCGGAGATTCAGGTCATATGGAACAGCCGGGCAGTATGGAATACCGATGTTTCTACTGTGTTGGACGCTGCTGTCTAGAGAGAACATCGTACACTATTTCTGAAGGTTCTCCTGAGCAGTGGGTGTTGACCGCCTGTCAACAATGCGTTCTCTTCGCTGTTCGACAAAATACACTGCTGGCCACCGTAAATGCAACACCCTGAAGGAAGCATCCGAATCGAGAGAAATTTACACCATGGGTTTGCAGCGATGAGATATGCAACTGATTAGAATTTCAGCGCAGACGCACATCACGCGCGCCTGTGCCGCCACCTCATAGCGCCATTTAAGGCTTGGCGATTTCGACGAGTGTACGTTCGGCACGTGTGTTTACCTTGTGGTTGTTTCACAAGACGATCAGTTATGCCTCGTAGACAACAGCGAACATCGTTTGATCGAGTTCGACAGTGGAAGGATAGTGGCTTACCGAGATTGTGGATTATCATACAGAGAAATCGCTAGTCGTGTTGGACGAAACCAAACAACTGTAATGCGGATATGTGACCGTTGGATGCAAGAGGGTACGACGGACCGACGTGGTCGATCGCATTCACCTCGGTGCACCACTGCACGTGCTGACGGGCAAATTGTGCGCATGGCAGTGACGGATCGCTCAGTGACATCCCGAACCATAGCACAGCACATTGCGTCTGTAACGCATCATCCAGTGTCTGCGCGTACCATTCGACGCCGTTTACAGCAGAGTGGTCTGTCCGCAAGACGTCCATTGCTTCGTCTACCATTGACGCAGAACCACAGACGTCTCCGTCGCCAATGGTGTGATGACAGACGGATGTGGACGGCAGAATGGAATGACGTTATCTTTACTGGCGAGAAACACTTCTGTCTGCAGCACCACGATGGTCGGATTCGAGTGTGGAGACACCGTGGAGAGATGATGCTGGACAGCTGCATTATGCACCGCCACACTGCTCTTGCACCGGGTATTATGGTATGGGGCGGTATTGGATATTACTCTCGCACGCCTCTAGTACGCATTGCCGGTACTTTAAATAGCCGGCGCTACATATCCGAGGTGCTGGAGCCAGTTGTCCTTCCTTACCTTCAGGGCTCGGCCACAGCCATATTTCAACAGGATAATGCGCGACCACACGTGGCACGCATTGTCCAAAGGTTCTCCGTCAATAACCAGATTGAATTGCTTCCCTGGCCGGCTCGCTCTCCGGATCTTTCGCCGATAGAAAACATGTGGTCCATGGTTGCTCAACGAGTGACCCAGATTCCATCCCCAGCTGCCACACCAGATGATCTTTGGCAACGTGTGGAAGCTGCTTGGGCTGCTGTACCCCAGGAACACATCCAACGTCTCTTTGACTCAATGCCGAGACGTGTAGCAGCGGTGATCTCCAACAATGGCGGCTACTCTGGCTACTGATTCTGGCAGGAACCACATGTCACAGACGTCTGTAAACGTAATCATTTGATACTTGGTCAACATGTTATCTACAAAATAAATTTTGTTGTGCTACCTCTTGTCTTTCTTGGTGTTGCATTTACGGTGGCCAGCACTGTATGTATTTCAGTATTGTAAAATATCTGTAGGTGAGTTTTTAAAAAGTTGTACGAAGTGCTAGATGTAGGTCTTAACACACTGAGATTAAGTGTATTGCGAAATCAGACAGTACTAGTAAACCGCAGTTTTTTAAAGAATCGTAATCCCATGTATAAAAGATCTCTACCTGACCAGAGAAAAACTTGGAAAAGGTTTGAAACTACGTTTATAGTTTGCAGGAAACCGCTAAGTGCACTCATTATCAAACGTTGAGCAAGTATAACCTGGGTAATCTGCACGCCATGAACTACTCTACTTCAATATGTATACGTAGTCCAAACTGCAATAGTAGTCTTCACGCGGTAAAACATGAACATTAAATTATACCTCTTAATGAGTAGACTACAATAGCATTTTAAATACAGAAATTTGGTCAATAATTATCTGAGACACAGAAAATCAAGTTTTTGTTAACTCCAGAAACCGTGAGAGGGACAAACAGCGACTGGGGCTGGGCGCCTTTAACTGTGTTGTTGTTGTTGTTGTTGTGGTCTTCAGTCCAGAGACTGGTTTGATGCAGCTCTCCATGCTACCCTATCCTGTGCAAGCTTCTTCATCTCCCAGTACCTACTGCAACCTACATCCTTCTGAATCTGCTTAGCATATTCGGCAACGATTTTTACCCACAACATTGCCATCAAATACTAAATTGGCGATCCTTTGATGCCTCAGAACGTGTTCTACCAACCTGACCTCCTCTTAGTCAAGCTGTCCCAAAAATTTCTCTTCTCCCCAATTCTATTCAGTACCACCTCATTTGTTATGTGATCTATCCATCTAGTCTTCAGCACTCTCCTGTAGCACCAGACTTCGAAAGATACTTCGACCACCATCAGTTATTTTGCTCCCCAAATAACAAAACTCATCTACTGCCGTAAGTGTTTCATTTTCTAATCTAATTCCCTCAACATCACCCGACTTAATTCGACTGCATTCCATTATTCTCGTTTGATGTTCGTCGTATCCTCCTTTCAAGACCCTGTCTATTCCGTTCGACTGCTGTTCCAGTTCCTTTGCGGTCTCTGACAGAATTACAATGTCAGAGCCAAACCTCAAAGTTTTTACTTCTTCTCCATGGATTTTAATTCCTACCTCAAATTTTTCTTTGTTACCTTTACTACTTGCTCAATATACATATTGAATAACATCGCCGGCCGGTGTGGCCAAGCGGTTAAAGGCGCTACAGTCTGCAACCGCGTGGCCGCTACGGTCGCAGGTTCGAATCCTGCCTCGGGCATGGATGTGTATGATGTCCTTAGGTTAGTTAGGTTTAAGTAGTTCTAAGTTCTAGGGGACTGATGACCTTAGAAGTTAAGTCCCATAGTGCTCAGAGCCATTTGTACCATTTTGAATAACATCGGGGATAGACTACAACCCTGTCTCACTCCCTTCTCAACCATTGCTTCCCTTTCATGCAACTCTACTCTTATAACTGCCATCTGGTTTCTGTACAAATTGTAAATAGCCTTTCAAATGTTTCAAATGGCTCTGAGCACTATAGGACTTAACATCTGTGGTAATCAGTCCCCGAGAACTTAGAACTACTTAAACCTAACTAACCTAAGGACATCACACACATCCGTGCCCGAGGCAGGATTCGAACCTGCGACCGTAACAGTCGCGCGGTTCCGGAATGAGCGCCTAGAACGGCTAGACCACCGCGGCCGGCAAATAGCCTTTCATTTCCTGTATTTGACCCCTACCACTTTCAGAATATGAAAGAGTGTGTTCCAGTCAACACTGTCAAAAGCTTTCTCTAATTCTACAAATGCTATAAACGTAGGTTTGCCTTTCCTTAATCTATCTTCTAAGATAAGTCGTAGGGTCAGTATTGCCTCCCGTGTTCCAACATTTCCACGGAATCCAAACTGATCTTCCCCGAGGTCGGCTTCTACCAGTTTTTCCATTCGTCTGTAAAGAATTCGTCTTAGTATTTTGCAGCCGTGACTTGTTAAACTGATAGTTCGGTAATTTTCACACCTGTCAACACTTGCTTTG
The DNA here is from genome assembly GCF_021461395.2 of Schistocerca americana. Lineage (NCBI taxonomy): Eukaryota > Metazoa > Arthropoda > Insecta > Orthoptera > Acrididae > Schistocerca > Schistocerca americana. The sequence continues at coordinate 47,407,372 of NC_060127.1, forward strand.
TTTGGGATTGAAATTACTATATTCTTCTTGAAGTCAGAGGGTGTTTCGCCTGTCTCATACATCTTGCTCACCAGATGGTACAGTTTTGTCAGGACTGGCTCTCCCAAGGCTGTCAGTAGTTCTAATGGAATGTTGTCTACTCCAGGGGCCTTGTTTCGACTTAGGTCTTTCAGTGCTCTGTCAAACTCTTCACGCAGTATCTTATCTCCCATTTCATCTACGACCTCTTCCATTTCCATAATGCCCTCAAGTACATCGCCCTTATATAGACCATTTATACATTCCTTCCACCTTTCTGCTTTCCCTTCTTTGCTTGGCACTGGTTTTCTATCTGAGCTTTTCTCCAAAAAAGTCTCTCTAATCTTCCTGTAGACAGTATCCATCTTACCCCTAGTGATATAGTCCTTTACATCCTAACATTTATCCTCTAGCCACCCCCGATTAGCCATTCCTGTCGATCTCATTTTTGAGACGTTTCTATTCTTTTTTGCCTGCTTCATTTACTGCATCTTTATATTTTCTCCTTTCATCAATTAAATCCAACATTTCTTCTGTTGCCCAAGGGTTTCTAGTAGCCCTCGTCTTTACTTGATCCTCTGGTGCCTTCAGTATCTCATCTCTCAAAGCTACCTATTCTTCTTCTACTGTATTTCTTTCTGCCGTTCTTGTCAATCGTTCCCTAATGCTCTGTCTAAAACTCTCTACAACCTCTGGTTCTTTCATTTTATCTAGGTCCCATCTCCTTAAATTCCCACCTTTTTGCAGTTTCTTCAGTTTTAATCTCAAATTCATAAGCAATAGATTGTGGTCAGAGTCCACATCTGGCCCTGGAAATGTCTTACAATTTAAAACCTGGTCCCTAAATCTATGTCTTACCATCATATAATCTACCTGAAACCTTCAAGCGCCTCCAGGCCTCTTCAATGTGTATCTTCTTTGATGATTCTTGAACCAAATGTTACCGTTTAGTTATGTACATTAGTTTACTATGGACCAGCCATTTTTGAGTTGTTGACTTTTTCTTTGACGACAGGAAGGATATTTTTCAATGCTGCCACTTCGGATCATAGGAGACGTCTAAGAGATCTGATACCACTCTTCCTTGTTCTACGGAGACAGAGGTGAACGAACGTTTTTTAACAGCAGCCGGTCCGCAACTCGTGGTCGCGCGGTAGCGTTCTCGCTTCCCGCGCCCGGGTTCCCAGGTTCGATTCCCGGCGGGGTCAGGGATTTTCTCTGCCTCGTGATGACTGGGTGTTGTGTGATGTCCTTAGGTTAGTTAGGTTTAAGTAGTTCTAAGTTCGAGGGGACTGATGACCATAGATGTTAAGTCCCATAGTGCTCAGAGCCATTTGAACCATTTTTTGAACAGCAGCCGGAATTACTTACAAAAGGTCTAATGCGGGCTGCATCATCTTTCTGTCAATAGTTGCAAACCACAACAAAAACACTCTGAAAATAGATGAAAAACTAAGATCAGCATTCCGTGTTATTCATTGGTGACTGGCATGCAATTCACAGGAAACGTATTTATTTACTAAAAAAGTTATCAGAGAAGCTGACAGCAGAGAGAGATAGAGAGTTGCAGCAGATGTAGTGTGCGCATACCCGAATCTAACAAACTAAGCAGCAGAAGACGTTAGTGAGATTTGTGGAACTGACGTTTGCCTTGCAGGGCATCATCAATGTTTGATTTGTATTGCTGCATCCACTCAACGGAATTGCTGTCGAATGTCCAAGAGCCAATTTCGTCCTATGTGTAATTTGTAATTCGTTATACGACGTCAGACTTGAGCTAAGACAAGCAGTAGTTCTGCATTCTGGCTACTGGCTAACAATGATAAAAATCAGACATCAAGCAAGGAATGACTTTATTGCTAATATGATGAGTTTCAGAATTCATTTATCATCATATAGACAGGAGCGATCACAGCATGTAGATATGGCGTTTCAAGTGTTATGTGAAATGAACATTCACAGACTAGGCTGCAAATGTGTGTTTCACATACAACACGAAACACGCTATCTACGTGGAGTAATTGCTCCAGGATAAATTCCGAAAGTTTTCATATGAGAGAAAGTCGTTCGTTGCCTCATGTTCAACTTTTAGTATTACGACACACTCAGCCAGAATGCAGAACTACTGATTATTATAATAATGGTCGCCTGCCCCCTGGACGACTTTATGTCACAATTTTGGTAAACATTTTTGGAAAGCAGTGATCAATTAATTGTTATATTTTGACTAAAGTTCAGTCTTGATCACATGTTTTAATGATATAGGTAACCGGTTTCGGTTCTTTCTACAAAACCATCATCAGACCCATGGCTCGCTTAGGATGGTAGGCGGAGCTCTCCTCGCTGCTACGCAGTCAACTCAGACCGCGTAGCAGCGAGGAGAGCTCCGCCTACCATCCTAAGGGAGCCATGGGTCTGATGATGGTTTTGTAGAAAGAACCGAAACCGGTTACCTATATCATTAAAACATGTGATCAAGACTGAACTTTAGTCAAAATATGATTTTATGTCACTTTTACAGTACTGAAATTAAAACGTTCTCGAAACTTGAAATTCTGGGGCCGATATCTTGCCAATATCAGTGTCGATAACAGTCAAAATGGCCGAGATCCTCGATCCCCAGAATGGATGAACTGTCTATATGCGTAACTAAGTTTGTACAGACCCCTCAGCGCGCGAGTCCTATTCGCACCTGACCACTTTTTTTTTTTTTTTTTTTTTTATATATATACACAAGGTGTACAACTTTGCTTCCACCGTTTGCTGATAGATGGCGACAACAGTAAGTAGCGGGTGAAAGAAACAGATCGCAGACGTCAGGCAGTTAGCTTGGACCTCGGTCAACATAACCTCATTCAAACATTGGTCGATTTGTGCCTGTGTCATAAAGTTGGTCTTCGCTGAAAACGTCTTTTTATGAGCCCAATTCTCGCCATTTGCGGGAGGTGTTATTGTTTTGTTTCAATATGAGGAAAACAGCGGCTGTGTCTCATCGAATTCTCTGAAGTACGTATGGTAAGTGCGCTATTAGTGAAAGAACGTGTCGTGAGTGGTTTTAACGCTCAAGAAGATGCTTTTCGAAGATGCAGAATTGGAGACGTTGCTGAGTGAAGACTTGTGACCGCTCAATGTCTTCCAATACGGACGACACCCCTCGATCGACGTTAGCACTCGTGATGTCACTCGCCTTCATACATAGCAGAGGACGTTTGAAAATTCGTGACACTAGCTCAATGGTCGTCAATTGATTTAAATGTTATTCCCGGCTGATTCTCAATTCAATTACTGTCATGGGGGTGAGAAGAAAGAACACATCCTGGTGATACCAACATTATGCGTATTTAGATGTTCGATTAATCTGAATGGTTTGCAATGTTCCAGCGATTCTATTCGAACTCTCTGCTGATGTACCGACAAGGACCATTTTTGCAGATAAACATGCAAGTACGAAATGAATGTTCAGTTTCTCAATATAATTCAACACACACACACACACACACACACACACACACACACCCCATTATACATCCGCTGTAAGAATAGTTTCGTGCATTTACATTTTTTATGTCCCGCAATATTGGTTGGCTAAATATTATGACGATACGTTGTATACAGCTTCCACAGATATTGTTTATCATGTAGTCAAGACTACGTGATGAAGCCAAAATCGTGGATAAAATTGAAATGTAGTTTGTTTATCATCACTTTTCTCCTCACTAACTAAATATGAAATATGAATCGGGATTGGGGGTGATGATCCTATCCTTCTTTCCAGTATTAAAATGGTCGATATCGTGTTCTGAATAACGCGTGTCATATAATGTCCAAATATCGACGCGACCCAGGCTATCAATTTGGCACTTAAATGTCTATTCTTCGCTCTCGAAATGTTCGATGTGATTGTCTTTCACACGCAGGGTTCAATTTAACGGTATATGTACTGTTTTTAGTATTTTAGGTCCCCGTTAATTAATATCTGGTAGTTAATAAGTGAACTATTTTTATGCTGGCGCGTTGTTTGTATCAGTTATCCCCGCAACCATCCAAGGATAAGATTCTATTAATGTTCCGCGCACACACGTTTCACAATTTAAAAAAAATGCAGAATTACTTAAACTATGGCTTTCCGTTGCGTACAACTTTCGTGGGTTCCACAACCATAATAGTTTCCCGAGAGTATTTTTACCAGCTAACACAAAGTTCGAATTATGTTGTCGGAATCATTTTCACTTCACTCGACAATAAACGCCTCTGATCACTTCGTCACACGTAATGTATTTTAAATGTGCTTGAAGAGTCTTTAAATAATCTCCTTAACGAATTTCGCAGTCGCGTCTCACTTTTTCATCGACCAGCCCGAGCGCGATAATTGAAGGTAGAGAGCTCAATAATGTGTTACATGTTCTTTTATATGTATTAAAAAACAAACGCGCCCCTAAATCTTTCTCTCCCGCTTGGTCTTTGGTACTTCGCTTTTTATTACTTTTCATTATATTGCTTCTTAGTAATACTGTGCAGTTATTAAAGTTTCGTATTACTTTCCCCTTTTTAATTCTTCCCCGATTTTAATTAATATGATGCTAATTGACACGCCTGCCCGCAAAGTACCGTTATAGACTCTCGTCAAACTCAAGAAGAATTGGCACGATTAGTAGAAGTGTCACAGCAAACCATTTCAAAACGTCTCAAGGCTATGAGCATGATTCAGAAAGAAGGAACTTGGGTCCCGTGTGAGCTGAAACCATGGCACACTGAACGGCGTTTGTGTGTTTGTGAACAGTTACTTCAGAGGCAAAAACGGAAGGGATTTCTGCATCGCATTGTGACCGGGGACGAAAAATGGGTTCATTACGATAACCCTAAATGCAAAAAATCATGGGGATATCCCGGCCATGCTTCCACGTCGACGGCCAAACCGAATATTCACGGCTGCAAGATCATGCTCTGCATCTGGTCGGACCAGCTCGGCGTCGTGTACTGTGAGGTGTTAAAACCAAATGAAACATTCACAGGTGCTCGTTATCGAACGCAGTTAATGCGTTTGAGCAGAGCATTAAAAGACAAACGGCCGCAGTACAGCGGGAGGCACGATAAAGTGATTCTAAATCACGACAATGCTCGACCCCATGTTGCAAAACGTACTTGGAAACGTTAAAATGGGAAGTCCTACCCAACCCGCCGTATTCTCCAGACATTGCTCCCTCTTGTAATGCCCACTTCCTCGGACGAGAAATAAAAATCAACAATTAGCTCCCAATACCCCAAAGATTTCCCCCTAAGTCCAAAAATTCCTAGAAAAATGGTTCAAATGCCTCTGAGCACTATGGGACTTAACTTCTGAGGTCATCAGTCCCCTAGAACTTAGAACTACTTAAACCTAACTAACCTAAGGACATCACACACATTCATGCCCGAGGCAGGATTCGAACCTGCGACCGTAGCGGTCGCGCGGTTCCAGACTGTAGCGCCTAGAACCGCTCGGCCACTCCGGCCGGCTAGAAAAGTGAATAAGCGAACGAAGTTCCATTTATCACTATTATTAGGACAATAACAAGTAATTAAATCAGGAATCTAAGACTTGGCAATTTAGCAATCTACGAAAGAAAGATTAAATTTCAGTAAAATTAAAATCATAATAAATCGCAAAATTAGCATAAATTAACATTCGCAAAGTAGAACCACCGATCGCAAAGAATACTCGGTGTGAGTACTCTTTGGGAATCGTGAGTAATGACTAAGTATAATTCAATGCATTGTCACTACGTTACGAGAGTTAGCCGAAGCAGGTCATACATTTGAATGCTCGTACATATAGGTGCGCTTAGATTGTTTTAGAGATTGAATAATTGCGATCTATTATGACGCAGTAATACGATCTTCTGACTTCAAGTATCACGACATTAGAATTCGAACGGAGGACTTTTACCTACTACAATAAAGTGAACTTTTAACTAGGTAATTGAACTAAACATTACTTAGACAGTGATTTAGGCAGCGAACACTGATACACAATTTTCATTCATAATAGCCAGTGGTTTATGTACAGTGATTGGTCCGAAGCATATAATTTAAATCCCCCCAACACTTGGGAAAGTTCTCTTCTCAAGGCTCGGTTAGGAAGTGGCTGATATTGTGCAATAAAACACCCTCTCGCGCCAAATCATGCATTTGTGATTTAAGATTCTGTCATATTATTAACATGAAACTCCCGAGCAATAATGACGCGCAGCGATAATATTTGACTGTAGCGCTCGGCGCTTGTGTAGAATCTTTGACTCAAATAACAAGCCGACTGTTACGATTTCTTAGATACTTGAAATTACGACCAGCTTGTAGGGAATTTGTTGTGGATGTGACTATTGGTTTTATCACTAATATTTTATCATTAATCAGTTAAACATCGATTACGAACGGTTAATTACGATTCTTGGTGAAGTAAATATCTCACGCACGTCGACATTTCGGTTCAGCACTGTTATTTTGTGTAACGTCGTCTTCGTAACTTGATAACGATCTCAACACTCTACCGACTGTCGCCGAGTTTTAGCCGAGGCCAAGTACAAATCAAACCAAATCATCAAGAAGACGAGCCGTTATACTCTGACTATCACCTGTTTAGATCAATGGCGAATGGCCTCGCTGATTAACACTTCCGATCTCATGAAGAAGTCACAAAATGGATCGATTCGGGAGTCGCTTCAAAAGATGAATACTTTTTTCGACGCGGGATTCGTACATTGCCCGAAAGATGGAGAAAGTGGTGGCCAGCGATGGAAACTACTTTAATGAAACGAATTGATTACACATGTATCATTCAAAGTCTCAAATGTTGGGGAAAAACGGCGGAAGCAAAGTTGTACATCTTTTAGGTAAAACTAAAGAAGAAAGATTAAGGAAAGGCAAACCTACGTTTCTAGCATTTGCAGACTTAGAGAAAGCTTTTGACAATGTTGACTGGAATAATCTCAAATTCTGAAGGTGGCAGCGGTAAAATACAGAGAGCGAAAGGCTATTTACAATTTGTACAGAAACCAGATGGCAGTTATAAGAGTCGAAGGACATGAAAGGGAAGCGGTGGTTGGGAAGGGAGTGAGACAGGCTTGTAGCCTCTCCCCGATGCTATTCAATCTGTATATTGAGCAAGCAGTGAAGGAAACAAAAGAAAAGTTCGGAGTAGGTATTAAAATCCATGGAGAAGTAAGAAAAACTTTGAGGTTCGCCGATGACATTGTAATTTTGTCAGAGACAGCAAAGGACTTTGAAGACCAGTTGAACGGAATGGACAGTTTCTTGAAAGGAGGATATAAGATGAACATCAACAAAAGCAAAACGAGGATAATGGAATGTAGTCGATTTAAGTCGGGTGATGCTGAGTGAATTAGATTAAAAAATGACACACTTAAAGTAGTAAAGGACTTTTGCTATTTGGGGAGCAAAATAACAGATGATGGTCGAAGTAGAGAGGATATAAAATGTAGACTGGGAATGGCAAGGAATGCGTTTCTGAGGAAGAGAAATTTGTTAACATAGAGTATAGATTTAAGTGTCAGGAAGTCGTTTCTGAAAGTATTTGTATGGGGTGTAGCCATGTATGGAAGTGAAACATGGACGATAAATAATTTAGACAAGAAGAGAATAGAAGCTTTCGAAATGCGATGCTACAGAAGAATGCTGAAGATTAGATGGGTAGATCACATAACTAATGAGGAGGTATTGAATAGAATTGGGGAGAAGAGGAGTTTTTGGCACAACTTGACTAGAAGAAGGGATCGGTTGGTAGGACATCAAGGGATCACAAATTTAGCATTGGAGGGCAGTGTGGAGGGTAAAGATCGTAGAGGGAGACCAGGAGATGAATACACTAAACAGATTCGGAAGGATGTAGGTTGCAGTAGGTACTGGGAGATGATGAAGCTTGCACAGGATAGAGTAGCATGGAAAGCTGCATCAAACCAGTCTCAGGACTGAAGACCAAAACAACACAAGGAGCTCTGCCTACTTTCCGGAACATAGCTGTTCTTGCAGCAGATTTGTAGAATTTAGAAACCTACTCTTAAGATTTAAACTTTTTCCGTCTATTCTTAAAAATATTGTTTTCTGTTTCCGCTCCGGACTGTTAAGACGGACTGTAAAGTGGTGTAGTAAGTTAGTACAGTGTGTGGTTCTGAGGACGGAGTCCCTGAGAAACCAGGTAGGTGTCTCTTTGATATCGGTACCGGCCGCAGTGTACACTGTGCAAACATCTGGGATGATCGAGCGCTATCAGACGCCGCCCTGTGAAAAGAGCTCATCAGCCGGGTAGTTGCCTCAGCGCAGATAACGGGCTATCAATTCGGGAACCACGGCGTAACGCGGTGATTCGATAGTGGGTGGGGCGGGCGGATGAGTGCTGGAAAAGCCGAGCTAAGCGTCGCTGTCTTGAAAATAGGCACACAGACGCGGGAGCTAAGTGTATATCGTACTCATCTGGACTCACGTAATACGCTTCAAGCCGCCGTCCAGCCATTCAGCTTTTGATATTCCGTAATTTCTTTCAATCTCCTGAAGTGAATACTGGGATGGTTTGTGAGACCGGGTTCGACGGATCACCTCGTCGTCGACGTGGTATTACTCCGTAATTTACTTTCCTCCCATAGTATCTTGTTATGCTCAGCGAATCAGTTGTGGTAAAACGATATTTTTCATTACAATTTTTGAATCGCTACGTAGGTACGAACAACGCTTCCAGTGTCGGGCTTTCGCTTCCTTATCGCAGCCTAACATAACAATCGCGACGCTCTGTCTGTCTCTTGTTACTCACTGCGTCTGCAGCGCGCCAAGCAGTCGTGAAGTTTACTGTCGAGTTCGACGAGATCTTGTGAAAGCGAATTGTAATCGTTTATGTTGGTCTGTAGGATAGTTCTTACAAATGGCAGCGTCTGTAGCGCAATAAATTTTTTGACCTATAGACATTTACTGCAATATGTCTTGTTCTTTAAAAACAAGAAAGTGCTAGTCAACAGCAGAAGACGAAATTTTGAAGGAAAGCGTCGTATATCTATCCAAATACTTGAAGTTGTCTTCGCTACACTTGCAGTCAAATCAGTGAACGTGGAACATACGAAACGTGTATGGAATGCAATACCTACGTTACTTAACGTAGCAGACAAGCTACCACAACAGTAGCCAAAGAAAAACCACACAGGCGTGACAACAAAAGAACAAAAACAATGAAACTGTTTCCCAACACGGAAGAAATTCCACAACTAATGATGCATCTGAGCCACAAACGGCAAGAATCTTAAACACATTCGTTTTTGAAACAAAGATAATTACGTTTACAAAAATATTTGTCTATTAGAAAGTCGAGTGAAGTGCAAGACAATGCGAAACATTATGCTCCCTAAAAAGTTGTTACGTTTCAAGGAAAGAGCCTGTCATCATAAGAACAGACAACAAAGGAAATATATTCTTCTTGCACATGAAATATATGTTTATATTCTCTTGTTTTCTATGGAGTAAGCTGCAGTTCTATACATATTCGAACACATTCTTCGTCATTAAGTTGCAGCTTATGTCACTTAATGAACGAGATTCGGCTGTTTTTACATATATTTCATGATCATTCCTGTCTTGTCAATTTAATAACGGAACGCATAAATTTAATAATTATTTCCATAATCAACTATAAACAAAACTAATTTCAAGGCTGCTTTGTCGCCATTTGGGGCGCTAGTGTCGCACCTAAGGCTAGAAGGCAAACATTTGCACAGCCGTATCGCGACTGCATAAGACAGACTTAGCTTATACCTGTGGTGTCACCGCCAGACACCACACTTGCTAGGTGGTAGTTTTAAATCGGCCGCGGTCCATTAGTACATGTCAGACCCGCGTGTCGCCACTGTCAGTAATCGCAGACCGAGCGCCACCACAAGGCAGGTCTCGAGATACGGAATAGCACTCGCCCCAGTTGTACGGACGACGTAGCTAGCGATGCACACTGACGAAGCCTCGCTCATTTGCAGAGCAGATAGTTAGAATAGCCTTCAGCTAAGTCAATGGCTACGACCTAGCAAGGCGCCATTAGTAACATTGCATGTATCTGAAGAGTCTCACTTGTATCGCCACAATCTCCAGATGTACCAAAAGGATGGATTAAAGTTAAGTATTCCAGAAGCTACGTGCTTTTCTTTATAGCATTCATTACGTATCCTGTTTCAGACCTCCCGCCATCCTGCTGTAGTTTAGCGCGTGCCTTTCGGCATCCTCTCATTGTGTCTAGGCAGTATTGTCTAGACACAACAATACCTACCACTGAAAGAGAATGCGAGTGCTTTCAGCGCTCTTGGACCAACGGCATTATTCCGTGAATTATCAATTTCTGCAAACATACGTCATTTTGACGCGAAGCGCGGTATCGACAACAGAAACTGTTATCAACTTCCGTTTAGCTTTCGATACCGGCCTCTCGCAAGACATCGGGCACGCGTATCGGAGATTTATAAAAATATAGTTTTTGTAGTGATTATAACCATTAAACAATGGGAAATCCAGGAGGTTAAAATGACAATGGCGTCTGCAGTCAGAGACAGTGATCGTGTGTGTGTGTGTGTGTGTGTGTGTGTGTGTGTGTGTGTGTGTGTGTTTCGTTCAATTGCTATGCCTATCTGCGACTCAACAGGTCTTATTATAATTGTTAATACAATTAAACGTCACAATGATTTACCGACGGTTAATGCCTCCATGTAAGATTGTCGGCCACGGCAAAGCATTAATCGCTAGATTTGTATTATCCTCCACGCTAAGTTTTAAACTTCTCTCTTCTCTTACGTTTCGCGCCATACTTTGTGATGTATTGTGTTCTCTTTTTGAATAAATCTACTCAAAATCATTACATAGTTCACTATTATTAATGGAGTCTACATCACTACCATACCTAATATCCACTAGTTGTTATCGTCAATAACATTTAGAAATTAAGCATGAATCACGATTGCACTATAAGCTGCAGTATGCCGTTTCAGGGTAATGGAGCACTGATCACTTTTCACAACCACGTCAACATTATCATCAACTGTCAGTTAATAACACGTCAACGATATAACCCTTCAAATAACGATGACAGGAGACTAGAATCAAGAAGTGTTACTGTAATGGACAACGTGGTTTCTGGAATCGTAACATGCAAGTTCATATACCACCATAAGCATATTTTTTTTTTTTTTTTTTTTTTTCATGTTAGGGTTGTTAACAACACACTCTGGGAGTTTGTTATGACTGTAATACCAGAATGCTCTGCAATATTCGAAGTTATTTACATTTCCACTTGATTAGAGAACGAAGGATAAAATAAATATTTGGTGATTTCCTAGGGCGCAGTTAGGTACGGACCTAAGAGGAGAGCTTAAACTGCTGCGATGGAAACGAGAAGCAATTACATTCATTCTTCATTCTTTGTCCCAAAGTCGAAAGCAATTCCTGCGGTTGTCGATACTGCACGTGAGGTCAAAATGAGTGTTACTGGCCGGCCGAAGTGGCCGTGCGGTTAAAGGCGCTGCAGTCTGGAACCGCAAGACCGCTACGGTCGCAGGTTCGAATCCTGCCTCGGGCATGGATGTTTGTGATGTCCTTAGGTTAGTTAGGTTTAACTAGTTCTAAGTTCTAGGGGACTAATGACCTCAGCAGTTGAGTCCCATAGTGCTCAGAGCCATTTGAACCATTTTGAGTGTTACTCCATTGTTAATAGCGCGCTGGAAAGCAGCGGACACTTTTCAGGCAGACATCGGAGAACTGATTCGGTAGGTTAGAGAGACCTTTGTGCAGTCAAGACTTTATTGTAAGCCGCCACTGAGGAATTTCTGATATCAAGAAAGTTTAAGGCATTAGTACTGAGGAAAGTTACTGGAATATTTTCTAATTTACGTATGGGAAGTGTTGTGAAGAATACGAGCTGATTTATGTGTAAAAGGATACGTATTGGTGTTTATTTTTCATCGAAACCTCGATTCCTCATTACGAAGTGCTACGACGTCCTACAGATAGTCGGGATTAATGCGAACAGGAGTGGCAGCATGAACCTGCAGACACGGTCAGTTTTATTAGGAACTATTGCTCCTTTCTAGATGGATTAAAGAAATATGCTTCTGTAATTGTCATCCATTTTTCAGTAACTACGTTGCCATAGGACATCGACGGATTCCGGCAGATCTATAGCGAGAGACTAACAACTTTACACGCTGTTTCTGCTCTCGCCGAGAAGTTGTAGCTTCTTCGACGCGTAAACAACTAGATTCTCCTGCAAGTTCTACAACCACTGCATTATTCAAAGTACGGTAGAGAATTTTACGCCGTTCAGTATATTCCTGTCAGAAAGATAAATATCGCTACGCTAACTGCATTCGCTTAGAGTTTTCCAAGACTGTTTACGTCTCCGAATATAGTTTAATCTTTATGCAAAGAACTTAAGTGGCGTTTAATACTTTTCATGAGGCTAAAGTCAGCCGTACAAAGTCATTTCAACCTAGCGTCCTTTTCCTTGAATATTTGTCCATAAGTGACGACATAATGAGGGCTGGGAATGTTGATCAATACAAATGAAACAATTTCTGCGTGAGTCACTTGGTTATTTTGTCAGTACGCACATCGATTGTTCACACCACCATGTCTTTTCGCAGTCACAGACCAAGGGAAGTGAAGGTTATTTTGCATCTTTTGCTAATGATAAAAACTGTTTATTTAGAAAACCTCTAACTGCCTTTCCGAAATCAACGATTTTTATCATTAGCAAAAGACGCAAAATAACCTACACTCCCCTCGGTGTGCACTGTGAAAACGCGTCTGTACTCTTCACCAACACCATCCATGTAAATAAACAATTATCCACCAAACCACGCGTAGTGCCAAAATAAACAAGTCGCCGCCGCAGAAACTGTTTTATGTGTGTTTTTTTTTTAACTTTTATTCTTTTCGAGAGTGCATATTCCTTCCGAATCGAAATTCAGGTAGCACGTTTCCGAAGTATGGGATGAATGCGATCACTTCTTCCGAAACATACCCACTGATGAAAGTTTTCGATCTCCGATAACTTGTCGCTTTCCTGCGGCATGTACACTATCTAATCAAAAGTGTTCGGGCGCCCCTTTGTAATGCCGAACTGACCACCAGATGTCACTAGATGCGGACCAGCCAGCATAAAAGGGGAAAGGAGTATCGTTTTGTCAGTTGAGATGCAGTAACAGGGGAAACGGTCCGTCAGGAAATCATTGGGTGTCTCCCGAGTGACAGATACATCAGAGATATTTCAACCCTTCTAGCCGCTTGGAGTGGCCACGCGATTAGAAGCGCCATATGACGAATTGCGAGGCACCTCCCGCCTGAAGTTCGAGTCCCCGCTCGGGCGTGTGTGTGTGTGTGTGTGTGTGTGTGTGTGTGTGGACCAATGACCTCAGCAGTTTGGTCCCTTAGGAATTCACATAAATTTGGACCTTTTTCAACCCTTCTAATGCTGTCGGTAATCCGATTGCGCAGTGGAAATGCGAAGAAACAGCCACAGCTAATCATAAAATGAAGGCTTTCACGGCAGGTGTTGTCATCGCTTCACATTTCCGGGCTGAGATGGCGTGGTCCATACATAAGACTCTCCCCTGACGTTTCGCCTTCGACTGCGGAAGGTATCCTCCGAGGACAATCGGCGAACCGCAACTAGGGCACGAGTGAGCGCCGTATATACAGGGCTATTACAAATGATTGAAGCGATTTCATAAATTCACTGTAGCTCCATTCATTGACATATGGTCACGACACACTACAGATACGTAGAAAAACTCATAAAGTTTTGTTCGGCTGTAGCCGCACTTCAGGTTTCTGCCGCCAGAGCGCTCGAGAGCGCAGTGAGACAAAATGGCGACAGGAGCCGAGAAAGCGTATGTCGTGCTTGAAATGCACTCACATCAGTCAGTCATAACAGTGCAACGACACTTCAGGACGAAGTTCAACAAAGATCCACCAACTGCTAACTCCATTCGGCGATGGTATGCGCAGTTTAAAGCTTCTGGATGCCTCTGTAAGGGGAAATCAACGGGTCGGCCTGCAGTGAGCGAAGAAGCGGTTCAACGCTTGCGGGCAAGTTTCACGCGTAGCCCGCGGAAGTCGACGAATAAAGCAAGCAGGGAGCTAAACGTACCACAGCCGGCGGTTTGGAAAATCTTACGGAAAAGGCTAAAGCAGAAGCCTTACCGTTTACAATTGCTACAAGCCCTGGCACCCGATGACAAAGTCAAACGCTTTGAATTTTCGGCGCGGTTGCAACAGCTCATGGAAGAGGATGCGTTCAGTGCGAAACTTGTTTTCAGTGATGAAGCAAAATTTTTTCTTAATGGTGAAGTGAACAGACACAATGTACGAATCTGGGCGGTAGAGAATCCTCACGCATTCGTGCAGCAAATTCGCAATTCACCAAAAGTTAACGTGTTTTGTGCAATCTCACGGTTTAAAGTTTACGGCCCCTTTTTCTTCTGCGAAAAAAACGTTACAGGACACGTGTATCTGGACATGCTGGAAAATTGGCTCATGCCACAACTGGAGACCGACAGCGCCGACTTCATCTTTCAACAGGATGGTGCTCCACCGCACTTCCATCATGATGTTCGGCATTTCTTAAACAGGAGATTGCAAAACCGATGGATCGGTCGTGGTGGAGATCATGATCAGCAATTCATGTCATGGCCTCCATGCTCTCCCGACTTAACCCCATGCGATTTCTTTCTGTGGGGTTATGTGAAAGATTCAGTGTTTAAGCCTCCTCTACCAAGAAACGTGCCAGCACTGCAAGCCCGCATCAACGATGCTTTCGAACTGATTGATGGGGACATGCTGCGCCGAGTGTGGGAGGAACTTGATTATCGGCTTGATGTCTGCCGAATCACTAAAGGAGCACATATCGAACATTTGTGAATGCCTAAAAAAAACTGAGTTTTTGTATGTGTGTGCAAAGCATTGTGAAAATATCTCAAATAATAAAGTTATTGTAGAGCTGTGAAATCGCTTCAATCATTTGTAATAACCCTGTATAAGCCATCCAGAGGGCGCCGCTGTCAGTCACGTGACGTCTCTGATATTGCCAACTTTCTCAATTGAAACTAATCGATTGTCACGCTGTTGCTGCTGTGTTGACATCCATATCTTATCCAGTGTAATGCCTTTATCTTTTCTATTAAAATTATTGCAGTGTTTGCCAATCACAATGGCCTCTCTGTACATTCGGTAATGCGACGTCTTTGCTATGACGGTCGTCTCACTAAACTTTATTTCATGATCACCTCCATGAAACACATGTTCCGCTACAGCCGATTTATCAATATGTCCGAGGCGGCAGTTCCTTTTATATTCGCCACGGGTGTTGACGCTTCTTTTTGTTGTGCCTATATAGACCTTTCCAAAACTGCACGGAATTTTATAGACACCTGGTGTAGCTAGAGGATGTCGTTTATCTTTTGCGGATTTTAAACATTCTTTTATTTTCGTAGTAGGTCTGAAGACAGTTCCCACATCGTACTTGCTTAGAATTTTTCCAATGCGATCAGTGACCTTACTAATGAATGGTAAGAACACTTTCCCCTTGGATTGGTGTCGCCCTGGACTGACAACTAGGACGGACGAGAATCGACACCAAAACGCCTGTTTCAATGCAATGTTTTGGTTGCATTGCATTGAAACAAGCGTTCAGTTCATAGTGCTGTGGAATGTGGGGAAAAAAACCGCAAATTGACATTCATCAGAAGAAGAACACCAAAAATGCAACAGGAGCGTAATATGTAATAATTTGTCCACGCAACCTGTAAGTACAGTTCAAAACATTACTACTTAATAGGAAATACGAACCACCAGAACTGTTTATAACCTATCGGTACAGTGACAAAAATGTAAATTAAATAGCAAACATATGTACATATTCCAGGCCACTGATGATGCCTTGCAGAAAATAAAGGCGAAACGCGTATGGCACTAAAATTCTGTTTTATTCAGTTGCTGTCAGACGGTCCATAAGTAAAAGTTATCAATATACCGTAATATTACACGCAACTGAGGAAGACAGGACTACAAAAGTTGAAGATGTTTGTATCAGTTTGTTTGGCGCTTCAGTGTACACATTCTTGTATTACGGCACGCTCTAGATCGTTGATTGACTTCCTCGCTATCGACCTACTTAAAGAAAATTATATCTTATCTAATCTATCATAAAACATGTTTAATAACAGAACGTAGAAGGCCTTGCGATCGTAAGAGGGGGTTGATGAGAGGGTGAAAAATCAATGGCAGAAGACTGTTTCCGACTCACAGTAAATGACACAGAGTATTTAACTAAATTTGTGAACCTAATTGATGGATGCATGGTGCGGAGGAAGTTCGCCTTCCGTAACTTCTCTTCCAATCCAACATTCTGGAATGGTATCTGTCATTCAGGTAACGTCGGACGTTATTTCTCTAAGAGGAGGAACGGAAGATGAACTCCATCGCCGGTGGCCTTCCATGTCTCCAGAAGTCACGCCTTGTGACTTTTGTCTGTGGGGTTATGTAAACGACCGCGGTTTTATCCCCCCGACGCCTGACACTCTTGAAAGTCTGAGATAGCGCATTGTTGAAACGCTGGAGTCAGTAACGAGAGATCAGCTGCTTTGGGTGTGGTAAGAGGTGAGCCACCTTTTTGATATTTGTCGTGTAATACATGGTGCTCACATTGAATGCATAAAAATTTGAATTTTTTTCTTTCCAGGAATTTTGGAATTTTGTTTCTATCTTGTCGAGTTTGGATGCAATAAATGTTTGAAATCTTTTCCTTTCTTGTGAGTAGCCCTGTGTATCAATGACCTGCTAGACAGTATAATAGCAACCTCAGATGTGCCCCTAACACAGCTCTCTACATTGTAATGAAATACTGTCTGCAAAACGCTGAATAAATATTCAGTCAAGTTTTGTTTTCACAGTGGTGTAAATAGGCGACATAATTTAAACGTTCGCAAATACACTCCTGGAAATTGAAATAAGAACACCGTGAATTCATTGTCCCAGGAAGGGGAAACTTTATTGACACATTCCTGGGGTCAGATACATCACATGATCACACTGACAGAACCACAGGCACATAGACACAGGCAACAGAGCATGCACAATGTCGGCACTAGTACAGTGTATATCCACCTTTCGCAGCAATGCAGGCTGCTATTCTCCCATGGAGACGATCGTAGAGATGCTGGATGTAGTCCTGTGGAACGGCTTGCCATGCCATTTCCACCTGGAGCCTCAGTTGGACCAGCGTTCGTGTTGGGCGTGCAGACCGCGTGAGACGACGCTTCATCCAGTCCCAAACATGCTCAATGGGGCACAGATCCGGAGATCTTGCTGGCCAGGGTAGTTGACTTACACCTTCTAGTGCACGTTGGGTGGCACGGGATACATGCGGACGTGCATTGTCCTGTTGGAACAGCAAGTTCCCTTGCCGGTCTAGGAATGGTAGAACGATGGGTTCGATGACGGTTTGGATGTACCGTGCACTATTCAGTGTCCCCTCGACGATCACCAGTGGTGTACGGCCAGTGTAGGAGATCGCTCCCCACACCATGATGCCGGGTGTTGGCCCTGTGTGCCTTGGTCGTATGCAGTCCTGATTGTGGCGCTCACCTGCACGGCGCCAAACACACATACGACCATCATTGGCACCAAGGCAGAAGCGACTCTCATCGCTGAAGACGACACGTCTCCATTCGTCCCTCCATTCACGCCTGTCGCGACACCACTGGAGGCGGGCTGCACGATGTTGGGGCGTAAGCGGAAGACGGCCTAACGGTGTGCGGGACCGTAGCCCAGCTTCATGGAGACGGTTGCGAATGGTCCTCGCCGATACCCCAGGAGCAACAGTGTCCCTAATTTGCTGGGAAGTGGCGGTGCGGTCCCCTACGGCACTGTGTAGGATCCTACGGTCTTGGCGTGCATCCGTGCGTCGCTGCGGTCCGGTCCCAGGTCGACGGGCACGTGCACCTTCCGCCGACCACTGGCGACAACATCGATGTACTGTGGAGACCTCACGCCCCACGTGTTGAGCAATTCGGCGGTACGTCCACCCGGCCTCCCGCATGCCCACTATACGCCCTCGCTCAAAGTCCGTCAACTGCACATACGGTTCACGTCCACGCTGTCGCGGCATGCTACCAGTGTTAAAGACTGCGATGGAGCTCCGTATGCCACGGCAAACTGGCTGACACTGACGGCGGCGGTGCACAAATGCTGCGCAGCTAGCGCCATTCGACGGCCAACACCGCGGTTCCTGGTGTGTCCGCTGTGCCGTGCGTGTGATCATTGCTTGTACAGCCCTCTCGCAGTGTCCGGAGCAAGTATGGTGGGTCTGACACACCGGTGTCAATGTGTTCATTTTTCCATTTCCAGGAGTGTATAAAATTAGGGACGCCGCGAAACGCATACACAGTCTGTCCTTTAACTGTTGTATCAGTAATTTATAATTAGTGACCTCATACACATACAAAGTTGTAAGAACTGTACACTGCTTGGAATGCTGAAGGTTGCAGGTGTCAAACACCGTGTGTAATACGTGTAAGTGCAGGCACTCTTGTATACAGTGCCATAATTTGCACACACATCAGTGTGTTGGCTGTTTTTTTTCCTCTCTCTCTGTATCTAACATTCTTCACTCAAACACATCAGATAAGTTACCACCTGATGTTTTGTGGACAGTCTTAACTGCGCCACTAAGTGGATTACGCCTGTCACTTTAGACTAGCCGTTTTGTGTCCACACGGTCACACTTCAACATCTGACCTACTGCCGAGGATAAAATAAGCATTAATGCCTTGGTCTTGCCCATGTACTTAGATGCACTAACCAACCTGAAAACATTCTACTCCTAGTAGCTATAATTATTAGTTTGCAAATGGTGTAAACACTGATGTAATGTTGTCCATTACACCGTCCTCACTCACCAACAAAATGGCTCTGAGCACTATGGGACTTAACATCTAAGGTCATCAGTCCCCTAGAACTTAGAACTACTTAAACCTAAGTAACCTAAGGACATCACATACATCCATGCCCGAGGTAGGATTCGAATCTGCGACCGCAGCAGTCGCACGGTTCCGGACTGAAGTGCCAAGAACCGCTCGGCCACAGCGGCCGGCTCAATCACCAACAGAAATATCTGCACCTACACTGTCCAGTGAGTGAAAAGTTACCTACAACTTGTACAGAAAGCAGATTGCAATTATGGAGAGTCAAATGTCATTAAAGGGAAGCAGCAGTTGAGAAGGGAGCGAGACACGGTTGTAGCCTCTCCCCAATGCTTTTCAATCCGCACATAGAGCAAGATACGAAGGAAACCAAGGAGAAATTTCGAAACGAAATTAAAGTGAGAGAAAATAAAAAGTTTGCTGCATGCCAATGACACTAATTCCGTCAACAGACAGTAAAGATTTGCAAGAGCTACTGATCGGAGTGGATAGCGTCTTGAAAACAGGTTGTAAGACCAACTGTTAAATACCATTCAACAGCCAAGATCGCATAGAATATATTCTTTTATTTAAGGCAACCGCTTGCAACAGGCTTTGCTATCATCTTCATGTCTTAAAATCTTTGTTGTAAAAAGTGGATTCGCACTGTTTCGGATATATCCAGCATATGTAAACAGATGTAAATAGTTGTGCTATTGTGTACCGTGTTTGCGTAAGGCCACAAGCAACTGTGAACAATATACACACATAAAAGAAGTTTTGCACCACCTGGATTCCGAGAGATCCGTAACCTGTACAGAAAATTGGAAGAGAGATCTACACGAACATCATTTCCCCGCTTTTTATTGCTCATGCAAACCATACAGTGAGACCTTCAGATGTGATGGTCCAGATTGCAGTAAACCCCGGTGCCTCTAATAGCCAGTGGCACGTCCTCTTGCACTGATGCATGTCTCTATTCCTCGTGGCATACTATCCACAAGGTCGTCAAGGCACTGTTGATCAAGACTGTCCCCTCCTCAACTGCGATTCGGCGTAGATTCCTTAGAGTGGTTGGTGCGTCACTTCGTCCATAAACAGCCCTTTTCAATCTATCCCAAGCATGTTCGATAGGGTTCATGTCTGGAGACACGCTAATCACTCTAGTCGAGAGATGTCGCTATCCTGAAGGGAGTCATTCACAAGATGTGCACGATCGGGGCGCGAATTTTCGTCCATGAAAACGAATTCCTCCCCAATATGCTGCCGATGTGGTTGCACCATCGGTCGGAGGATAGCATTCAAGTATCGTACAGCCCTTACGGCGCCTTCCATGACCACCAGCGGCGTACGTCGGCTCCACATAATGCACCCCGAAACAGCAGGGAACCTCCACCTTGCTGCACTCGCTGGACAGTGTTTCTAAGGCGTTCAGCCTGACCGGGTTGCCTCCAAACACGTCTCGACGATTGTCTGGTTGAAGCAGATGCGACACTCATCGGTGAAGAGAAAGTGATGCCAATCCTCAGCGGTCCATTCGGCATGTTGTTGGGCCCATCTGTTCCGCTCTGCATTGCGTCGTCGTTGTAAAGATGGACCTCGGGAGTGAAGTTGCGCATTATTCAACGTAGTGGCATTGCTGTCAGGGTTCCTTCGAGCCATAATCCGTAGGTAGCGGTCATCCGCTGCAGTAGTAGCCCTTGGGCGGCCTGCGCGAGGCATGTCATCGACAGTACCCTTCTCTCATTATCTCCTCCATGTCCGAACAACATTGCTTTGGTTCACTCAGAGACGCCCGAACGCTTCCCTTGATGAGAGCTCTTCCTGGCACAAAGTAACAGTACAGACGCGATCGAACAGCGGTAATAACCGTCTAGGCATGGTTGAACTACAGACAACACGAGCCGTGTACTTCCTGGTGGAACGACTGGAACTGATCGGTTGTCGGACCCCCTCCGTCTAATAGGCGCTGCTCATGCATGGTTGTTTTCATCTTTGGGCGGGTTTTGTGACATCTCTGAACAGTCAAAGGGACTGTGTCTGTGATACAATATCCACAGCCAACGTCTACCTTCAGGAGTTGTGGGAACAGGGGTGATGCAAAACATTTTTTGATGTGTGTGTATATATGGACATCGTCTGTTGCACAAGGTGGTTGATGTTTTTAA
The DNA here is from genome assembly GCF_021461395.2 of Schistocerca americana. Taxonomy (NCBI): domain Eukaryota; kingdom Metazoa; phylum Arthropoda; class Insecta; order Orthoptera; family Acrididae; genus Schistocerca; species Schistocerca americana. The sequence continues at coordinate 47,428,529 of NC_060127.1, forward strand.
ATATTTTAGCGATGAAAAACCTTTTATAATGTGCTGTTTTTATCCACTTGACATCTTGTGCGTGAGGTCAGTGTAAAATGAACATGTTTTGTAACGAAAGATTTCAAGACCTGAAGCCTCATAGGTGTCTCGCCTGACAACCCTTGCTCTGTAACCGTGAACAATAAAACGTGACTCAGCACTGATAATGACATCTTTTCAGTCATTGGAGGTCCAAGATTTATATATTTTGGAGCATGCCAACCGTTTATCCTTCATGGCAATTGTTAATAACTGGAGGGCATCTATAATTAGACGGAGACCAATGCTGTCTCTCCGTCCAAGTATATCCATTATCTGGTCGTGGTGCACAGGACACTCCATGGAGTCGCCAATCAATAGCATCTATAATTGTTTATGGTCAAGACAGTAACACTCCTCCAAGAGTCCAGAAATTTGCTAAAAAAATGGTTACAGCGAAGGAGCTTCTGTTCCTCGTAAAATTTGAGCTTGTCCCAATTAATTTGCACACTGCTGCATTTAAGTTTTGATTGACACTGGGAACTTTCAAACTTAAATTTATCCATGTTATGTGGATGTTATTTGAGGGATGTGACTCCATTATAAATTTTTTATGAAATGATTGTTCTGAAACAGTCAGACTATTAATATTTTATTAGCACGTCGCGTTACGCCAGCATGCTGTCAAATCAGGTGCATTTACAATTACTTATACATTGTAATTAATATGAAGTGATGTTAGTTTCCTGTGCTGTGTGTGTCAGTCATTTGTGTGTCGAAAAAGATGTCTATTCAGGAAGATAAATATGTTATAATGTGTACATTATGTGATATGCATGATTAGTCAAATTGTGTTTGTGCATCTACTTACAGTTTAGATGGTTGGGACACGGAGCACAGTAAAAAGTACATCACAACTTAATACTATCACAATCATCTGTCTACATCAATCCAAGGAGTCTTGAAAGCTAATTTATTTTCTCTCGCTAAAAGAGTAGTTTTATCTCCACCGTATACACAGTTTTAGAGATAGAAACTAGTACATCGCAGATTTTAAGACTCTGGATTGATGTAAGCAAATAATTGTGGAAGTTTTAAGCTGTGAGGTACTTATTACTGTGCTCTGTATGCCAGTCAACGAAATTACCAACAAGAAATGCACTAACAATATGGCTAATAATTAGTTTCACATAATGTACAGATTACAGCATATACATTTTTTTTAAAAGGTGTCTTTTTCGACACAATCTCACTAGCTCATAAAGAATGGGAAACTAGATTCACGTCATTTTAATTACAATGTAGAAGTAACTGTAAATTCAACTAATGAGAGCAAATGCTGCCGAAATACGTCTCGCTAATAAATTATTACTAACAGTGACTGTTGCTATACATATCTGTGTAAACAGAAATTAGTTGCCGCACGCATGGAAGATGATCACATAACAACGACTTGACTGATCTGGTTGATTTCGTTTTTGTTGTGTTCCTAATTGTCAGGACAAGGTATGTATGAAAGAAAATTTTTGGAAGCTCGACCTGAAAAATCAGAAATTAAAATCAGCTGTGAAAGATAATGGCTTGACTGATTTCGGTGGTTTTTGTGTTCGTAACTGTAGACGGTAATGAAATGAATGAAAAAGAAAAAAGAAATGCATTCGGTTCGGCAGTTCCACAGTTCTGCTGTCACATGTTTTGACAAAAAAAAAAAAAAAAAAAAAGAAAAAAAAAAAAAAAAAACCAGCTTTGACAGTAATATAGGTATTATATAAATACATATGTAATATGTAATGGGGGACGTTGTTACTGAAAATCTGGGAAGTACTTAACCAATATAGAACAGGTTTTTACAAGACACACTAATGAACATTCGGACGGAGATATATATAAGGAAAGCGAAGTTACAACAAATCTCGAAAAGTTCTTGACTTACTTGCTTGAAATTTTCATGCGATAATCAAACTAAAATTTGTACGGTCGTATGGACAGAGGCAGGTATATATATATATATATATATATATATATATATATATATATATATATATCCTAAGAAAGAACGTTGTTACCGAAAATCTCGAAGAGATCTTGGCGGATTTACTTCAAATTTTTACATGATGCTCTTTGATCATTTAGACAGAAATGAACACAATTGAGGAGAAGGTGGAGGAGGAGATGGACAGAGAGAGGGGGAGAAGGTTATTTACAGAGAGGTGGGGGAAGGAGGAGGTGTATGGAGAGAGAGAGAGAGAGAGAGAGAGAGAGAGAGAGAGAGAGAGAGAGAGAGAGAGAGGGGGGGGGGGGTGAGAAGACGGGCACAGAGAGAGGGGATCAGGGGATTTAGGATGTATATGCAATTGCCATACATATATTTAGCAATTACGAAGCATTGCCGGGTTCAGTAGCTATTTCATAAAAATCGTTTGGAGTTTGTTTACTTACTCAGTTGCGCTCCCTCCACTCTTCCGGCATCCAGCAGAGCCGGGTGGGTGTGGTTGGAACGGGACGAATACCTTCACCCCGTAGAAGCCTCGAAGCACGCGGTGTGTGTGTGTGTGTGTGTGTGTGTGTGTGTGTGTGTGTGTGTACACGATAGGGACGGCCTGCTCTCGACGCGGGATGTCGTGCTGTGAGCCCGGGCCGCTGAGGCACTGTGCGTCTCTTGGCGGGGGTCGGCCCTGCCCGCCACAGAGACGCGCCTTATCAGTGGATCATCCGCGGCGCGGACCACGTGCTTCAGCGCATCTCCCAACAACTCCACACAGACACAGCCGCGTCCGGACGCTTGCTCCCATATCGCCGCCTCGGGTCGGCCTACCTGTCGACGCGCTCCAGTGGAGACAGCAGCGGAGAGGTTCCTGGAACTGCCGCGCGGCTGCCCGACACCCACAACTCGGGGGAGGAGGAAGCTCAGCGCGGTGACGAAGTCCACAGCCATTAGAGGAGCTGTGCTAACGCCTCTGGACGGGACACTGGGGAAGCACACCGGCACTAATAGCGGGGTTACACGACCACTAGTGATGACACCAGTGTTCGACGTCACGGATTATCCAGCGAACATTCGGATCGATAAACATTTCGGTAACAGAACCCCTTCATGACAACTGGCTACAATTCTGTACATTAATTTTTACAGTGTCTGACAGAGAACCCCATTAGTGTGAGGCGGCAAAAGGCCAATGATGACAACGGCATTCGACGTCCCACATAATGCCTACCATCCAGCCACAATATAGGCTACTAATGATACATCTACATCTACATTTATACTTTGAAAGCCACCCAACGGTGTGTGGCGGAGGGCACTTTACCTGCCACTGTCATTACCTCCCTTTCCTGTTCCAGTCGCGTATGGTTCCCGGGAAGAACGACTGCCGGAAAGCCTCCGTGCGCGCTCGAATCTCTCTAATTTTACATTCGTGATCTCCTCGGGAGGTATAAGTAGGGAGAAACAATATATTCGATAACTCATCCAGAAACGCACCCTCTCGAAACCTGGACAGCAAGCTACACCGCGATGCAGAGCGCCTCTCTTGCAGAGTGTGCCACTTGAGTTTGCTAAACATCTCCGTAACGCTATCACGCTTACCAAATAACCCTGTTACGAAACGCGCCGCTGTTCTTTGGATCTTCTCTATCTCCTCTGTCATCCCGACCTGGTACAGATCCCACACTGATGAACAATACTCAAGTATAGGTCGAACGACATTTTCTAAGGACTCTCCCAATGAATCTCAACCTGGCACCCGCCTTACCAACAATTAATTTTATATGATCATTCCACTTGAAATCGTTGCTCACGCATACTCCCAGATATTTTACAGAAGTAACTGCTACCAGTGTTTGTTCCGCTATCATACAATCATACAATAAAGAATCCTTCTTTCTATGTATTCGCAATACATTACATTTGTCTATGTTAAGGGTCAGTTTCCACCCCCTGCACCAAGTGCGTATCCGCTGCAGATCTTCCTGCCTTTCGCTGCAATTTTCTAATGCTGCAACTTCTCTGTATACTACAGCATCATCCGCGAAAAGCCGCATGGAACTTCCGACACTATCTACTACTATGATAACAGGGAGCGGGACTGTAGATATCCAATGGTGAGCACAGTATTAGGGTACTGAGCGTAGTTGAACTGCTTACTCGACGAGTAACCCACAACAGTGCTACAATGCTAGTGGTGTTTCTGGAAATTTGTGATAATTTCCTGTGGGACCAAACTGTTGAGATCATCGGTCCCTAGGCTTACACACTGCTTAATCTAACTTAACCCAACTTACGCTAAGGACAACACAAACACCCATGCCCAAGGAAGGACTCTGACCTCCGGCGGGGGGGGGGGGGGCAGGGGGGGCGGGGGGGGGGGAAGAGAGATCCGCGCGAACCGTGGCAAGGCGCCTAAAACCGCGTGGATTCCCCGCGCTGTTGCTAGGTGGCGTTCATTCTGATGAAGGCAGTCTTAGAAGTGTCGAAACCTGGTCAATAAGACTAAAAAAGTATGACCGAGGGCTCATTTGTTTCATTCTCCATTTATAAACGGTCACTGAACCAAGCAGCCATGTTTAAAACTTTAGATTACAATGGTTTCAAGATAGGCAGTGGATGGTTGCACAAGTTAAAACAGTGCTACAGAATTGGAAGACATAAGATGATAAAATTCCAAACAAAGTGTCAACCTGACGATAGACAGCAAACTGCGGAGTCACCCGAAAATTTGTAGATGAGATAAAGAGACGCATCCCTTCAGTCAGTAAAGAATTTGTTTTGAACTCCAACCAGTAGGGATTTGAGGAGAAAATGCATACGAAAGGAACCCTGGAAACTGGAGATACCGAAAGAGTTGTACTAAAATCACCTAATAACAATGCCTTAAGGCATTGGTGTACAATTACGCTGACTTAATCTGGATGGTCAATCTATTGGGAAGGTATTTATTTTGCTGCGAGAAGCTAGAGGTGCTCTGCCCCCTACAACTCTTTATTGTGACCGTGATCTTCCAAAGGCAGTTGGCAATATTTACGTCACAGCAAGCATGTGTGGGGAAATGAGCGTAATTAACTATAGCTATGATGTGTGAAGAGCTTGTGGCCAGTAGCTAATCAAAATCCCATCTCCAGTGAAACGTAGCACAGGGCAATCCTTGTCCGAGGAGCATATACTAAAAACAATTACGTATATGAAAGATCATCCGCGTCATAGTAAGAATAAAAAGAATTATGAACAGATTTCGAGTAAGTTCACAGCAATAAGACAGTGTAGTGCATAAAAAAACTACGGATATTCAAGGGGGGACTAAGTGCACTTGTTACAAAAACTGGTGTTTGCACGTTTGAAAGATGCTCGGTACAATTTATGGGACGTGCAGATAGTGAGTTTCTACGTTATGCACATCAAATAGCAAGCGACAAATGTCACAGTGATTTCAATGGAAGCAGTAGATTGCTGTGTAACTTCAAACTGTTCTACGGAATTGGAAGACATAAGATAAGGATATTTCAAAGTGTCAAACTGACAATTCACAGCACACTGCGGAATTTGTAGATAAGATAAACTCATGGCATCGTTTAGTAAGGAATTTGTGTTCAATTCCGGCCAATCGGTATTTGAAGAGGAAATGGATTAGAAAGGTACCCTAGGAATTAGAGATAATAAGAGAGTTGCACTTTTATCGACTTTATATCAGTGCCTAAATCCTTTCCTATATATTTATGCCAATTGTTAATGTGGGTGGTAAACTGCCTGGTTCAAATGGCTCTGAGCACTATGGGACTTAACTTGTAAGGTCATCAGTCCCCTAGAACTTAGAACTACTTAAACCTAACTAATCTAAGGACATCACACACATCCACACCCGAAGCAGGATTCGAACCTGCGACCGTAGCAGTCGCGCGGTCCGGATTGAAGCGCGTACAACCTCTCGGCTACACTGGCCGGCCCACGAGAAGCAAATCTGGCGCTCTGCACCATACGACGGTATGACATCCACGCTGTCACCTTACAGGCTATAACGTGTGTGAAAAGTATGGCTATCGAGAAGACGGAACGCGAGCTGTTAGTGAAACTGTTTTAAGTGAATGGCAAAATTGCGGTGCTGCACTGAGAGAGAAACGCCGATTGAAAGGTCTAAGTAGAAGCCCGACATTATATGGTTTAAAGAAGATAACGAAAATCGAAGACACTGGTGATCTTGGTGTGACACATGGAAGAGGAAGGCGACCTCTCCCAGTGTGAGTTACTGACGCGGCTGCTGCTGCTGTAACTGACCATGCAGCACTTAGCCCGGGTAGTGACAGTGCTAGTGCAGTGTCACGAGAATTCTCCATCCCATGGTCAACAGTATGGAAAGTTTTGCAGTTTATTTTACACTGGTACCCGTACAAGATCCAGACGATGCTACAACTGAAATCTCATGGTCAGCAGCAACGTTCTGATTTGCTCTTCGGCTCCTGCCACGGACCGAAGTCACATGGGGCCAAGCAATATTCTGTGGAGTGACGAGACGTATTTTACACTGCAGCAGGATGCAGTGAACACACGGAACTGCCGAATTTGGCGTATTGTTAAACAGCGTGATGTGCACGAAGAGCTCGCACTAGGCGTATGTGTTATGTCCTTAGGTTAGTTAAGTTTAAGTAGCTTAATTCTAGGCGACTGATGAGCTCAGATGTTAAGTCCCATAGTGCTTAGAGCCATGTGGACAATTTGTATGCTTAATGATCTCGGCGGACGATCATTGACGATGACAGTGACGAAAAATAAGAGGAAAACAGCTGCAAAAGTTACAGCTGAACTGAATGTCGCATTCCCAAATCCTGTCACCTTCAAAACCTCTAGAAGGGAGCTCCGTAAGCAAGGAAATGCAACGTGAGCTTCTAACATTCAGCGTGGGGTGTGTTTGTTCTATATCGTGTCTCCCTACCACTTTCGCGCAACGACGCTCTGAGCGTGTTTTTTAGGGAATTTACTAGTTTGAACCTGGGACCTGTTGCTGGTAAGGAGACGTCAGAAGACACATGACATGTAGAGTTCGGGAGAGTTCAGTGAGACTAGCGATGATATAACCAAATACTTAATGATTTCAGCGTCAGCTCCACTGCACTCCCTGTAAAAGAATCTTAATACTAACTAAATTTAGTGGAAGGGGTTGAAGGCTTTGTTATTTTTAGTTAGCTGGTAAAATAACGTCGAAAAAGCAGTTAAGTTTACCACTGGAAATTTTATTCTACTCACAAAACATTGCTTATAAATTGCACTATTGATAAAAGGAAATGTTTTAATACAGGATGGTAAAAACCAACTGCGTTCAACAAAAATGTGAACGAATATTCCCTGAATGGGTTTCCAAGCTCTACAATGGATCGAAGGATGACCTATGCTTTATCACATCTATAATCTAGGTTTAAATGAAGTTCACAAAAGAGAAAACTATCAAAATGGTCTACAGTGACCCTCAGTTATCTTTACTTACTTATCTAACTTGGCGCAAATTACAGTGGCTGATGTGGCTTCTCAATAACTACATAACAGAAAAATAATCGCTTTTCAGATTTTTACTTCAAGTGGCAAATGTGAACACCATGAGCTTTAATTGACGATCGACACTAGTATTACGCAAAAAGGGGATGTAACAGATGAGACTTCTGCAGTTCTGAGTGAAGCTTTATGCGCTGTTATGCGGCATCGCGTGCGTTCATTACCTTGACGGTGTTCGTCAGGGGGCGATGGGCAGCACAGCTCCACTCACCTCGCCGTCTCGGAAGCAACTCTCTCCTAACTTCTCCTTACTACAATTTACCGAATTTGGTTTAAAAAAGCTATCTGGCTGTGTTTTCATCTGACCAATCAGGATCTCAATGTTAACCTTAAGCTACGCCTACCAAAATTCTGTCTATCCAATGAGAAACGTTATACTTTTCGTGCTGGGGCAATGTTTTTAAAGTTTGCAACGTAACAGAGACGCGAAAAAGTGTCACGCTAAAACTTGCAGCTGGTGTGGTCCTTTTAGTGTTATCGTAAGATCTATACTGTTCTTCTGGAGGGCTCTATCTTTTAACATGGGCTGGGGGGTGGTCCTAGCGGTTAGCTGGCAACGTGGGTGTCTGTCCCTTATCGTAGGCCTTTCAGCTTAACACGGTTTTGCTCCCGGCTTCTGTTCTCGTTTCCCCCCTCGGAACTGCGTCTGTCTCACGGTGGGAACGTAAGACATGCATTTAGGCATTGTTGTGTTAGTCTGTGGTATTCCATTTGCTCACTCGTTACTCGTATTACTTTGGTTAATTTCATGTCATGATTTACACGGAGCTATGTGACATACTACTGGATTTGCTTATCATGTCAGGGTTTTCATGGAAGGTGTTGGATTTGCCTGACACCTTACAAGCCGGAATTCCAGGATCACGGGGAAACGTTGTGGCGAAGCCGTTAAACCTGTAAAATGAAGCGATGAAATAATGTCATTCGCTCAGATGAGTCTAGTTCGACACTTTTTCCACCTTCTGGCCGAGTTTCCGTCCCAAGAGTGGTACGCGGCCGGGGCGAGGTGATGATTTCGTGAACCATGTCGTGGTACTCCATGGCCCCATGGCTTCTCTGCAAGGCTGCATTTCTGCCCACGATTATATGACCATTTTGGCTATCAGGTACATACCGTGGTACAATGTTTGTTTACAAATGGTGATGCTGCGTTCCGAGGATTCAAATGGCTCTGAGCACTATGGAACTTAACAGCTATGGTCATCAGTCCCCTAGAACTTAGAACTACGTAAACCTAACTAACCTAAGGACATCACGCAACACCCAGTCATCACGAGGCAGAGAAAAGCGTTCCGAGGGAGGAGGTTCCTGTTGACACAGCTCGCACCGTCCAGGGCTGGTGTTGTGAGCACGAGGATGAAGCGTTGCGGCAAACCCCGTACACCACAGTGACCAAATCTCGCTATTATTGAGTCTGTGTGGTCTACTTCGAAGAAAAGGCTGTGTATTCGCTGTCCATCTGCATCAACGTTACTTGAACGTGCGGAAATAATGTTATAACATTCCATTTAAAACCACAGAGTAACTGTATTTATCCATTCCGAGACGAGTGGAAGCTATTTTCATTGCCAACGGTTTTCTACTCCGTATTGGACGTGGTAATGTGTCCACCTCTTGTACATAGACGTTGCTTTACGTTGTCCCACGTTGTCGTGCACATAGAACGCCAAAGAATCACACAAGTAATCATTAAACTAATTGGTAGCAAAGCAGTGACAACGCTATCAGTGCAGTAAATACGACCACGGGGCGGCTAATAGACATTGCCAAGCAGCAGGGAGAGGTCATCAATCGCGCAGTGCCAGTTGCTGTGCTATCGAAGCGCAGGTGCTGCGTATATCACGACGCACTGTCACGTCAGGGGAGGGATCATGAGCCGAAGCGTGGATTCACAAGCACCTTTATCCTCGGTCTGTTCTTCTTTGAAGAGAATACGTACAGCATGTGATTACTGACTGGGAACAGCGCAACTTCGTCGAAACTTCTGTTTCAATGCTAGATGGGGGTCAACATCTCATGCTACTTGCCCAGTGAACTTTCCACGAACTTGTTATCTCGAGAGGTTTCCCATATGCATGGCGTGCAACATCACCTGATCTGAATCCATGTGACTTTCGGCTCTATGGGTATCTAAAAGAACGCATTTTCCAGGGACACATTCTATCTGTACCTGATCTGAAGGCAAGTGTGCAGGAACACATTGCTGAGATTGCACCGGAATTGCTGCCAGCAAGTGCTGAACACGTCGTTTTGTGGATGCTGCATCTCGTCGACATTTCCGGTGCTCACATAGAACAAATTGTGTCAGCGGCGGTTAATAATAAAATCAACATTACGCCTTTCTCACTTATTTGACCTTTTCTGCCCACGTGCCATTCCTAGTCCATCACACATGAAAACTTCTTTCTTGCATTCACAGCGCCAGATTTGCACTTGGTGTCCAAAATTGGAAGTAACTGTTTTCCTATGTAAATCGCTTCCACATTAACGCATTAGAATGTCTACCGAGTTCCGCTGCCATGAAAGGGAAGCAGTGCTTTGCATGGGAGTGAGACAGGATTGTAGCCTATCCCCGTTGTTATTCAATCTGTATGTAGAGCAAGCAGTAAAGGAAACAAAATAAAAATTTGGAGCAGGAATTAAAATCCATGGAGAAAAAATAAAAACTTTGACTTTTCTAGTGACATTGTAAGCAAAGGACTTGGAAGAGCAGTTGAACGGAATGGACAGTGTCTTGAAAGCAGGATATAAGATGAACATCAACAAAAGCAAAACGAGTATAATGGAATGTAGTCGAACTAAATCTGGTGATGCTGAGGGAATTAGATTACGTAATGAGACACTTAAAGTAGAAAATGAGTTTTGATATTTGGGAGCAAAATAACTGATGATGGTCGAAGTAGAAAGGATATAAAATGTAGAGTGGCAACGGCAAGGAAGGCGTTTCTGAGGAAGAGAAATTAACATCGACTTTAGATTTAAGTGTCAGGAAGTCCCTTCACCGACTGGGGTGGCCGATCGGTTCTAGGCGCTACAGTCTGGAACCGCGCGACTGCTACGGTCGCAGGTTCGAATCGTGCCTCGGGCATGGATGTGTGTGATGTCCTTAGGTTAGTTAGGTTTAAATAGTTCTAAGTTCTAGGGGACTCATGACGACAGAAGTCCCATAGTGCTCAGAGCCATTTGAACCATTTTTGAAGTCCCTTCTGAAAGTGTTTGTTTGGAGTGTAGGCATGTATGGAAGTGAAACGTGGACGATAAATAGTTTAGACAAGAAACTTTCGAAATGTGGTGCTCTAGAAGAATGCTGAAGATTAGGTGGGTAGATCACATGACTAATGAGGAGCTACTGAACAGAATTGTGGAGAAGAGAAATTTGTGGCGCAAGTTGACTAAAAGAAGGGATCGGTTGATAGGACACGTTCTGAGACATCAAGGGATCACCAATTTAGTATTGGAGGGCAGCGTGGAGGGTAAAAATTGTGGAGAGAGACCAAGAGATGAATACACTAAGCAGATTCAGAAGGATGTAGGGTGCAGTAGTTACTCGGTGATGACGAAGCTTGCACAGGGTAGTGTAGCATGGAGAGCTGCATCAAACCAGTCTCAGGACTGAACACCACAACAACAACAAAGGACTGAACACCACAACAACAACAACAACAACAACAACAACAATAGCTACAACCAACACTGGACTCCTGTGAGTAGCTGCTCTTTATTGTAACGGGAAAGCAATTTTCCGTAAGGGGCATCTCATGTACGCGTTTATGAATGTTCAATCCAGTCATCATGCGCAAGTTGTTGGGCATTACCGTTAAAGTGACAACCAGTGAATGTAGCAGTGCGGACCTGCTTTTGACCGCCACATTGGTTGGTTGGTTGGTTATATTCCACTGCATTATCGAATGCTGCTGTTGTTATTTTGCATGGTAATTATTGAAATTTCAGTTTATTTATTAACACAGTGAATATTGCATAATTAATTATTTTAGACCCTAAAGAACCCAAGAATACAAACTATATTTTGAAAACGGATACACACAGGGAGAGTCAGGAGGAAAAGTACATCCTCTGATAGTATTAGCGATTCTGAATTTAAAAAACTTCCTATGGAAATATGCACTATTCCGAACCGTTTGTGAAATGTACATTCTTATTTATTTACTATATTATTCACACATTGTCATTTTTACAGTCTACCACAGTCGCGTAGAATACGTCGAGACGCGCAGTTCTATACCGAATACTAGTGGTCTATCAGGTCAGGAAACTACCTCAAACTGGCCTACAGAAACAACTAAGTCACAGCCCATTCGCGTCCCTCGTGATTTTCAATATCCTCACACTTTCTTCGTACAAAGTAACGGGCGAGATGTATGTGGGAGGAAGTAATAAGTTGTCCTACTCTTCCCGGAAAGTGCTCTTATGAAATTTCAATAGTAAACCTCTCCGCGACGCACAACGCCTCTCTTGTAACGTCTGTCTCTTAAGTGTTTGTTCAGCATCGCTGTAAAACGTTTGCAGCCACTAAACGATTCCAGAACTATATGCGCTATGCGCCGCTATTCTCTCTCTCTCTCTCTCTCTCTCTCTCTCTCTCTCTCTCTCTCTCTCCCCTAGCTGTAAGGGTCCTAGATTGATGAACAGTACTCAAGAATCGCTCGAACAAGCGCCTTGTAAGTCACTTCTTCCGTGGATGATATACGTTTCCATAAGATTCTTGCTATCAATCTCAGCCTGGAGCCTGCTTTTCCTACTATCCGTTTTATGTGGTCATTCCACATAGCTCCTCTCTGCATAGTTACTCCTAGATGTTTTACTGTAGTGTAGGTGCGCTGTAGTACGTCTATTTTCTGCTGCATACGCAATATGTTATATTTACATTGAAGCGCCAAGGAAACTGGTATTCCCGTGAGTATTCAAATACAGAGATATGTAAACAGCCAGAAGACGGCGCTGCGATCGACAACGCCTGTATAAGACAACAAGTGTCTGGCGCAGTTGTTAGATCGGTTACTGCTGCTACAATGGCAGGTTATCAAGATTTAAGTGAGTTTGAACGTGGTGTTATAGTCGCCGCACGAGTGAGGGGATGCAGCATCTCCGAGGTAGTGATGAACTGCGGGTTTTCCCGTACAATCATTTCACGTGCGTACATTGAATATCAGGAATCAGGTAAAACATCAAATCTCCGACATCGCTGCGACTGGAAAAAGATCCTTCGAGAACGGGACCAACGACGACTGAAGAGAATCATTCAACGTGACAGAAGTGCAACCCTTCCGGAAATTGCTGCAGATTTCAGTCCTGGGCTATCAACAAGTGGCAGCGTGCGAACCATCCAACGAAAGAACATCGATATGGGCTTTCGGAGCCTAAGGCCCATTCGTGTATCCTTGATGACTGCAGGACACAATACTTTACGCCTCGCCTGGGCCTGTAAACACCGATATTGGACTGTTGATGACTGGAAACAGGTTGGCTAATTGGACGAGTCTCGTTCCAAATTGTATCGAGCAGATGGACGTGTACGGATATGGAGACAACTTCATGAATCCATGCATGGACCTGACATGTTAGTAGAGGACTGTTCAAGCTGGTAGAGGCTCTGTAATGGTGTTGGGGAATGTGTAGTTGGTGAGAAATGGGACGTCTCATACTTTTAGATACTACTCTAAGAGGTGACACGTACGTAAGCATCCTGTCTGATCACCTACACCCATTCATGTCCATTGTGCATTATCCAGCAGGACAATGCAACACCCCACACGTCCAGAATTGCTACAGAGTGGCTCCAGGAACACTCTTCTGAGTTCAAGCACTTCCGCTGCCCATCAGACTCCCCAGACATGAACATTGAGCATATCTAGAGCGCCTTGCGACGTACAGTTCAGGAGAGATCTCCACCCCCTCGTACTCTTACGGATTTATGGACAGCCCTGCAGGATGCATGGTGTCAGTTCCCTGCAGCACTACTTCAGACATTGGTTGAGTCCATGCCACGTCGTGTTGGGGCACTTCTGCATGCTCGCGACACAATATTATGCAGGTGCATCTGTTTCTTTGACACTTCAGTGTATTTACGTTCAGGGTCAATTGCCAGAGCCTTTATTATTTTTCCACCCTCTGTAGGTCATTCTGCAAGTCGATACTTTCTTTTGGCGGTGCTACTTTCCTATAGACAGCCTGCAAACAGTCTTAAAGAGCTTCTGATGCATTCTACTACATCGTTTATGTACATTGTAAACAGTATCGGTCCTATCACACTTTACTGAGGTAATTCGGAAATTACCTTTACCTCTGTCGATTTCGCTCGTTGAGAGTGACGCTTTGAGCTCTGTGAGCAAGAAAATCTTCAATCCAGTCGCAAATCCGGTTCGGTAAGTTCGTATTTTTTTTCACTAAATGTCAGTGCGGGACGGTGTCAAATGCCTTCCTTAAGTAAAGGAACTCTGCATAGACCCGAGCTCCGCCGCCCACAACGCTTTGGATCTCATGCAGCAACAGAGTGAGCTGAGTTTCGCAGGATCTCTGTTAGTGGAATCCATACTGACTTTTATGGAGATTTTCGTTCTCCATAAACGTCATAATTGTTGAGCACAAAGTTCCATAATTCTAAGAGAGATTAATAGATGGGAGCAAGTACTTTCGTGTAATATTTATAGAATCTTGTATGTATCTCATCTGGTCCTGTGCCTTGGCATTACTAAGCGACTGTAGCTGCTTTCTATTCCGCGAACGGTTTTCTCAATATTTGCCGTTCAAACGTTCGTATGATTGTTCTGGTTCGTTCTGTATGTATTAGAACACTGCAACTGACGAAATTTAAAGCAATGTGTTAACTGCAACCAGTTGATCCCACAGGCGTTTATTTTTCCATGATGGCATTTGAAGATGCCTGGCATCCCACCTTCAGATGTTTACATTTATTTATGTCTCGCGAAAATTGTTTATTTACTAACGGTGTTGCGCAATACTGCAATGCAAGTTTTTAAAGACAGCAATTGTAAAACGTCGTAAGTAAAGAAACAATGTTCACGATTCGAAAGTAAATGTAAATATCTGAAGATAGACTGGACGTAAAGTGAAGGTACTTCAGAAACGTGTGTTTTGAGGCATAATTTGTTGGCATGGCGTGTCGGGGAAGGTTTGGCTTTCTTATCGGCGCGGAAGCTGTTCTGATTTCACGCCATGTGCGTTAGTGTTGAGTCATATCACTAGGCGGCCCGCGAGCTTAAATGTGATCAGTAAAAACCACTTGAACGGCATTACTACACACTTGTTGTGTTCCGACCCACTGACTTCGTTGAACATCTTCAGGTTGCCGAATTGTGCTGAAGCCATGCCACATATAGTTTGGTTGTCGCTTGTAATGATAAAGACCAAATTGGTCTTTAACATTACCAACGACAACCAGACCATTCATGACACGATTTTAACGCAAAGGCAGAGGGTACGTTCCATTGTACAAGTTATTAGTGTTTCTTCCTGTTCCACTCACGTATGGAGCGCGGCAGGAATAACTGACTGAATGTGTCTGTTCGTGCAGTAATTATTCTAATCTTATCCACACGATCCCTATGTGAGCGATACGTAGGGCTCTGTAGTATATTCCTAGAGTCATCATTTAAAGCCGGTTATTGAAATATTGTTAGTAGATATTCTATGGATAGTTTACATCTATCTTCAATTGTCTTCCAGTTCAGTTCTTTCGGTATCTCTGTGACACTCTCCCATGGATTAAACAAACCTGTTACCATTTGTGCTTCCCTTCTCTGTGTACGTCCAATATGATCTATTAGTCCTACAGGGTATGGGTCCCACACATTTGATTAATATTCTACGGTTGGTCACATGAGTGATTTTTAAGCAGTCCCCTTTGTAGACAGTTTGCACTTCCCCAGTATTCTACCAATAAACCGAAGTCTACCACCTGCTTTACACACGACTGAGCCCAAGTGATAATCCCATTTCATATCCTTACTAAGGGTCGCACCCAGGTATTTGCATGAGTTCGCAGATTTCAAGAGTGACTCATTTACATTATAGTCATGGGATACAACGTATTTTCGTTTAGTTAAGTGCACAATTTTACATTTCTGAACAGTTAAAGCAAGTTGTTAATCTCTACATCACTCTGAAACCTTATCAAGATCTAACTGAATATTTATGCAGTTTTTCTCAGATAGTACTTTATTATATATAACTGCATCATCTGCAAAAAGCCTAATTTTACTATTAATGTATTAATATACGACATATATATTCTAAGACTGTACAACAAATCGATGTCAGGGATACTGTATGCTGGTTTTGTGGATCACTTTTACTACCCTTCTTGTAGATGGGTGTGACGGGTGCCTTTTTCCAAAAACTGGGCCCGGCTTTTTATTCAAGGGATCTACGATAGATTATAGTTAGAACAGGGGCTAATTCAGTCGTGAACTCAGTGTAGAATCTCTCAGGGATTCCATCGGAGCCTGGAGCTTTGTTCAGTTTTAATGATTTCAGCTGTTTCTCAGCACCATTGAGCCTCATAGTTATTTCACTCATCTTTAGAGTTGCTCGAGGATTAAATTGGGGGCAGTCATCCTGCATTTTCCTTTGCAGAGGAACATTTGTAAACAGAGCTAAGCATTTCAGGTTTTGTTTTGCCACGCTCGATTTCACTTTCTGTCTCACCCACTAGGTACTGGACACTAACTTTCGTGTCACCAACAGCCTTTACATACGACCACAATTTCTTTCGGTTCTGTGAAAGATCACTTGGCAACATTCTGTTACAGGAGTCACTGAAGAAATCACGCATTGCTCTCTTGACAGCCAAAAGCGTTTCATTCAGCATATCTCCATCTATAGCCCTACGCTTTGTTTTACATCTGTTAT
Organism: Schistocerca americana; assembly: GCF_021461395.2. Taxonomy (NCBI): domain Eukaryota; kingdom Metazoa; phylum Arthropoda; class Insecta; order Orthoptera; family Acrididae; genus Schistocerca; species Schistocerca americana. The sequence continues at coordinate 47,444,952 of NC_060127.1, forward strand.
GCAGTAATCTCTGTTGCTTTAGAAGTTTCTTTACAGTGACCGTATACCATGGATGTTCGCTCCCATTACGAACTGCTCTTGAGGGTACACATGTACCCAGTGCATTGTCAAGACATGTGTAACAATACAACTGAGGTGTCCAGAATGAGATTTTCACTCTGCAGCGGAGTGTGCGCTGATATGAAACTTCCTGGCAGATTAAAACTGTGTGCCCGACCGAGACTCGAACTCGGGACCTTTGCCTTTCGCGGGCAAGTGCTCTACCAACTGAGCTACCGAAACACGACTCACGCCCGGTACTCACAGCTTTACTTCTGCCAGTACCTCGTCTCCTACCTTCCAAACTTTACAGAAGCTCTCCTGCGAACCTTGCAGAACTAGCACTCCTGAAAGAAAGGATATTGTGGAGACATGGCTTAGCCACAGCCTGGGGGATGTTTCCAGAATGAGATTTTCACTCTGCAGCGGAGTGTGCGCTGATATGAAACTTCCTGGCAGATTAAAACTGTGTGCCCGACCGAGACTCGAACTCGGGACCTTTGCCTATCGCGGGCAAGTGCTCTACCACTTGGTAGAGCACTTGCCCGCGAAAGGCAAAGGTCCCGAGTTCGAGTCTCGGTCGGGCACACAGTTTTAATCTGCCAGGAAGTTTCACAACTGAGGTGTTTTTTATTAATTACTACCTGTTCCCGGCCACACGTAGCTGGGGGCTCAGGCTGGTTAAATGTAAAAAGGAATAAAAAAAGAAAGCACGCGTTTCTAATATGCGTGGGAAGGGGATATACGTCCTAATCTCATTCTCTCCCACGTCTCTGTCCGTTCCCCCCCCCCCCCTCCCCTTTCTATATCCAACATTTCATCCCCTGTGTCTCTGAAAAATTTGTACTCCCCCTGTTCACTCCATCGTCCCTCGCCTCCTCTCACCCTTCCTGCCTCTTTCCCTACACCCTTTCGCTTTCTATGTCCATCTTCTCGTCCCCCACCCTCTCTGTCCATCTCGTGCTTTCTATCTCCATTTCCTTCCACCTCTCTGTCCATTTCCTCGTCTCGCACTCTTTGACCCTGAGCCTTCTTTATCGTTACTCCTAATTCAGATTTTGCTGTAGTGCTCTAACCGATAAGCTATAAATACAGTTCTCCTGTTTTCTAACAATGTTTCACTATTACATTTTTTTATATAAATATATTATTTTGTGCGATTAGATCCTGTAAATCATCTTTGTTTTTTTCTCTTTTTTCCACTCTGCTTGGGCTCTCTTGATTTCGTGTGTCCATTTTGTTCCTGCTGTCTTCGGAGCTTCGTTCTCTGACTTAATTTGTCATCTATCAAGTTTCTGCTTAAATATCTTTCTGTCCAAAATATCTGAATAATTTGAGTTTTTGTAGGTCCTTTTTGACCTCTTGTATACTTTTAAGTCCTAGTATGTATTTAAGAATTTTGTGCGTTAGTCTTGTTTTGAGAAGCCTAGAGACGTGCCCATAAAATTTTAATCGCCTATTTCTAATCTCTGCTGCAAGGTTGGACAATTTGTCAGTTGTTTGATGAGATTGTAATCTATAGCCCTTTTCTGTTTTGTTTGGCCCTAGTATCTTACTGATGATTTTACGTTTTCTTTAAAACGTTTTCTACGTCACCTATGTAGACTGCCAGGGTTTCATTGACATACAGGACTTCAGATTTTAATACTGTATCATAGGCGAATATTTCTATTTTCTCTCACCCCGTAGGCTCGAGGACTTCACCTAAGTATTTAAAATACGGGACTCTATTGATATGATCATATTTTGTAGTCAAGTTTGGGTGTCAGTTTTTGTGGCGATGAACTCTGAATTTAGGAAAGATTGTAATGTTTTCAAACTAAAAATATATAGCCCATACGTGTGCAAACACTTATCATAGTACGTGCAAAAATGTGAAGTAAATCGGTCGTGTACTTTGTGATTTTTGGCAACAATATTTCCCTTTATATATTACATTGCATTTACGCTATAAAATGGCGAATGAGGTATGCGCCCATGTTGATACTAGATATGGGAATAGCTATAATGGACGCTATGATACTAATAAAATAGCCACAGGCGTTTTTGTGACTTCTCTTTTTCATGACGCGTTTCGAAAATATAATCATCAGATTCTGAAAGGAGATTTTTACATAACCAATTACAAATTTCGAACACATTATACAAATATGGTACAGCCAGATATTACACATACTAACTAAGGGAACAGGCACCATACAATGTACTGAGCGAAGTGTGTCATACTGAATAGGAACTGAACATCCGTAGCTGGAAAGCCACGCAAAACAACATGTGAAGGAAATGAATAACAAAAAGACATACAGAAAGACAGGAATCAAAAGTATAACGGTAAAAAAGTCATGTACGTATAGTTTTATATCTTGTGGTAAAAACTACAGTTAAAGTAATAAAAAATCGTGTAATGTCTGGGTAGGGGTAGGGCCAATCAGAAACATTTACATTACTGGCCATTAAAATTGCTACACCACGAAGACGTGCTACAGACGCGAAATTAAACCTACAGGAAGAAGATGCTGTGATCTGCAAATGATTAGCTTTTCAGAGCATTCACACAAGGTTGGCGCCGGTGGCGACACCTACTACGTGTTCACCTGAGGAAAGTTTCCAACCGATTTCTCATACACAGAGTAGTTGACCGGCGTTGCCTGCTGAAACGTTGTTGTGATGCTTCGTATAAGGAGGAGAAATGCGTACCGTCACATTTACGACTTTGATAAAGGGCCGGATTGTAGCCTATCGCGATTGTGGTTTATCGTATCGCGACATTGCTACTTGCGCTGGTCGAGATCCAATTTCTGTTAGCAGAACATGGAATCGGTGGGTAATACGGAACGCCTTGCTGGATCCCAACGGCCTCGTATCACTAGCAGTCTAGATGACAGGCATCTTATCCGCATGGCTGTAACGGATCGTGCAGCCACGTCTCGATCCCTGAGAAAACAGATCGTGACGTTTGCAAGACAACAACCATCTGCACGAACAGTTCGACGACGTTTGCAGCAGCATGGACGACCACCTCGGAGACCGTAGCTGCGGTTACCCTTGACGCTGCATCACAGACACGTTCGCCTCTGATGGTGTACTCAACGACGAACATGGGTACACGAATGGCAAAGCGTCATTTTTTCGGATGAATCCAGGTTCTGTTTACAGCATCATGATGGTAGCATCCGTGTTCGGCGACATCGGAATGAATGCTCATTGGAAGCGTGTATTCGTCATCGCCATACTGGCGTGATGGTATGGGGTGCCATTGGTTACACGTCTCTGTCACCTCTTGTTCGCATTGACGGAACTTGGAACAGTGGACGTTACATTTTAGATGTGTTACGACCCGTGGCGCTACCCTTCATTCGATCCCTGCGAAACTCTAAATTTCAGTAGGATAATGCACGACCGCAGGTCCTGTACGGGCCTTTCTGGATACGAAAAATGTTCGGCTGCTACCCTGGCCAGCACAATCTCCAGATCTCTCACCAATTGAAAACGTCTGGTCAATGGTGGCCGAGCCACTGGCTCGTCACAATGCGCCAGTTACTACTCTTGATGAACTACGATATCGTGTTGAAGCTGCATGGGCAGCTGTACCTGCACACGCCATCTAAGCTCTGTTTGACTCAATGCCCAGGCGTATCAAGGCCGTTAATACGGTCAGAGGTGGTTGTTCTGGGTACTGATTTCTATGCACCCAAATTGTGTGAAAATGTAATCACATGTCAGTCCTAGTATAATAAATTTGTCCAATGAATATCCGTTTAACATCTGCATTTCTTCTTGGTATAGCAATTTTAATGGCCAGTAGTGTATGTAGGTTCGCGAACAAGATCTTGAGAAGGCATAAGTATGATGGGAATATTGTATACACATATTATTATACAAACGTAAAATGACATCAAACAATATTGTGTGTACCAGGAAATATCATAATGTATCTAAGAAGATAAAAGAGAATTTTATGTTTTGTATCCCTACCATTATGCAACTGTACGCAGACCATAACAATAATGAAACGCAAGACACAAAGACTAAAATTCATAGATATAATACGAAATAAGTGAAAAAACGTTCAACAAATTAGTCGCATTTACAAACGGTGATATATATGTGTATACTGTTTGGAAAATGTGCTGCCGATAGTTTTAGTGGGAAAGGAGCAATAAATTAAAACTTCATGCCTGGCGCAGAAGTTTTACTACATGACCAGCTAAATCATAAGCGATAAACTTTCCTGTCTTTCATCATTTTCCGGGGGCTGTCAGCGAGAAAAGTTTTGTAAAGGTTTGATATTAGGCGCATACTCTCATTCTCAAATACTGCATGCATATCGGTAGATGTGGTGTGTACGTATACGGAAAATCAAATGATTAGAATTTAAAAAAAAAAAGGGTGATTTATTGAACACGAAGAGCTTCACAAATTGAGCACGTCAATAAAGCGTTGGTGTGGCTCTGGCTCTTATGAAAGCAGTTATTTGGCTTTGCACTATTTTACAGTCCTCTACAGGGATATCGTGCCAAATTGTGTCCAACTGGCGCGACAGATAGTCAAAAATTTCGAGCTAGTTGCAGGGATCTGTCCATAATGCTCCAAACGTTCTGAATTGGGGAGAGATCCGGCGACCTTGATGGTCAAGGTGGGGTTTGGCGATCACGAAGACAAGCAGTAGAAAGTCTCGCCGTGTGCGGGCGTGCATTATCTTGCTGAAATGTAAGTCCAGAATGGATTTCTATGAACAGCAATAAAATGAGGATGTACGAGGGCAGTTCAATAAGTAATGCAACACATTTTTTTTCTGAAACAGGGGTTGTTTTATTCAGCATTGAAATACACCAGGTTATTCCCCAATCTTTTAGCTACACAACACTATTTTTCAACGTAATCTCCATTCAATGCTACGGCCTTATGCCACCTTGAAATGAGGGCCTGTGTGCCTGCACGGTACCATTCCAATGGTCGATGTCGGAGCCAACGTCGTACTGCATCAATAACTTCTTCATCATCCGCGCAGTGCCTCCCACGGATTGCGTCCTTCATTGGGCCAAACATATGGAAATCCGACGGTGCGAGATCGGGGCTGTAGGGTGCATGAGGAAGAACAGTCCACTGAAGTTTTGTGAGCTCCTCTCGGGTACGAAGACTTGTGTGAGGTCTTGCGTTGTCATGAAGAAGGAGAAGTTCGTTCAGATTTTTGTGCCTACGAACACGCTGAAGTCGTTTCTTCAATTTCTGAAGAGTAGCACAATACACTTCAGAGTTGATCGTTTGACCATGGGGAAGGACATCGAACAGAATAACCCCTTCAGCGTCCCAGAACACTGTAACCATGACTTTACCGGCTGAGGGTATGGCTTTAAACTTTTTCTTGGTAGGGGAGTGGGTGTGGCGCCACTCCATTGATTGCCGTTTTGTTTCAGGTTCGAAGTGATGATCCCATGTTCCATCGCCTGTAACAATCTTTGACAAGAAATTGTCACCCTCAGCGACATGACGAGCAAGCAATTCCGCACAGATGGTTCTCCTTTGCTCTTCATGGTGTTCGGTTAGACAACGAGGGACCCAGCGGGAACAAACCTTTGAATATCCCAACTGGTGAACAGTTGTGACAGCACTACCAACGGAGATGTCAAGTTGAGCACTGAGTTGTTTGATGGTGATCCGTCGATCATCTCGAACGAGTGTGTTCGCACGCTCCGCCATTGCAGGAGTCACAGCTGTGCACGGCCGGCCCGCACGCGGGAGATCAGACAGTCTTGCTTGACCTTGCGGCGATGATGACACACGCTTTGCCCAACGACTCACCGTGCTTTTGTCCACTGCCAGATCACCGTAGACTTTCTGCAAGCGCCTATGAATATCTTAGATGCCCTGGTTTTCCGCCAAAAGAAACTCGATCACTGCCCGTTGTTTGCAACGCACATCCGTTACAGACGCCATTTTAACAGCTCCGTACAGCGCTGCCACCTGTCGGAAGTCAATGAAACTATACGAGACGAAGCGGGAATGTTTGAAAATATTCCACAAGAAATTTCCGGTTTTTTCAACCAAAATTGGCCGAGAAAAAAATGTGTTGCATTACTTATTGAACTGCCCTCGTATAATGTCTTCGACGTACTTCTGTGTTGTAAGGGTGATAACCGAAAGAGTCCAGCTACGAAAAGGAAAGGCTTCTCAGACCATCACTCCTATAGCGGTCGACAGCCAGGTTGGTACTCCACTGCTGTCTGGGTAGTGTCCAGACACTGGGCTGATCGAGGGCGCACTCGTGACCAGACAGTCAGATTCGAGGTCGACAAAGAGACAGAGGAGGGGACACTGGTAAGGAAGAGCGAGAGAACGCGATGGAGACAGTGACAGAGGGAGAGACAGACAGAAAATAATGCCAATGTGGGAGAGAGAGGAGATACTGGGAGAGAAACATATAGAGGGAGATGCTGTGAAGCCGTAACTGCAAAAAAAAAAAAATAGTACTGGGTAAAACGCTTTACACTGTTTTGTCTTAAAAAAGCGCGAAGATGATCGCGTGCCATAATTTTTGGTGGGGAAGGAGAAATGAGGACTGACACAGGTGGGCCCTCATATTTCTGTCAGTGTTATAAACAGGAACATAATCGCTTTTTTGTGCTCCTAGAGGACCATTTTTCAGCTGTTTTCCTTATAATCGAGCAATGACTAATGTAGTGTTGGCAGAAGCGCCAACACTGTGTTGCTAGAGGAGGCCGAAATGCACGCGTTTAATTACACGCTGACTGGCGTGAGGTCTGGAACAGGACAATATCTTGAGAATTGCAAATAAAGTACGTAGATGATGTAATACTTAACTTTAATCCACACTTGTAGAACATGTCTCTTGATGATACATGCTTCACATAATAAATATCAATTGAATACGGCGCCTTGCTAGGTCGTAGCAAATGTAGCTGAAGGCTATGCTAACTATCGTCTCGGCAAATGAGAGCGTAGTTGTCAGTGAACCTTTCCTTGCAAAGTCGGCTGTACAACTGGGCGAGTGCCAGTACGTCTCTCTAGACCTGCCGTGTGGTGGCGATCGGTCTGCAATCACTGACAGTGGCGACACGCGGGTCCGACGTATACTAACGGACCGCGGCCGATTTAAGGCTACCACCTAGCAAGTGTGGTGTCCGGCGGTGACACCACAACTAATGCGTTTCCTTACACAGCAGGACCGCCAGTGTAAAATCTTACAGCGCTACCAATCCTATCTCATAAATTGTTTACGTGTACGGAGAACGCCACTGTCGTACTACGCTTCCTTGGGACGCATCGGGCATTACTTTCGTTGAACATTCGTCCTCCGGTATCAGTCTGGGTGCTGTAAGTCAAAAAGTCATATCTGTGTAGGTACTCTGTCGTGCCGTATCTTATCGGATTCTTTCTATTTGTTATGGGCAGTATCTGGCATTTATCGGCGTTTAAAGAGAGCAGCCATTGATTGCACCAAGTGGAAATTTTGTTCCAGTCATTCATTTTATGAGAACATTCCAGATCACTCAATAACGTCGTAAAAATGAAGATACGTAAGGTAACAATTCTGGTGGAGGCACTACGACTAATGCTTATCGAATTACCCCATTCACCCAACACATTCCGGGTATTAGGTTTGCGAGCTAACATCCGCAAAGACGTTCGGGCTCACGTACGCTTCCTCTTCGTGGAAATGTCTTCGCTCAAACTCGTCCATGGGTTGAATCGCACGCCCTAAATTAGACACTTGTGACCCTTTTGTTAAATTGTCTGGCTAATGGTAAGTTTGCGAAATACGAAGTTAATGTAACGTATAATAACAGTAATAACAATATCGGGAACTAAATTAACGACCCATAAAACATGTAGGCCACACAGTTGTGATTTGGTTAGAATAATGTTTATTCAGCGAGCAAACTAATAGCGAAAGTGGTCGTATTTTGAGTTAATGTTACACTCGACCGCATATTTGACACACTTCGATCATTCATAGTCTCATCGCGAATTACAAGTTCGATACTCCACCTTGTTAACTATGCGAAACGTGTGCGGCTGCTCACCGCTCAGAGACTAAGTCCCGCGGTACCACACAACGCGACATTTTCTCAGTCGTTTCACTTCCCAGCTGCCTAAAGACCGACCGTCCGCTTTCGCGTCTCAATCCGAACTATACTCTTTGGTGTCTCGACCAGAACTGCCCTCTGCCCGTCTCCGACCGCGTTTCCCGCGCGCGGGACATCTTCGCTCAACTGACTGGTGCAGCTCCGTTCTCTGAAGCCGTCCATCTGATTGGTTACAGCTTATTCTACATTATTTTAACATATTTAAATAATCAAAGCTTGACCACTTTCAAGATCTAAATAAAGTAACAATAATATCCATTATATAGTAAACGTTAAATTCTTTTACATAAAACCAATACAATTTCCCTCTTATCTTTGAATGTCACGGCCAGTAGCCTCGCACCAATGTGCTTTCTGATAAATAAATAAAGAACAAAAGTAACTATTATACAGTAAACTTTACAACAAACATTCTATTACCTAATGATTCAATAAGGTGTCATGCTGTCACCGTTCAATGTGTTTTGTGTGGAGGGGATGATGATAGTACTTTAACAGAATTCTAACAGCTTCAACTTTTGCTAATCCTTGCACATTTGACAAACATGAATAAATCACTACTGCATTTGAAACATGATACTCGTTTTTATAAACACTTTCGAGAGGATCCTGCATAAGTTAATGATGAGGATGGAAGAAATAGTTCTAAACACAGGTTTATAGCACTTAGATTATTATTAAAATCACTCACAAATTAACTGGTCCATGCTCTGATACATATCTGTATGAATGGAGTTGGTGGAGCAGTGGCGAAGTTGTGGTGGCAAGCGACATGGCGGCTAACTGTACTCACGGCTCTTGAAGTTCGAATGTTCTATAAAATTTCTTCTTGGTGACGAATTTTTAACGTATTAGAGCCACTCATGATTGCCGAGAGTACCATGCAACAACCAAATGCACACCCGAGGCAAAATTCCTTGCAAAGCGGCTTGCAGTTGCCTCCCTTGGCACCGTCGATGTGTACCGTGCAACGGTTAGCCACCGGCTGCCTATCGTTCCCACCAACGAGCCGCCCAGTTCAGCAGCCTTTTAAAACCACCTTTTACATCGAGCCGAGCCACTTCCGTTGCGGACGGACTTCCCTACGTCTTTTACAAACTACAAACACAAACTCCCGAAGCACGAACCAGCTTCCAATATACGAAGTTTTTCTTCTAAGAAGGGAACCTCCCCATCGCACCCCCCTCAGATTTAGTTATAAGTTGGCACAGGGATAGGCCTTGAAAAACTGTACACAGATCAATCGAGAAAACAGGAAGAAGTTGTGTGGCACTATGAAAAATAAGCAAAATATACAAACTGAGGAGTCCATGTGCAAGGTAGGCAACATCAAGGAGATTGTTAGCTTACGAGCGCCGTGGTCCCGTGGTCAGCGTGAGCAGCTGCGGAATGACAGGTCCTGGGTTCAAAGCTTCTCTCGAGTGAAAAGTTTAATTTTTTATTTTCAGATAATTATCAAAGTTCAGGCACTCACACATAATCAACTTCGCTCTCCAAAATTCCAGGACATGTTCAGATTTGCTTGGACATATACAGGATTTGACGGTCTACGCACGGAAACATTTGAAAACGTAAAAAACATATGTTTTGACAGAGCACAGGGAAAACTGCGCGACTGTGAAACTGTTGCATTCATTTGATGCAGTTTATGTGACAAACTCATCACTTTTTTGGGAGTGATTATCACATCCACAAGAAAACCTAAATCGGGTAAGGTAGAAGAATCTTTTTACCCATTAGCCAAGTGTGCAAGTTAGGTGGGTCGACAACATATTCCTGTCATGTGACGCACATGCCGTCACCAGTGTCGTACAGAATATATCAGACGTGTTTTCCTGTGGAGGAATCGGTTGACCTATGACCTTGCGATCAAATGTTTTCGGTTCCTACTGGAGAGGCACGTCCTTTCGTCTACTAATCGCACGGTTTTGCGGTGCGGTCGCAAAACACAGACACTAAACTTATTACAGTGAACAGAGACGTCAATGAATGAACGGACAGATCGTAACTTTGCAAAAATAAAGAAAGTAAAATTTTCACTCGAGGAAGGACACGAACCAAGGACCTCTCGGTTCGCATCTGCTCACTCTAACCACGAGACCACGGCGCCCATCAGCCAACATTGTCCTTTATGTTGCTGATCTTCCATATGGACTACTCAGTTTGTATATTTTACTTATTTTTTCATAGTTCCACACAACTTCTTCCTGTTTTCTCGATTGATCTGTGTTCAGTTTTTCAAGGCCTATCCACTGTGTCAACTTATAACTAAATCTGAGGGGGGTGCGATGGGGAGGTTCCCTTGTAAATATACACATATTATAAAATTTCATTATTTTAAACATGATTTAGCTTTTTCCATATATACATCACATTACTTTAAATTTCCTGTCACCAATCAATGACCTTAACTAACAAAGAACACACATTCCATAATCGTAGATTGACAGTTACCTAATATAAACCTGCCACCAATCGGTGTAAACGTGACAAGGTGGTAGACCTACGTTCCACTAACACGGATTCCTTTATTGTAACCGTCTGAAAACTTCCACTAAGACAGCTGAGAATAGTTTTGGAGATATGGTAGAGCCTGGCTGCTCTTACAGTTCTGATTTACTCTCCGTTCTGATGAAGCTGTAACGTTTGACGTATAATTCATCAGTGTCCTAACATAGCTACTCAAGGGCTACCAGTATGGGCAAAATAATTCCGTAAACAAAATTTAATAAATAAGCAAACTGTTTTCTCTGGTTTCTGAAGGGATTGATGCCAGATGAAATGCTGTGGGATCACAACGCAGCCCCGTCCTTGGTGACGTGTTGCAGCGGTTTGGGAGAAACTCACGAGTGCTGTGAAGTCAGAGGTTTTCCCGACGTCTTTGATAGAAGATACGTTTTCGGATTCCGGGTATGGTCTGATTCGCACGGGCAGTTATAAGTTGAACGTGATGGATTTCAAGTGGCTGTCCAAGAAGTGGCGTGTTCGAATAAACGTTGGGCGTCACACCCAGATTTATTGTCAGCAGTGACGTCACCGCTGAAACTCACCGCACCGAATGGAAGCTTACTGGGACCCTGAGCACACGTGTATAACTCGAGCACAAAAATTCTGAATATGGTTCAAATGGCTCCGAGAACTATGGGGCTTAACATCTGAGGTCGTCAGTCCCCTAGAACCTAAGTACCCCAAGGACATCACACACATCCGTGCCCGAGGCAGGATTCGAACCTGCGACCGAAGCAGCCGCGTGGTTCCGGAATGAAGCGCCTAGAACCGCTCGGCCACCGCGGCCGCCGATTCAGAATGGGGATTTTTCATTTTATAGTAGATTGTTGTTATTATTAACCCTTTTTATCTGGGAAACGAGAGTGTTAACGAGCATTTTGCTCTCATTTACGTATATGGCCGAAAGAGTCGGCCTTCAGGAATTGTGAAACAAACCCTGTCGTCCAGGACCGCGTGCCACAAAGGGCGCAGATTCAAAGGGTAAAGGGCGCAGATTCAAAGGCTAAAGGGCGAGATGGGGAAATTCACAGGCGTCTAAGTGCTGTAGTGTGCGAGTGAGAATCTACGTCATAGGGAAACCCAGAAGAAGGCTTTTGTGGCCGAGGAGACGCTGCAGTATTAAAAATGGCGAACCTAAGATCAGCTATAAAGGGGAAAATTTATGGAAACTATTTAATTCTGTAGTAACGCACGGAATGAAGCCACAGTAATTTTAATCTACCATCCTTCATAAAATTTCATGGTGATCCCAATGAAACTTGCATATTGATCATATCTGTAATAGTTTAAGATTTACTGTTGAAGTGCAATTAACAAGTTTTGTAACAAAGACCTGATTGCTAAAGTCTGAACGATTTGATCGATCTTAACGATCGATATTTCATGTTGAAAACCATTATTAAAATAACAAACACAGTAAATATCAACCCTGTGATCTTATTTGCTTAAGAGATATAGTAAATTTAAATTATCAGTATTTTCAGTTAAGCATCAGGTCATCATTTCCTCCACACAAAACACATTGAACGATCACAGCATGAGTGTGTGGTGCTGTTCCCATTGCTACGAGGTTCGTGGCTCACCGATCCTGGACATGAAAGTTGAGTTTTGACTTAATCTACCAGCAAGTCACGACTGTTCATTTTGTGTCGTTTGGAGTTCGTTGTCGGCTGTTGGGATATTCCCGTGAGTAACAAGGCGTGTTTTCAAGTTGACAAATTTTAGCCACCCTTCGGACGAGTTTAATTGTACTTGGCTATTTGAATCGAAGTGCACCAGCGGAATCTTCTGCCTTGTGGCCGTTGACGTTCCGGTTACCTGCTCTGGCCATTGACGTAAATTCAGGCAGTGTATTTTCCTCATCGTGTTGTCGCTGTCCAGCACGGTGTGTAGTTTGACAGCTCAGTGTATAATTGGTTGTGGGCGTCATTACCTTCTACGTTGTGCCATTGAACTCCCTGCTGTGTGCTGGTCGGGCGAAGCAGAGGTTATCTGTCGGTGGGTCGATTGGCTGTCTGTCGGTTGGGTTGTCGTCGGATCGGCAGTGGTTGGGCCTAAGCGAGCGTTAGTGTTTGAATTCCAGGCCGACCCTCAGAACTTCTGAGCGCCCTTGGATGTATTGTCTTTTCTTGTTGTTTGTAATTGTATGGCTTCTAGCCGTATTTTACATTAAGCTTGTTTTGCCCTTAGGGCGTCAGATGGTTTGGATCTTCAGCCTAATTTAAGAACTGTTTTATGTAAAGCCTTTGGCATTTTTATAATTAATGCTATTGAGTCTTAACTGTTGGGCCTTCAACCGATTTTGATTTTAAGTTGTTTGCTCTTCAAGTATCAGATTCTTTGGGCCTTCAGCCTAATTAAGGACGTGTTTTAAGATAAGGCTTTGCCTTTTAAATTTCTGATTTTGGTTGAGCTTTAAGTTATTTGCTTTCAGTCGTTTTTAAGTTAAAGTGGTCTTGCTCTTAAGGCATGAGATTATACGGCGCATTTAGCCGCTAATTAAGTTCCAAAACTAAAGCAGTGTTTTATTTTTAATTTCTTGGCTCTTTCAATGTTTGATCAAATAAAAGGTGGTTGTTCGAGTGTAACTGACAGCCGCTTATTTTGGCCCCTTTCCACAACTTAAACTAACTGTTCTGCCCCGCAGGTTTAGCTGGGCGTTTCACACGTTTATCGTTATTACACGTTTCTGTGCAACAAAGGCTATCTTGCAATAGTAGAACAACAGTGACTAGAACTGAGAAACTCGAGTCACCTTTTGGACAGTGTCATATCAGAAATCAGTAGTGTGTCTGAGTGGCCGAGCGGTTCTAGGCGCTACAGTCTGGAACCGGGCGACCGCTACGATCGCAGGTTCGAATCCTGCCTCGGGCATGGATGTGTGTGACGTTCTTAGGTTAGTTAGGTTTAAGTAGTTCTAAGTTCTAGGGGACTGATGACCTCAGCAGTTAAGTCCCATAGTGCTCAGAGTTATTTTGAAATCGGTAGTGTAAAAATTGCCCTCTGTTGGCATTAGGTTTTTGTACAAATACCTGACGCGATCTGTATGTTATCAGCACGTACCGCGCACTCAGATGTGTAATTGACGATGATTTATGTCAGACTATTTTAACGGTATGTATACCATACATGGCTATAAATATTTTATTTTATATTTCATGTATCACTAATACTTGTGCAATATTTATATTTACAACAGATCTGAAGATTGCGATAAACCGAAACCGGTGATAAAGTGTAAAGAAATTAATGTGATCAAGACGGACTTTTGAAAATGAAAGTGCTAAAAATAAAATGACCGCGGACTTCGTGTCTTCAATTGGTAAGTAGTGTAAAAGTTGAAGAGATTAGAAGTTTATAACTTCCCGTTCAGTTTCTCACTAGGATAGACACCTAAAAATTTAGAATGTTCTCTAGGGCAATACAAAACATGTATGTTCTCTTCATCACCGACTGTTTAAGATTTAAGGATTTTGAATACAGCCAACGTACGGCAGCAAGTGGACACATTGAAAAAGGTATCACTACGAATATGTCTTGAAGAAATGAAAAGAATTTTGCTTGCACCTTTTTTTGGAGTTGCTAGACGTTAGCAGAATTGGGCATGACAGTATGTGGTGTGGGGCAGAGAAAACATGTTACACCGGTATTATTTTAATGATTTCACTGTCATTATCAGCAAATAAATTATAACAATCATGACGTTTCTGGCCATCCATCTGTCTCGAAAAAGAGATGCGACTCTTTCATTGTGTTGACTGGTACAAGAGATTTTGTTTGGCTTCAGGTCACTCTTCTGACTGATTTCATATGTATTTCCAGCATTCCCTTGGTCCTACCAACCACCTCTTCTAAGAGTTCCATGCATATACAACATCCTCTATTATTTATTTACGTAAAAGATATTTTATTTCGAACAATGTAGTGTGTGTGTGTGTGTGTGTGTGTGTGTGTGTGTGTGTGTGTGAGCTTATATTTTCTTATTTCTTAATTAAGAAAATACATTTAACGAATACTATTGAGGCATTTCTAATGTATAATTGAGTCATTCAATTACTTACTGTGGCAGTTTCGGAAGATAAGTGTTTTCCACACATTGATTTCTTCACCGATTCTGTGCAGAACTTATTCATGTCATGTCCACTGACTTTTCAGCAGATTTTTTGGCATCACGCCTCAAATGCTTCGATTCTCTTCTTTTCCCGTTTTCCCACAGTCCATGATTCGCTAATACACAATTCTGTGCTCCAAGTGCACATTCTCAAAAATTTCTTACTCCCATTAGGCGTATGTATGATACTAGCATTACTGGAGAGAAAATATATCGTTGCCTACACAAGGGTACTTCTTACGTCATCTTGCAACTACGAAACGTTATTTTTCTTCCAAAGTAGCAGGAACCCTTAGCTTCGTCTACTACTTGGTCCCAAATTGTTGAGTTAATCGGTACTATCGTTTCGTCATCTCCTAACATTCAACTTTCTTTGGCTTACTATCAACTAACATTTTGTGCTCAGTATAGACAATGAGGGTGCTCCGAGAGTGATAAGACGCACTCGCCACCTGGGCAGCTGATGTCAGGCTTCTTAAGACTGAGTACCGAAACGGACCGTGACGTCACTGAATAAATGAGCTAAGAACAATGGACTTGCGGCGGCAGTAATGGATACAGTGGTCCAGTCGTACGCGGTGAACAAAAGATACGTTTATGGTCAAAGCTCCTTCAGCCGCGCAAATGAAACCGAATGTCATATCGTCCAGTTATTACGAGATAAAGAGCGCCCCTAATTGTGCCCCTATACGGAATTAGTTGCACCGCACATGCGACAGGAATGGGGAATGTTGCTGGTAGGGAGACAGTAGGGTGGCATTTCAGACAGAAGTGACTTCGGGTGTACTCCAGGGAAGTGTTTTGGGGCTTTTGGTGTGCATGTAGTGTATCAGTTATCTGACAGACAATGTTGGCAGTAACCTCAGAATTTTTGCAGAAGAGGAATTAGTGTATATTCCTGAACGCCTTAACCGGCTCATGATACCCGGCCATGCTTATGGGGTTGCCTATCTAACGGCTTCCAGGGGTAACAAAATTTTGATTTTCACTATTTCATATAATTACCAAATGAATTTAAAAATTTAAAATGCTGTCATAATCTAACCGTTAATAGGCATGATCTTATGTTAATGTAACACAGGAAGACAACTACTGGAGTTTGAATCTGCGTACATTACTGGTTAAAAGTTTTAGATTGCAGACGATAAAAACTACATACCTCATTTAAATGTGCATAGACATCGTAAAAACGAAATAGAACAAAATATATATTTTCTCTTTCTATAACTAAGTACGGCACAATATGGTATATCCACCTTTGCCCACACAACAGCTGCACAATGGTATATCCACCTTTGCCCACAGAACAGCTGCACAAATTCTTGGCATTCTTGAGATAAGATTTTGTAGTATAATTGGGGATATTGTAGTCCAACACGTCTGCAAATTCTATAGATCTTCAGCATCAGATGACACTTTTCTAACTTCCCTGTCAAGACCATCCCATGAGAGTTCGTTGGGATTTAAGTCAGGTCACTGACGTGGCCAAACCATATTCCTGACATTCGTACATCTCTTGTCTGTTGCCTTTCCGTCTGCAAGTTTATCAAGTTTGGGATCATTGTCCTGCTGCAGAACAAACCCACGACTAATAGCTCTGTTGCGAGATGGCACTCTATGATATCCTACCTTCTTTAATGTTCCATTAATTTTCGCCAGATAACCGACTTTATCACCCGCAAACTATCCACACACTATGACCAACAGTCCTCCATGCCTCTCCGTTAGCGTCACACATTGATTCTTCATACATCCCATACGAAGTCTACGAATAAACATTCGACGATGACTTCCGTATACTTTAAATTCAGATTCGTCCTTGAATAACACTTTGCACCATTTCTGTATGCTCCAGGTTTTAATGTTGCTCTGCCTATTGCAACCTTTTCCATCTCATTTTGTTTGGGTAGTAAGGGCTTTTTATGCACGCCCTTCAAACCATGGCAGCGTGAAGTGGCCGCGTGGTTTGAGGCGCTTTGTCACGGTTTGCGCGGCCCCTCCCGCCAGACGTTCGAGTCCTCCCTCAGGCATGGCGCTCTGTGTGTGCGTGTGCGTGTGCGTGTGCGTGTGCGTGTGCGTGTGCGTGTGCGTGCGCGCGTGTGTGTGTGTGTGTGCGCGCGCGCGTGTGTGCGTGTGCGCGTGCGTGTGTGCGTGTGCGCGTGTGCGTGTGCGCGTGTGCGTTGCGTTTTAGCGTAAGTTAGTTTACGCCAGTTTAAGTGCTGTGTAAGTCTAGGGAGCGATGACCTCAGCAGTTTTGTTCCTTAGGTATTCACACCAATTTGAACCTTTTTGAAACCTTGTTCATCGAGACGACGTTGTACTATTGAGACTAGTGCTGTTCGCACGCTATTTACTTCCTCACTGATTTCACGTGCATTTCTAATCTCTGACGTTTGTTCGCCGATCTGTATAACATGTTCTTCCCTGTATATTACTTGGGGGTCTTCCAGATCGTGAAACCCTTGGGTTGGCTCCGGTTTATTGAACCACTGAAAACTGTCTATTTCGTTACACCACCTTTTGTTGCTATTGTCCTGCCTGAATAGCCTTCTTGATGTAGAGCTACGATTAAGGCACGTGTTTCAGTTCCAATATCCTGCTTCCGTCCCACTAGGAGGTAATATGGTAGTAATATGGTAGGACCCTAATCAAGCGTACCAACATACTACTAGATACACAGAATTTACTGTAAACTAATGCGAACTGATTGATAAAAAGCTGAAGTAATGAGACCTTTTTGAATGGGAGCACCTTGGGTAAAGGCACCTCAGTGTTGTTGTGGACACGTATCAGCGCCCCGACCAGTCGGACATACAACAGAGGCGCTTAGTCTTTACATATTTATACAGGGCTATTACAAATGATTGAAGCGATTTCATCAATTCACTGTAGCTCCATTCATTGACATATGGTCACGACACACTACAGATAGCTAGAAAAACTCAAAGTTTTGTTCGGCTGAAGCCGCACTCCAGGTTTCTGCCGCCAGAGCGCTCGAGAGCGCAGTGAGACAAAATGGTGACAGGAGCCGAGAAAGCGTATGTCGTGCTTGAAATGTACTCACATCAGTCAGTCATAACAGTGCAACGACACTTCAGGACGAAGTTCTACAAAGATCCACCAACTGCTAACTCCATTCGGCGATGATATGCACAGTTTAAAGCTTCTGGATGCCTCTGTAAGGGGAAATCAACGGGTCAGCCTGCAGTGAGCGGAGAAACGGTTGAACGCGTGCGGGCAAGTTTCACGCGTAACCTGCGGAAGTCGACGAATAAAGCAAGCAGGGAGCTAAACGTACCACAGCCGACGGTTTGGAAAATCTTACGGAAAAGGCTAAAGCAGGAGCCTTACCGTTTACAATTCCTACAAGCCCTGACACCCGATGACAAAGTCAAACGCTTTGAATTTTCGGCGCGGTTGCAACAGCTCATGGAAGAGGATGCGTTCAGTGCGAAACTTGTTTTCAGTGATGAAGCAACATTTTTTCTTAATGGTGAAGTGAACAGACACAATGTGCGAATCTGGGCGGTAGAGAATCCTCACGCATTCGTGCAGCAAATTCGCAATTCACCAAAAGTTAACGTGTTTTGTGCAATCTCACGGTTTATAGTTTACGGCCCCTTTTTCTTCTGCGAAAAAAAACGTTACAGGAGACGTGTATCTGGACATGCTGGAAAATTGGCTCATGCCACAACTGGAGACCGACAGCGCCGACTTCATCTTTCAACAGGATGGTGCTCCACCGCACTTCCATCATGATGTTCGGCATTTCTTAAACAGGAGATTGGAAAACCGATCGATCGGTCGTGGTGGAGATCATGATCAGCAATTCATGTCATGGCCTCCACGCTCTCCCGACTTAACCCCATGCGATTTCTTTCTGTGGGGTTATGTGAAAGATTCAGTGTTTAAACCTCCTCTACCAAGAAACGTGCCAGAACTGTGAGCTCGCATCAACGATGCTTTCGAACGCATTGATGGGGACATGCTGCGCCGAGTGTGGGAGGAACTTGATTATCGGCTTGATGTCTGCCGAATCACTAAAGGGGCACATATCGAACATTTGTGAATGCCTAAAAAAACTCTTTGAGTGTTTGTATGTGTGTGCAAAGCATTGTGAAAATATCCAAAATAATAAAGTTATTGTAGAGCTGTGAAATCGCTTCAATCATTTGTAATAACCCTGTACTTATCAGAGCGCGAGAGAGAGAGAGAGAGAGAGAGAGAGAGAGAGAGAGAGAGAGAGAAAGAGAGCAGGTCATGTTACTGATAAACTATCTTTGGTCTTGTGGCGACACAATCTTTGAATCTTTGCCTCTGCGCTGTCTGATACTTTCTCAGTTGAAGTGTGGTGGGTGGATGGACATATTCAGTATTACTGTGTTGGTCTGTGACTGTGTCAGATGAAGAAAGATTATTATAAAGTACAGCAAGGACGAATATGATGTATATATTGAGGGTGAAATCTAGATTCTCAGCCCCTCAAATGCACCAATTTTTCTTATTGACGAACCCATCCAAATGAAAGTTGGGTTCGTCACTAAACCAAACGATATAGCGCATACAAATTACCATCACTCCCCCGCGGCGCACCGTGCAGTTTGAACGTCCAACGCAAACCGTTCAGAAGTTATGATGATTTTATTTCATATAGTTCAATAAATGTCACCCTGTACTTCATTCTAAAATCTTTGCCTAGCAAAATCATTTCACAGGAACAGTTACCCTCCCCATCGCACTGTGGCCGAGCGGTTCTAGGCACTACAGTCTGGAACCGCGGGACCGCTACGGTCGCAGGTTCGAGTCCTGCCTCGTGCATGGATGTGTGTGATGTCCTTAGGTTAGTTAGGTTTAATTAGTTCTGAGTTCTAGGCGACTGATGACCTCAGAAGTTAAGTCGCATAATGCTCAGAGCCATTTGAACCTCCCCATCGCACTATTTAGGGAATGGTTCTGATTACGCATTGCACATTGCACCAAGTGGTATGCAACAGTTAGAATACTTTTTGGAAATTTTATTTAAAAACGATAATCTGGCTTAGGCGCTACCTGTTTGCTGTTGCGGTTTCGAGAAATCAGCAACAATGTTGCCAAGACGCAAGACAAGTGGAAATTTTGCTTAGGGCCCCGTAACTGTACATTTAATGTAAAGATAAGTTGTAATCAGACCACTTACAGTTTCTAGGTTCTGTTTAGTCAAAGATTAGCATACGAATTTTAGTTGGATAACAGTTTGTGGGTACGTATTTTTGGTAATACGTAGCCTTTTTATAGCATAGGACCTAAATTTGGGTTAAATTTCATACAGAAACAGGTAGTGGGGAACTTACAATGTCTCCAGACAACATAACCCACAGTACGGAAATACCTAGACTGTATTAATCGAGTATTTGAAAATGGGAGCGTTTAACGACATCCGAAAAGCTTTACACATAATTTCAAACCCTTATGAAACTTTTTCTCACTGTCACCCATTCCCCTCCATCTCCCAAAAAATGATGAAACGAAAAAAGTTAATCGTTCACTACATTATTGTTGTTCATTTAGCGCTACTGCATTTAGTACGACGTTTTAATTTATTACTTCTTTGCTGCCGATTCTGTTCGCAAAGCATTTTGCAGACAGTATCCATATATATCAATGAATGGACCTGCAAAATTATATCATTGTAAGACACAGTTCAGGACACGTGACGTCATAAATATTGAGAGACGTGAAACACTAGCTTTGGCTCAAAATGGAGCGCAAATTAACCTGACTACACTCAGTCAATGTTTGATAACAGGGAAACGAAAGCAGAAGTTTTAAATTTCGTGTCCTACAAATCGTTCACGCAGGAGAATCGTACAAACATACAGACATTTGGTCATCGGAAAGCCCCTGTATGAACGACATAGTAATACGCATCCGTGGCGTAGAGAAACAACTGAAAGTTTTTAAAGCAAACAAGTCACAAGGTCCGGACGGAACTCCAGTGCGGTTTCACAGGGTGTTCTACGGTACTGGAACTTTACCTAACTGCATTTATCGCTAATCTCTCGTCCGGCAGAAAGTCCCAAGTGACTGGAAAAAAGCACAGGTTGGCTGCTGTATATAAGAAGGGCAAAAGAGTGGACCTGCAAAAATACAGACCAATATCCCTAACTCCGGTTTGATGCAGAATTCTTGAACATATTTTCAGTTCGAATATAATAAACTTCCTTGAGACCGAGAAGTTTCTGTCCACGAATCAGCATGGTTTTAGAAAGCATCGCTCGTGCGAAACTCAGCTTGCTTTTTCTCATACCATTTACTGAAAACTATAGATGAACGGTAGCAGGCAGATTCCCCATTTCTAGATTTCCGGAAAGCATTTGACACGATGCTCCATTGCAGACTGTTAACATAGGCACGAGCACATGGAATAAGTTCTCAGATGTGTGAGTGATTCGGAGACTTCTTAAGTAGTAGACCCCAGTACGTTGTCCTCGACGGCGAGTGTACATCATAGACAAGGGTATCCTCAGGAGGGCCCCAGAGAAGTGTGATAGGACCGCTGTTATTATCTATGTACATAAATGATCTAGCGGATGAGGTAGGCATCAGTCTGAGGTGGTTTGCTGATGATGCCGTGGTGTACGGTCAGGTGTCGAAGTTGAGTGACTGTTGGAAGATACGTGATGACTCAGACAAACTTTCCACTTGATGTGAGGAATGGCAACTAGCTCTAAATGTGGGAGAATGTAAGTTAATTTGGATGAGCAGAAAAAAACCTGTAATGAAACTGCCTGGTAGATTAAAACTTTGTGTCGGACCGAGACTCGAACTCGGGACCTTTGCCTTTCGCGGGTAAGTGGTCTACCAACTGAGCTACCCAAGCACGACTCACGACCCGTCCTCACAGCTTTACTTCTGCCAGTACCTCGTCTCCTCCTTCCAAATATCACAGAAGCTCTCCTGCGAACCTTGCAGAACTAGCATTCCTGGAAGAAAGGATATTGCGGAGACGTGGCTTAGCCACAGCCTAGGGGATGTTTCCAGAATGAGATTTACACTCTGCGGAGGAGAGTGTGCTGATATGAAACTTCCTGGCAGATCAAAAGGGTGTACCGAACCGAGACTCGAACACGGGACCTTTGCCTTTCGCGGGCAAGTGCTCTACCAAATGAGCTACCCAAGCACTTGCCCGCGAAAGGCAAAGGTCTCGAGTTCGAGTCTCGGCCCGGCACACAGTTTTAATCTGCCAGGAAATTTCATATCAGCACACACTCCTCCGCAGAGTGAAAATCTCATTCTGGAAACAACCTGTAATGTTCGATAACGGCATTGGCAGTGTGCTGTTTGACACAGTCATGACATTTAAGTATCTGGGCGTAACGCTCCAAACCGATATGGAATGGAACGAGCATCTGAGGACAAAGCGAATGGTCGGTTTATTGGAAGAATTTAGGGAAAGGGTGGTTCACCTCCAAAGGAGACCGCACATAGGACGCTGTTGCGACCTGTTTCTGAATACTGCTCGAGTGTCTGGGATCCGAACCAGGTCAAATTGAAGGTAGACATTCAGAGGAGGGCTGCTAGATGTATTAACGATAGATTCTAACAAGACTTTAATGTTACGAAGATGCTTTAGAAACTCAAATGGGAATCCGTGGAGGGAAGGCGACGTTCGTTTCGAAAAACACTATTGACAAAATTTAGAGAACCGGCATTTAAAACAGACTGCCGAACGATTCTACTGCCGCCAACATACATTGGACGTAAGGTCTATGAAGGCAAGATACGAGAAATTAGGGCTCATACGGAGACACGTAAATAGTCGTTTATCCGTCGCTCTATTTGCAAGTGGAACAGGCGGAGAAATGACAAATAATGGTGCAGAGTACCCTCCACCACTCACCATGCGGTGGCTCGCGGAATATCGATGTAGATGTAGATAATGACAGCACTTAGCGATCTTCAAGAAACTTTGAACATACTTTCAAATATTATTTGAACTACTACTTGCTTACAAGCTTAACATCAAATATGTAACACATCAACTCATTTGTAAAGAAATCAGATGTTCTAAGCTGTTTTATAGATGGGAGTTTGATTATTTAAAGAGTCAAACGTTTACTGATGAAGTATTGCCTGATGAAAGCTGCGTCCAGGCAAGTATATTTCAAAGTGATGTAAGGAATGGCAAATTGCTTTGAATGTTTAGAACGTATAGTTGTTTGTGCACGGCAGTGAATCACACGAGGCTCTTTCGCAAAGCTATATCGCCTATTTACTGTTGTTCTCAAGAAAAGTCAATGACATATTGACAACATATCATGGCTATCACGATTAATTTGTCGCTTTTCAATATAATGACCGTGTTTGTTGGGACTATGTAGACTTTCCCGGCGTATTAGTATATCAAATTCTTGTCGGGTTTCCAGCCCGATCAAACTGTCATCTGAGCACAATATTTCTGCGGTCCATCTGGCCAACATAATCAGGTGAGAAAAGCTACGCTGCTCTCGCCGATAACTGATTCCACTCGCAAATGACTGCACCTTTATATGCATCGGAAGTACAAGACCGCATGCGCCTGGCGCAAAAAGAGTTGCAGCGCCTCCGGTGGTGAATACTGTTGAAAACGATATATCGTTACAAATGATTATTCATAGCCGGCCGATTCGGATGCCGTTGTTTCTTCATGTCTGATAAAACAGGATTCCACGTTCTACTTAGCGGGTATCTATTATCACGATTAATGATATTATCTGCTAGACTGATTTCAATTACCGAGAACCATTTGCAGCTACTAGCGTCTCATTGTATATCATCCTGTGTCCCTCTGTAAGGCATTGCTCTGCCACCGCAGATTTATCTGGTTGTAATAATAGCGTATGGCGATGATGTTCAAACACCTGTCATTCACGGTACAAATAGTTCGGCCAATGTAAGTTTTCCCGCACTCACACGGTATTTTGTAAACGCCAGGCTTCCTCAGACCTAAATCATCTTTGACAGAGCCAAGAAGTGCTCGAATCTTAGCTGGCGGACGAAAAACACATCTGATCTCATATTTCTTGAAAAGTCTACCTATCCTGGCGGACACATTCCCAGCATACGGAAGAAAAGCCACAGACCTGAAAGTGTCTCCACAAGCTTCAGGTAGAGGTCCAAACTCTTAAGCACGTCGTACAGCAGTTATTATTGAACACGTCCTTAAGATGTTGCAGCTCCTGTGGTAAATTTTCGGCATCCGAGACAGCATATGCTCGTTTAACCAAGGTCCGAAGGACTCCTGTACGTTGGAAAGGTGGATGGCAACTGGTAGCATGTAAATACCTGACGGTATTAGTCGGGTTCCTGTAAACACTGTGTCCAAGAGTTCCGTCTTCTTTTCTATAAACTAGTACATCCTAAAAAGGTAACTTCCCCTCCTTTTCAATTTCCATTGTAAATTTCATGTTCGGATGAAGACAATTAAAATGGTCCAATAACCGATGCGAAGAGTCCATATTGTGCTCAGACGACAGTTTGATCGGGCTGGAAACCCGACAAGAATTTGATATCATGTTTGTTCATAGTTTCTTTCTATTTAGAAATACGAGTGCGTATATCTATGCGGTAAAAACCGCGGTCCTGCTTCCTGAGCATTACTCAAGGGCCCTTTCCTCAAGGTATCCGAATCTTCAAAGTGATGCCAGCGATGAGTTGCTTTGAATTAACCGAACGGGAGAATATACGGGGGACGTCGCAATATCACCAGTGGTGAAGTGACCGTTGTATCATCTTGCAAGTACAATATACGCCGTAACTTTTGATGGGCAAACTCGACGAAGACATGCTTTCAACTCATTGAGCGCTTCCACGTGTTGAACAGAGTTTATTGTGTATCCCGTCTCCAACAAAGATCACCCACAACTGCATCCGCCGCACTTCGAAAGACTGTCCCATAACCTTCCCAGTAGAATGTACTGTTTTGAATTTGTTTCTTATCGGCGACGAGTCCCATCTCCATTCACAATTTTCACCTCTACACTGAAGCGCTGCAAAGGACTGAAAGCAATTGTTTTCCCTGCCTTTTCGTTCACAACAGCCAACACAGGCTTTATTGATTACCAAAGATACACAGGGAAAGTGTTCCTCTGAGGCCCATTGTTAGTGCAATCAGTTCGCCCACCTCCAGATTTCCTAAACATCTGGCATGATTATTAGCACCAAAATTGGGACATTGTGAACACCATGTTGTCAACTCGCAGAAATTTGTTGAGACAGTCAAGAGAATGAAGACAGGCCCAAACGACCTAATGGTTAGTCTGGACGTTTTATCACTTTTTACGAGGGTGCCAATACAAGTTACGCTGAATGTTTTGGCCCAGTATTTTCCGTCTGGAATCATTAAGTTCTTCCGTCACGTGCTAACGACAACGTACTTTTTGTATTGCGATGAATAGTATGAGATGACGGACGGCACAGCCATGGGATCATCACAGTCTCCAGCAGTCGCAAATTTCTTCATGGAGCACTTTGAGGAGCAGGCTCTGCGAACTGCGACATTACGGCCGTCTTGCTTTCTACGATACGTTGATGACACCTTCCTGATATGGCCTCATGGTGAAGATACACTACAGCAGTTCGTCGATCACATGAATGGAGTCCATCCAAACATTAAATTTACTGTCGAAATGGAGAAGCACGGCAAGCTACCATTCTTGGATCTTTTGGTTGAGCGGTACTTAAACGCCAATAGTTTCCACCCACTCTGTACACAAGAAAGCGGTCTTGAACACGTTGGTTCACAGCGTCAAGATTATCTCTGACGACCACCACCTACAGTCTGAATTTCAGAAAACGTGTTTTCGGGGAAAATGGATACAGCAAAAGAGACATCGCAAACGCTTTCAAGGGCCGCCGACGAAAGACACCCGGTGAATCAGTAGAAGAGGCCAAACGGACTGCATTCCTGCCATACTGTGGAGCAACTAGCAGCAAGTTAGGACGTCTGCTGCAGAAACATGGGCTAAACTCACAGCTCCGGCCCGCCCCCAAGATACGAGATACGTTGCGCCCTGTTAAAGACGACATTGCTCTTCGAGTGTCCTGTGAATGTGGCAGCATGAATATCGGACAAACAAAATGGTTCAAATGGCTCTGAGCACTATGGGACTTAACATCTGAGGTCATCAGTCCCCTAGAACTTAGAACTACTTAAACCTAACTAACCTAAGGACATCACACACATCCATACCCGTGGCAGAATTCGAACCTGCGACCGTAGCGGTGGCGTGCTTCCAGACTGAAGCGCCTAGAACCGCTCGGCCACTCCGGCCGGCTCGGACAAACAATTCGCACAGTTGCGGAGCGTTGTGCTGAGCACAAGAGCGCCATATAAAACAAAGGGAGCCTGACAAGTCGGCCATGGAGGAGCATTGCCTAGAAAACGGACATAAAATACAGTTCGAAAATACAAAAGTGTTGGCCCATCCATCTACATACTGGGACTCCATTATAAAGTAAGCGGCACAGATTCGCTTAAACAACAACAATTTCAACAGAGACCAGTGGTACACACTCAGCAGGGCATGGAGGCGGGCGTTGGACATCGAAAGAAAGCAGAGACAGATGCGCGACGCGGGAGCGGCAGTTTCAAACGTGGCGCCTGCCCCTGGCGCCACATGACGTCGCCGGTGCTGCCACGGGCAATAGCTCCGCTAGCTGCCCGGGTCGACTTACGCACGCGCCACATTGAGACTATCTGATTGGCTGCTCATGATGCCATCATGCCTATATAAGCGAGAGACCGTAGCGGCCCCGGGAGTCAGTAACATCCTGATGACGACGCCAGAGATGGTCATCTAAAGATGAGGATTCCATTCGAATTGACACGGCTTGAAAACCGAGAACGCTTTATTCAGCTACAGAGATCTCTCTCCTACTGCGTGTACAAATGATCCCGAGAGATTTACCCATTCATTTTGAATGACTTCAGTTCTCAATCAAGGTTTCGTTTGCAATAACAAGGCTTAAAGTCAGAGAGAGGGGGAAGAGGAAACAGACAGAGAGGGGGAAGTAGACAATGGATAGAGTTAAGGGCGGAAGAAAGAGAGAGAGAGAGAGAGAGAGAGAGAGAGAGAGAGAGAGAGAGAGAGAGAGAGAGAAGAGGGAGGAGGAGGGGGAGATCAACGGAGAGAGAGAGTAGGAGAAGGAAATTAGGGTGGACATCCAGTTCCAAGACATATGAAGCAATTGCGAAGCACTGCCGGGTTCGCTACTCGTTTATGTAGATTAGAAACAGCACAGGGCCTGTAGCACTTCCTTGGGGATTGCCGAATATCCCACATATCACCTCTGTTTCATTCCGTGAGTGCTCGTAAATAACTAAAAACTGTGACCATTCTGACAAGAAATCGCTAATGCAGTCGCACAACTGAGACCATACTCCACAGGTACGCAATTTGACTAGATGCCGTTTGCTGATTTAAGAAATAGCGAGATCATGTCACAAGAATAAATGAAAACAGAATTTTTTTTATTTTATTTTCAGCATAGCTGGTGTTCAGCAACGGTGAATGTCAACGAATTATTTAAGAAAACCAGCCAACTAGTTGCAGGTGTAAAAGTTTATTAACAACCCGTGACCCTAAACTGCACCTTGTGAGTGGACAACTTCTTTAAGATTTTAAGCAGATATTTCGGACCAGTTAATGTAGTTACTGTTCGTTGGTGGAATCCGCTTGTCATTCATTCTCATCATATTTCTATTATTCTTGTAAAATATTTTCTCTGCCTCTGTTTATACTACTTTTACATCTCCGTGTCTCAGTCCGTAAAAACGGTAGTCTTCTAGAATCTCTTTGTTGCCCGTTAGTCTGTCAGTATCAGATCGACTGTCAAGAGCATTTTTTCTCAGGAATCTGTAGACGTATCAAGTTAAAATTTCTGTCACGTATTACGGTCTGTGGTTCCTTGGCGGTGTGAAAATTTTAAGCTTCCAAGTTAATCCAATCAAAGTATTTACTTCACATATTTTGATACTCGAAATCTCTCACTCATCAAATCCTATGGGGCACTTCCTGTTGATGTGGAATCATTAAATTTGGCAACAAGCAAGGTTTCACAGTACAAGCAAAGGGAAAACTCCGAAATTGTTAATTTGTAATTCAACACAGAAAAAAAAATTCTTTTGCCGTTTGTTAACCGATTTCAAACTTGGAATTAAAAAAAAATTTAGATGGTCTTGGAATCGCTGGGACCGATATCTTACCACTATTAGTGTCGAAAACAGCCAAAAATCGTGAATATTTTCGATTCCCGGGATGGATAAATTGACTGTATACAAAATTATACGGAACCCGCAGGTTCGCGAGCCCTGCTCGCACCAAGACTGTTTCTTTAAGCGTTATAATCCCTTTTTTATAGTTTCCCTTTCTCCTCCCTACCTCCCATCCTCCCCATTCTTCAATCTAAAATTTTTTTCATACCCTTCGCGATTGGTAGTTAACAGTTTGTATGTCTGCTATGAGCATGTATTTTCCCGCACGTACGCCACACACCGATGTTTCCTATTTAGTACACCGCGATAACATACGGGCCGTTTCAACGACTTCTGATTTCATGCACATTTTAATGTGATGAGATTTACACTTAGACCAGCTTCGATGAGAATGTTTATTTACTCGATTGTATTTGCCTTTACTGATGGTCATACATACCATGTTATTTGACATAAGCTGCTTTACTTTGAAAAGTCTCGTTGTCAATATGTAATTTACCTGTAAGTAATTTTCGTTTACTATATTTTTAACCGGTGTTCTTGTACATCCTTCACATCTTAACTTTGATGTAAAAAATTTTGTCGATAGGTCCACGTGCTTCTGAAGCAGACAATTTTACAATTGTTGAAACTATCGTCAAATGTTGGTAATAAACATTTATACATCTGACTGGTTAGCTGATTTTTTTCAAATCATTCATGAAAATACAGTGCCTAGAAAAAAAAATGAATTTTCGCCCAACAGCGAAAAGATCAGTAGGAAGATCAAGAAGAGGAGGAAATGTCAAATACACTCAACCGCCAAAGAAACTGGCGTATTTAAATACAGAGAGATGTAAACAGGCAGAATACGGCACAGTTGTTAGATCGGTTACTGCTGCTACAATGGCAGGCTATCAAGATTTAAGTGAGTTTGAACGTGGTGTTATATTCGGCGCACGAGCGACGGCACACAGCATCGTCGAGGTAGCGATGAAGTGGGGATTTTCCCGTACGACTGTCTCACGAGTGTGTCGTGAATATTAGGAATCCGGCAAAACATCAAATCTCCGACATAGCTGCGTCCGGGAAAAGGTCCTGCAGGAACGGGACCAACGACGACTGAAGAGAATCGTTCAGCTTGACTGAAGTGCAACCCTTCCGTAAACTGCTGCAGATTTCAGTGCTGGGCCATCAACAAGTGTCAGCGTGCAAACCGTTCAACGAAACGTCATCGATGTGGGCTTTCAGGGTCGAAGGAACACTCGTGTACTCTTTATGACTGCACAACATAAAGCTTTACGCCTCGTCTGGGCCCGTCAGCACCGACATTGGACTGTTGATGACTGGAAACACGTTTCCTGGTCGGGCGAGTCTCGTTTCAAATTGTATCATGCGGATGGACGTGTACGGGTATGGAGACAACCTAGTGAATCCTTGGAGCTTGCATGTCAGCAGGGACTGTTCAAGCTAGTGGAGGCTCTAATGGTACAGGGCGTGTGCAGTTGGAGTGATATGAGACACCTGATACGTCTAGATTTCACTCACAAGTGACACGTATGTAAGCATCCTGTCTGATCACCTGCATCCATTCGTGTCCATTGTGAATTCCGACGGACTTGGACAATTCCATCAGGACAATGCAACCCCCTACAGAATTGCATACAGAGTGGCTCCAGGAATACTGAGTTTAAACGCTTCCGCTAGCCACCAGGCTCCCCAGACCGAACATATCTGTGATGCCTTGCAACGTGCTGTTCAGAAGAGATCTCCTCCCCCTCGTACCCTTACTGATTTATGGGCAGCCGTGCAAGATTCATGGTGTTAATTCGCTCCATCACTATTTCAGGCATTAGTCAAGCGACGTCGTGTAGCGTGGGCCCTACACGATATTTGGCAGGTGTACGAGTTTCGCCGGCCAGAGTGGCCGAGCGGTTCTAGGCGCTGCAGTCTGGAACCATGCGACCGCTACGGTCGCAGGTTCGAATCCTGCCTCGGGCATGGATGTGTGTGATGTCCTTAGGGTAGTTAGGTTTAAGTAGTTCTAAGTTCTAGGGGACTGATGACCTCAGATGTTAAGTCCCATAGTGCTCAGAGCCATTTGAACCTTTTTTTTTTGTACGAGTTTCTTTCGCTCGTCAGTGTAGAAATTAACCACAAGCAATACTGGCGCTAAACGGGAGGATTTGACAGGTGGAAGAAGAATTATGGAATGCCCGAAAATCGCAGGGAGGGGGGGGGAGCGAATTGGGGGGGGGGGGGGGAGGAAGAGAGAGGGAAGAGGGGGGAACGCTACCCTATAGCAGAGTGCAGGATGCGCTGCTGGGCCGGTGGTCTGACGGAACGGAAGTGTAACCCAGCTAGTCCAGGGGCCGGACACGACAGTCGCTCGTCAATTTGTTAATGGGATAATCGCTCGTGCGGCAGCCTCGCTTACGACTGACTGCCGTGAGGAGGAGGACGGGAAGGGGGGGGGGGGGCGGGGGGAGGCTTCACCGCGTGACAGCGACAAGTGGTCGTTAAACACGGTGTGACGTATCTCTGTGGGGCCAGCTGGAGGCAGCTACGTGGACAGCGGTACGCGTGTCGGTATTTCTGTAATGGTGACTGGCACAAACAACCACCATCTTCATTTCTACGACAGTAGCCTATTCCCAGGGCTATTAAAACTCAGTGACGAACCGGGGTTCGAACTTGGAACTCACGTAAGCTTGTGCTTTCGCGGACATTTCTCTTCCTGAATGAGCTAGCCATGACTTACCTTACTTGGTTCCCGCCAGTACATCTTCTCCTACTAAAGTGCGCGTCATTTATGACGGCGGCCGAGTTTAGGTTCCTTCTGCGCATCTGACGTCACAAAACACAGTCAGCCAATGAACAGAGAACGACGTTGCCAGAGCTCGACTGCAGTGCAGAGCATGGACGAGTGTCTTCAGTTTCAGAAACGTTCAGTCATAAATAATGTAACTGAACAAAAGCAGGGTCTTGATAGCAGACTTTCTTTTATAGAATGTTTCGAAAAAGCATTCTCTATACCAATTGCTTCATATTCTATTAATTAATTAAACCAAACAAGCAATAAGCCTCCTAATTCAGGCGATAGTAAGGAAATGTGTTTGTATCTTTCTCACTAACCGCTTTTTCGCAATAAAGAACAGCGATAATTGTTTATTTCCTATTGTACTTCGACGAAACGTGAGTAATTCATAGTCATACCAACAGTGTTTGTCGGTATTTTGCGATATATTGTTAAGTCCTTTGGGAGACATATTGTCTGACGAGATGCATTAGCGTAATGGTTGAAGTGTGTGGCTGCCCAACGAAAGGTTCAGAGTTCAAATCTTGTTTGGTGCTTAATATTTTCTTTATTTAAAAACAATATCGAAGTGTCTTTCTTCATGAGTTTTATTCGTTTGAATATAATTTTTTGCAATTTCTAGTGGCAACTAAAATCGACCATACAGAAAGTATACGCTATGGACTTTTACCTCTGCAAACTCTTCAAAATTTCGTGCAATGGTTTACTACATCTAATGCTGCACAATAACTGCGTTGAACTTCGAAACAAAATTAAGTCATTTATGGGGGGGGGGGGGGGGGGGGGGGGAAGGTATCAGTCAAGAAGATACGTAAAAATCAAATTTTTGGCCCAAATAGTTTTTGTGAAATCGAATGATAAAGTGTGTCAAAGCAGTCGAAACACCATGTGTCTGCACAGGCGAGCAGTGCAATGTTGTCAAAATCGCGCACATCGCGGAATGCGGGGAGCACGTCTCTCTAGCAGCGAAAGGGTTAATGTGGCCATGGTGACTTTACTTCATAAACTGCTCGCTCCCCCCTAAACGTAAATTTGCGAACTATACTGTGGCGCTGCTTCTCTTGGCGCGTGCAACTGGCAACGCAGCAATCTCCCGCGTGTGGGCGGGCACGCGCGAACCGCCAAGATAAAAGAATTGAACTATAATGGATCTCCAGGAAGCAGGGACGATTATTGAAGTGCTATAGAACATACAACATTTATTGAAAATCTAATTTTTTCTTAGAACTCTCCCAAAGAAAATGGCTCTAAGCACCATGGGAATTAACATCTGACGTCATCAGTCCCCTAGAACATACAACTACTTAAACCTAACTAACCTAAGGACATCACACACATCCATGCCTGAGGCAGATTTGAACCTGCGACCGTAGCAGCAGCGCTATTCCGGACTGAAGCGCCTAGTACCGCTCGGCCGCAGCAGCCGGCTAAACCTCTCCCATTTATTATGAAAAATTATATCCTCCATATTACCGCACGAGGCTGCATGGCAACGAGCTATGCGATTGGAGTTCCTGATGACACGTTCACAAACATCTGGTGCGATGCCGTTAATAACCATTTTAATTTCATCCTTCATGTGGTGTGCGTACTGTACGACCTTCGGTACACACACCATCAGATTATTTGACTTGTTGCTCTAACGAAGTAGGCGAGTGTCAGCAATATGTCTCGTGGTCTTATCATGGCGTGTTTATCTTCTGCCATTAGGTCAGACGATAGAAATGTCACTTGCACGCTTAGAGTAGCAGATTGACAGTGACCAACTTTAAACAGAACTTGATTAGTTTTCACACAGATTTATTAAAATAATAACAAGCATAAACATTACGTAGCTTGATTCCGGATGCTATTTACAATTGACAATTTGAAGTTCCTTTGGTCTTGGTACGTTAATCTTATTCTCACATATCTCTGATACTTGACAAAGTGTCTATTCATTTATCTTCATGATTATGTACAGGAATATGGTAATCTTATTAGGTGCAGACTGAAACTTGACTATAGACTGGCACAGACTAATGCAGAATAATGCAGACTGGTGGAGACAAATGCAAACTGACTAATCGGAGGCCTGTACACTCATTATAATACCTCGCGTGTTCATGTATCACTCCGCGAGTGTGATCCGCAAAGAGAAAATGTTCTACGTTAGCAGCAATCTCATTGGCTGCGTTAC
The DNA here is from genome assembly GCF_021461395.2 of Schistocerca americana. Lineage (NCBI taxonomy): Eukaryota > Metazoa > Arthropoda > Insecta > Orthoptera > Acrididae > Schistocerca > Schistocerca americana. The sequence continues at coordinate 47,477,928 of NC_060127.1, forward strand.
GTATTAATACACAGATTGGTGGAAGCAGAATTTGGTCCGTCTCTAAGGCAGCGCCATCTCGTAGTGCGGAAACGGACGAGCGCTGCGCCTGCGCTGTTGTGCTTAGAGGGGCGCGCTCTAGTGGGAAAGCTGTGTATGCGCTGACTATGTGGAACTATGTACACAACACGTACGCTTATTTCTATCAGACTTTCGAACGTCTTGCACTATGTTACAAGGTGGAATGCTTTTTCTAAGTCTAAAAGTCCAGCGAGGGTGTATTGATTTTTCCTAATTGTTGCTTCCATTATTGACCGCAGCTGCAGAAATACCTTTCTGGTGGTGTTAGAGCGACAGGTCAAATAATCTGATGGTGTGTGTACCGAAGGTCTTACAGTACGCACACCACAGTAAGTTACAGGGAACGATGGGTGATTCATACACAGTCTAGTCACATTGATTTTTGATTTGACCACAGTCTATGTTCGATGTCAACGTGCAAATAACCACTCACAGATAGCATGTGGCAGCACTGGCAGTGGAGGGTACATAAACTGTGCCGAGAGGGGGGGGGGGGGGCACGCGGTAAACAATGCAGTTGTTGTAATGCGGAAACGGGGCGATTTACCTGACGTCAAAAGGGCACGAGCATTGTATTTCGTTCCAAAGGTGGAAGCATCTAAAAATGGCTGAGTTTGTAAACTGTTCCCGTGCCGCCGTGATCGAAGTATACCGTGCACGGCAAAATGGCGCTATCCAAAAGCGACGCCGACGCAACAGTGGTGCACCAATGGTCGGTCATATACGACAAGAGTGAACGGCAACTGTGGATGTGTGTACGGGCGAATAGACCGGCAACTATCGAGCCACTGACTGTTCAGATGGACCACGGGGCTACCAACAGTGTCTTCTCAACGACGGCTCGGCGACCGTTGCTGCATGTGTGTTTCCGCAGCCATGCCCCTGGTCATGTTCTCACACAGACTGCTGCCCATAGGTGGCCGACGCTGCAATTTGCCCGCCAGTACCGCAACTGGTCGTGTTTTATGCTCCTTCGGACAGATGGTTGTAGGTGTGTACGGTGTTAAGTATCTGACACACACACACACACACACACACACACACACACACACACACACACACACACACCTTTCAACACTCGTCGGAAGGATCCAAATTAGAGAGCATTCCCTCGTCATTCTGGAAGAGACAATGGATCAATCCAAGCGTGCATCCATCCTTGGGTTGGTTGGTTGGTTGGTTGGTTGGGTTGGTTGGGGTTTAAGGGACCAAACAGTAAGGTCATCAGTCCCTTGTTTCAAATGTGATCCATTCCAATAGTGTGACATCTCAGAAATATCAGAACAATAAAAGGGAAAGGGCTAAAAAAAAGGGCAGTCATGTTGTCAATGGTAAAAACAAAATGAGGTAAGTCAGCAAGAGAGCGAACCCAACGCTATGCTGAAGCAGCAGAGGCAAGACCACATGCGACTTAAAAGGTGCAACCGCTAGAATGTAGGAGTACGTTTGGGAAAAGGAGACTAACCAAACCTAAAAAATGATAAAAACAGAGTAAAAGGGGAAGAAAAGAAGATCTCGGAGGGGAGTCGAGAATCTCCAAACACGGCTTACAATGGGAGATACCCCAACACTCACCGCCCTGCCCCAACACAAGAGAGAGATTAAAAACCTGAAAACTGAGAATAAAAACCACTTTCCCGGAGGAAACCGAGAACCAGGGAGACCATCTGGAAATCGTCAGCCAACACCAAACGTAAAGTGCGGGGGAGTGTGTACTTAGCACGCAGAGCCAAAAGGAGGGGGCATTCAACCAAAATTTCAGCTACTGACAGGAAGGCTCCATAATCACAAAGTGGGGGTGGTTCATCACGCAAAAGAAAACCATGGGTCAGCCTGGTACGGTCAATGCGGAGACGACACAGTGTGGTCGAGTCCTTTCGGGAGAGGCGAAAGGAGGAACGCCACGGGCCTGATGTCGCCTTAATCGCACGAAGTTTATTAGACAGGGGAGTAGCCTCACAAGAGTTGGCCCATGATTGTGTGAAGTGGGATTTGATGTGATGCCGTAAATCTGCTGCTCCATCCTTGGGAACTATGTCCACCACTACATGCAGTTTTTCCTCAGCGCAATGGCATTAACCAGCAGGACAATGCAACATGCCACACAGCTTGCGGTGTACGTATGTGCTTCGAAAAGCAGCAGGATGAATTTACCGTAATCCCCTGGCCACCAGACTCCCGGGATTTAAACCAATCGAGAATCTGTGTGACCACCTCGATCGAGCTTTTCGCGCCATGGATCCTCCCACAACCTCACTGCTACTGCATGTCTCACAGCGCAGCAAAAGTTGATTGTTCAGGCTTTTGACACGCGGTCGAAATGTGACCGATCGGTGTAGTATGTCTAACAAAGAAGAGGCAAACATGAGTTCATCAAGACTCGGCTTAAAAATAACGTAAGACAGGGGTGCAATCTTTCGCCCTTCCTGCCTAATCTTAGCGTCGAAGAAGCAATGACGCAGACAAAAGAAAGTTTCGGGTGAGGCATTAAAATTCATAGTGAAATTCATGGTGAAATTCGCTGATAATATTATTATCCTCACTGAGAATCATGGAAGATCACAGGACTTGCTAAATGTGATGGAGAGTATAATGAGCACACACTGTGCACTGTGAGTAAATAAAAAAAAGGGAGAAAGTCATGATGGGCAGCAGTAATGAGATTAGCGATAAATTTGACATTAAAATTGCGCCCCACGATGTAGACGAAGCGAAGGAATTTTGCTATCTTGGAAACAAAATTGACAGAAAACAGAACATAAAATGTAGACTATCAGAGGCAGACTGGGCATTCTTCCTAAAAAGAAGTCTGCTACACTCATGCTCTTAAATTAAGAATAACGTTGGTACATGGTGAAACAACGCTCTGGTTATCGGTTTGCGGGTTTAAATCACCTCGGGGTATGACCATATCGTGCATCTGACCTGCGGTCGTCGCACGGTGGCGCTGGCAGTAGTCCACATACGCAGAGGTGTGTCGGTGCATGTCAGAGTACGGTGCAGCGAGTAAGTGTGCAGACGTTTTCAGACGTGCTAATGGTGACTGTGTGTTGAAAATGGCTCAAAGAACACATGTTGATGACATTATGAGGGGTAGAACATGTAATCTCCCCACGGAAAATTATCCTCTACCACGCAATAATTAATAATGGTCAACCAAATCATCCACATGTATTTACGTTTGAAAAGTATCTGATCAGATTTTCTAGTAATATATGCGCCGACAGCTCGTCGACGCCAAGGTATTTTTCTAGTACGTTTATTCTTTGGAACAACAGAGGTACAGAAATGTATGCTCCATGGTTATTATAGAGAGAGAGATAGGAACAGCTTCGGAAGTATCGGTTGGAAGATTGTCGGATTGCTAAAGGAGATTTATTTACTCTTCTTCGCGCTAAAGCGAGCTAGGAAAGTTTGTGCCGCTAGCGTGATAGATAAAGAGAAAGAAAAACCTGTAAAAGAAAATTACATGAGACTTGGAACCAACAGAAAACGGAACATGTACGGAAATGGATTCAGTATACAATTTTCCTCAGAAATAAGGTTAGTGACCATTTTATTCTAGAGTGAATGACGAATGAGTTCTCTGTCTGAACCATTGATGATTGTCTGGGCCCTGTAATTAATTGGGAAGTTTCAGCTGTGACGAAGAGAGCCTGCAATCTCTGAGTTTTTTGAAATCGTCCAAAAAGGCTTCGTCCACATCTGAAATTTTAGATCTGTCGTAAACTGAACGAATTGTTCAAACGATCGATTTTCCCAACTGAATGCAGCGCTTAATAATAATAACAAATGTAAAGATCTTTCCTAGCAAGCCAGCCGCTGAATATTAAGACGAAGGGCTCCACCAGAGATTCTACTAGGCTGATTTCACGTAAATAATATATTTAAACTGTACACAGATAAAGGACAGAGAGAGAGAGAGAGAGAGAGAAAGAGAGAGAGAGAGAGAGAGAGAGAGAGAGAATCCTCCATTAGCATAATTGTTTCTCTGTCTTTTCACGGATCAGCCTAACTAGAAAACACGAAGCTTTGACTTTATTGTACCGATTTATGTGTGAGAGGGAAAGAGCGATAAAGGCGACAGATACACTTCTGTACAGACAAAACATTACACCAAGTTAGCGGCAAGCTGCATTCACATAGACTTTCATCATTTACAAAAGCAGAGTAGAATTCATTATAATGGCCAATCCGTGACAGGACACGTTTTTGGACGTTGTTAAAATAATTTTGTTCTCTGTTTCATGTGAACTACGACGAGACAACTTAACTTGGAAAAGAGAAGAAATACTCGCAGGCAAATTAAGTGGATCTACAAATAAAAGCAGCACGCTGGGCGCAGCAAAATGGCCAGATCTATAATTTTTTATTAAAGCTTGCTAGTATTGAGGAAATAGACGTAGATTTGAACATTTGGTAATTGTGTTCATGCCAGACGTAGTTTGATTCACCTGCCCTAGTTGCATTTACCTGTATAAGTACTATAAGATAGTAGCCACAGAAGTATTCTTGTGTGAAGGGAGATATATACATATTGACTGTAGAACATTTATATGGTTTTAACTAGGGCAATGTTTAAGATGAGTCAAGCAGAGCAGAGCAACACGCAACAGCCCTCAGCTGTGAGCACGGATAGTAGTGATGTAGTAAGAAGTGTTGTAGAACCGATCGCTACAGATAGTTCAATAGAACGCCCGGTAGACACGGCTGGAGATGTAACAGCAAGTATGCAACATGGATTAGATCCATTAGTAATTATCATGAGACAGATGCAGATGATAACCGAGAGCATGAATAATAGTGCAATAGAACGCCCGGTAGACACGGCTGGAGATGTAACAGCAAGTATGCAACATGGATTAGATCCATTAGTAATTATCATGAGACAGATGCAGATGATAACCGAGAGCATGAATAATATGAAAACCGACATTAATGCGAAGTTAGCCTCAGTTACCGAGGGGCAAAATGATTTGAATGCGAAATTAGCCTCAGTTACTGAGGGGCAGGAAAATCTGAAAGCTGAGATTAAGCAGCAGTTACATGACAGTTTTTCCAAATTAGAGCAGCGGATAGAGGCGAAGACAAAGGAACTTAAAGATCAGGCCGAAGAGACGGAACGAAAATTAACTGCACAAATAGAATTGGTTAAAGCTCAATGTGAGGAATCTACTCAACGCGTACGTGTAGAAATGAAGGAGTATGTGGCTATTAAGATAGATCCCGTACGGGAACAGGTGGAAATGGTTCCGCAATTAGTACAAAAGCAAGATGCCATGTCATGTGCAATTGCGCAACTTCCTGAATTGGCACGTACGCAGACGAACCTAAAGGAAAGTGTTGAACATCTGATCGAACGTCAAGACGTTATAGACCACCAAATTAATGTATTAGCGGGTAAATTATCCGAAATCACATTAGAAAACAAAAGGCTAATGTGTGAAAACGTTGAGCAAAATGTTAAAGCAGCATTCCAGAGTCTATGCGGCAGACAGGAAGAGAATTTGTTTGCGAAAGGACTTGAGGAAGTGCGACAGCAGTTAGGTGCTGATTTCGAGCATTGGAAACAAACGATAGAAGAGTCGATACGCGTTTCACAACAAGGCTCAGAACAAATAAATACCGGCCAGCAGCAGAAGTTGGCAGCGTCTGTAGAGCCAGTTACTGCACATTCGCACACGATACCGACTTGTGTGAGTAACTCGAATATTAAATTGCCACGAGCTAGTTGTTCGCGTGAAGTTTTATCTGACGGAGATTACGAAAGCCTTTGCCATGCCGAAGAAAAAATGATAAAGCATCGGCAATTCCAGATTTTTAACACTGACAGAAGGGGGGTCCATCTGATTGTTTTTATCCGAAGTTGTAGAGGAGTGCTACCCAGAAATTGGTCGGAGTGGCAGAAAATCAGTTTCGTGACTGGGTATATACAAGGTTCGGGGGCGATCTGGGCCTCAGACATGACTTCTGTTTGCTCGACATATGACGATTTTGAGAAAGCGTTTTTAGCAAAATTCTGGTCAGAAGGGGTACAGGAACGCCTAAGGCAGGAGGTGCTCTACCCAGAGCCTTCCTCTTTTTCAAAAGGAAGCCTTAGGAAGTATTTTGAAAAATATATAAACAAAACTAGATATTGGGACAGACCTATGCCTTTGCCAGACATAATAAACATACTTAAGGCAAGATTACCAACTAACATCCGGAATCAATTAATTTACGGGAACGATAAAGACTTGGAGTCGTTCCTCACGACGTTAGATCATATAGACATTATAGAAGAGAGCAACCAGAAAGCCCGTAACAACAGATTCCAATATAGGGAGATAGAACCTCCGCCAAATGGTAGGCAAGGGAACGCACAGAGATCGATAAATAGTGGAGAAACCCCTCAAAATCTCAATAATAATACCGGCAATAGTCTTGCGAGGGGCTATCCAAGGAACAACAGGAATGGGAAACGATACAATCCCGTATGGGGGAACGAAAGGAATTTCAGACCGCAAGCCTGGAACAATAACAGTAATAGAAAGTGGAATCAACCGGGGGGAATAGATTCAAATAACCAACATCAGTGGGGACGGACATCTACGAATCAACCGGTAATTACCGAAGTGACGGACGATGTCAACTACCAGGCGAATCAAAATCCAACAAACTTGTAAGGACCCACTCGTGCCCCGGAGGAGCGGTCAACAATTGGTTGAGGGGCAACAGGATATGTGTACCCACGCTAACGTATAATGATGGACGATTACTGGCAGATGAATTGACCGAGGACTTAGAACTCCAAGATGAGGATAAGGAACAGGTGGCAGTAGCCGAAGTGCAAGTCATTTTGGAGACTGTATCTATAGTGGCGGTTTTGGACACAGCTGCAACCACGAATGTTATTTCGGAGGCTCTATTCAACAAGATCAGAAATATAAGACGAGTACCAATTTTTCCAGTTCAAAATTGCAGAATAATAGGCGCCGTTGGGGCTAGATCGGCTAATGTAAAAGTGCAGTCACTACTTAGTGTAGAAGTCGGAAATGTAGCAATATTAAGCACATTCCTTGTTGTAAAAAATTTGGTGGTAGACTGCATTATAGGAGTCGACAGCCTACGTCAATACGGATGCAGAATAGATTTTAAAACAGGAAAAATTTGGTTAAATGTAAATAAACAAGAAATTGAGTTGGACTTGTTGAAAAAGGAAAGCCTTACCAAAAAATATAATAGTGGGATCAGTGTGCAAGTAATCAGGACTGCACAAAATTCTAAACAGCACGTAAATAATGAGTTCCAAGTCAAAGGAGACTTCGGTCAATTTGTGTATGAGAAGTTAAAGGAATCCGACTGCATTATTGAAGAGCAGAAGAAGCAGCTCAAAGAATTATTATTAGTGTATGAAAACGTGTTTGACGAAAGGCCAGGAGTTATTAAGAGATACATATGCCATCTCTACGTTAAGCCACACGAAACGTATTGTAGAACTTTCTATCCTGTTCCCTGGAGGTTAAAGGCTCAAGTTCAAAAAGAAATAGATCGCATGTTGAAATGGGGTTTGATCGAACCCTCTACAAGCCCATACTGCTCCCCATTGTTGGTCGTGCCAAAAGCAAATGGAACTGTGAGACTGGTACTCGACGCCAGGGAAATAAATAAAATCATAATTCCAGTGAGAACACATCCGGAAAACATAGACGAACTGATACAACGGTTCCCGGATGTCCAGTATTTGACGAGCATCGATTTGCGGAGTTCGTATTGGCAGGTCAAGCTGGATGAGTTATCAAGGAAATATACAGCTTTCATTTATGCCGGAAGAAGTTACCAATTTACTGTAGTTCCTTTCGGACTCAACATTAGTGCTGGAATCTTTATAGCAGCTCTAGATTATGCTCTAGGCCCAGAACTAAGAAGCAGGATAACAGTATTTGTTGATGATATGCTTATTGCATCGAAGACCTGGGAGGAGCATATTACCTTACTGAGTCGGGTGTTGGACGTGTTCAAAACCATGGGAATAACTGCTAACCTACAGAAATCCCATTTTGCACTAAACAGAATCAAGTTCCTGGGGCATATAGTTGACGCAAAGGGAATTTTACCGACCAAGGAGAAGCTAATTGCGATTAGTAAGTTTCCAACACCGAGAAATAGGAGGCAATTAAAAGGGTTTATGGGTCTTGCCTCATTTTTTAGAAGATTTATAACGAATCAGGCCATAAATGCAGCAGCTCTAAATAGTTTGCTGAAGAAGGATGTGCCCTGGCTCTGGACATTAGAGTGTCAAGAAGCATTTGAAGAGATAAAGAAGCAATTAGTAAATGCACCGCTTTTGTACCATCCGGACATGCAAGAGGAATTCTACTTGTCAACAGATTCGTCAAATGTGGGTCTTGGAGTGTGCCTTTTCCAAGTACGGAAGATAAATGGACAGCTTACCTTTTGTCCTATTGCGTTTGCTAGTCCTGTTTTGTCCAACTGTGAACGAACGTACACGACGACAGAATTAGAGGCTCTTGCGGTCGTCTGGGGATTTAAAAAATTTCATTATTATTTATATGGGTCGAAGACTATCGTATATTGCGATCACCAATCATTAACGTTTTTACAAACGTGTAGACTGTTACACCCCAGGCTGGCTAGATGGACGCTCGCTCTGCAACAATACCAGTTTAAGATCGTACATGTCTCAGGGCAGCAAAACATTATTGCTGACGCTCTATCAAGGTCACCGCAGGGTTTAACAAAAGAGATTGAAGTAAATAATTCCTCAGAATTCCCTGTATTGCTGCTGCAGGAAAATCCATTTAAGACGTACTACGTCAATTTGTGTGTGCATATGGCCCAGTTACAGAAAAAGGATGCTCAATGGGGAAGTGTCATTCAAAGGTTACAACAGCAACCTTCGGATCAGATGGCAAACTATTACAAGCTGGTAAATGGGGTATTATTTTTCCGCTGTGGAAGGCCAAACAAAGTCCGTTGGTGTGTTTGTATACCTGAGGCACAAATAGAGAAACTTGTATGGTTCACTCATTTAACCTGGGGACATTTCGGTGCGACAAAATGTGCAGACAAAATAAGTGGGTACTGTTATTTTCCCAACATAAAGCGCAGAGTGCATGAGGTCTTAAAAGAGATGCATAATATGTCAAAAAACAAAGCCGGATTCAAAAGGGACTAAGCACCCATTATGCTCAATATTAGTACAAGAACCAAAAGAATTAATTTCATGCGATCTGTGTGGACCGTTACCTACTTCAAGAGGTGGTGTTAAATATGTGTTGGCATTTCTCGATGTGTGTACGAAATACGTAAAGCTATACCCGATAAAGGCGGCTACAGCCAAAGTAATTGTATTAAGATTGATAAGGGATTATCTTCCACATGTTGGTACACCTAAGGCGATCATAACAGACAATGCTAAAATATTCACGGGACTCCGATGGAAGCAGACTTTGTCTCAAGTCGGTGTGAAACATATACTAACATCATTTTACCACCCACAAGGCAATTTGGTTGAGAGGATTTTTAGAGAATTCAATCGATTTATGAGGACGTATTGCCATCATAAGCAAACTGCGTGGGCAAATTATGTGGAAGAGTTTGAGCAGATATACAATAACATGCCCCACTCCTCAACTGGATATACACCTTGTGAATTGATGTTCGGAGCAAAAGAGGAAAACTTCTGGACTGACCATATCCCCAAAACTCAGGAAACTGAGATGCCTTGGGAAGAAAAAATAAGACAAGCTATCATAAATATGACGAAAAAGGCTGATCAAAGAAAACAACGATATGACAAATTAATCAAAAGGGTACAGACATACCATGTCGGAGAGAAGGTACTAGTTAAACGACATACCAAATCATCCGTAATAAAGAAAAGTATAAAGAAATGGGAGTTAGTATATACTGGACCATACATTATCCTACAAATTCCGAATCCGGGGGCTTATCTGTTAGCATACCCGGGATCGAACAAAATAAAAGGGTTATTTTCTCATAACGACTTAAAAAAGTATAATGAAGATTAGAAGATAGGGAGGAATGGTGTTCCGAGTGACAGAAATGAACGCTCGTAAAAAACATAACAATAAACTGTGTGTGTAGTGATAGAAACCTTTAAATTGAAATAGTTAATCAGTGACATAGAGTATAGAAATAGAGACTAACTATTATTATCGAGTGTTGTAAAGAAGATAGTGGAGATAGGCTTCACCTGTGGTTTGGGTGAACATAGAACTTTAGCATTGCTAATGTCATCAAGAATGATTAAGGATCTAACTGACCTTCAAGAAGAATGAAATGTTTCCCGCAAATGACGCGGAATAATCAAAAGAGGTTCCGAGTGAATATTCATATATAATCTCATGTGAACGCTTACATGTGTAAACGTGTGAAGGGATGTGTTGTGGTAGTGAATCGTGAGTGACGGATAACGCCGCAAAGATAATTTCCCGCGCAAAACAGTTGACGTCGGCGCGAGAATTAAAATCGATATAGACGATACAGATATGCTTTGTAAGAGACTCGCACCAAACGCTAGGATAAACTGATTCATGTTGAACTCTAAAAGGAATAGGTGTTATAATTAGAAGTTAAGAGTTTTTAATTTATTAATGAATGATTAAAGAAAGTAATTTTCATAGATTCAGTAGTAATTTAATGGTTCGTGTTCGTTTGGGAATTTTGTGTGAAAAATCCATTTCCATATATGAGCATGGATGAACACCGTATGAATCAGAGAGTAGTTGAAAGAAGCGAATCCGCATTCCTCAATGCTAATAACTTTTACATTTCAGCACTCAAGCGAAGAAATATATGTATTTAGAATAAAAAGTTTTGAGTATAGCTAAATTATATGACTTATCAAGGAAATATGGATGATGTCTTGGTATAAAATGAACTACACTTTCCATTATTCGATGATTTGAATCCAAAATCTATAGTAAGTTACATGAATCCTTTAAATTACGAAGAACAAATCAGTGATAGAAAATGTGTTAGAACTTTTGGACTTATAAGCACAAGTGGGGAGGCAAAGTCAAAAGGAGTATTCAAAAGGGAGTAAATCGGATGATGCTTTTGGCAACATCATTAGTTAATGGTTGAATTCCTTGAAGTACGTCGTAACAAAAAGGATCCATGAAGCCATAAGGATTTTGCTTTCAAAAAGGAGAATCTTGGACGGTGCAACCTAATCAGTTCTCTTACAGGAAGAGTTTTCCTTTTGGTCATTGCTAATTCTTTTGGAATGAATGTTGCATGTGAATTCGAGTATCCCTGTTCCTTCTACTCTTCCCATTGTGGGCCGCGTAGAAGACCAACTACAGAGGGGGCCGCGTAGAAGACCGACTACAAATGTGGACGTCGGGGACATGCAAGACCCGGGGGAGTTTAGCACAGCAAGATATTGTACCAGGAGCAAGATCGTAAAACGAGAATTCACGTTATTTATTGTAAAACGTTTTTTTTTTTGCTAGAGGCACAAACCACTCTTCTCCAAATCGTGATACAAATTGATCCCTGTCTTTCCTTTAGAGATCTATTTCAAAATTATATATTTTTTTTCTTCTATAGGCTTTCCTATCTTCTATGTACCGTACGCTGGGGGTCTAGGCTTAAGAGGTTTTCCAAGGTTTCCCTGCTTAAGAAAGTTCCCGAATGGGTAGACCCTGACATCAGTTCATGAAAGATCATCTTCCTTGGTTGTGCACAGCAAATATAACACCCAGATGCACGTAAAAGCAATACAGCCGCGGTACCAGTCTCTTCATTTCTTCTGTCTTCAACATTTCTTTTCTTCGTCTGTCTCAAATATAATATTCTTTTTCAGTCGGAGGACTGACAATCATCACTTCCGGGTTATCCACGCTAATAGATAGCTCGCGAAGTGTGTTCGGTGAATCAAAATTGAGCTCACAAACTTCGCTCGCTGCGAGGGGCATTGTAATCTCCCCACGGAAAATTACCCTCTACCACGCAATAATTAATAATGGTCAACCAAATCATCCACATGTATTTACGTTTGAAAAGTATCTGATCAGATTTTCTAGTAATATATGCGCCGACAGCTCGTCGACGCCAAGGTATTTTTCTAGTACGTTTATTCTTTGGAACAACAGAGGTACAGAAATGTATGCTCCATGGTTATTATAGAGAGAGAGAGGAGCAGCTTCGGAAGTATCGTTTGGAAGATTGTCGGATTGCTAAAGGAGATTTATTTACTCTTCTTCGCGCTAAAGCGAGCTAGGAAAGTTTGTGCCGCTAGCATGATAGATAAAGAGAAAGAAAAACCTGTAAAAGAAAATTACATGAGACTTGGAACCAACAGAAAACGGAACATGTACGGAAATGGATTCAATATACAATTTTCCTCAGAAATAAGGTTAGTGACCATTTTATTCTAGAGTGAATGACGAATGAGTTCTCTGTCTGAACCATTGATGATTGTCTGGGCCCTGTAATTAATTGGGAAGTTTCAGCTGTGACGAAGAGAGCCTGCAATCTCTGAGTTTTTTGAAATCGTCCAAAAAGGCTTCGTCCACATCTGAAATTTTAGATCTGTCGTAAACTGAACGAATTGTTCAAACGATCGATTTTCCCAACTGAATGCAGCGCTTAATAATAATAACAAATGTAAAGATCTTTTCTAGCAAGCCAGCCGCTGAATATTAAGACGAAGGGCTCCACCAGAGATTCTACTAGGCTGATTTCACGTAAATAATATATTTAAACTGTACACAGATAAAGGACAGAGAGAGAGAGAGAGAGAGAGAGAGAGAGAGAGAGAGAGAGAGAGAGAGAGAGAGAGAATCCTCCATTAGCATAATTGTTTCTCTGTCTTTTCACGGATCAGCCTAACTAGAAAACACGAAGCCCTGACTTTATTGTACCGATTTATGTGTGAGAGGGAAAGAGCGATAAAGGCGACAGATACACTTCTGTACAGACAAAACATTACACCAAGTTAGCGGCAAGCTGCATTCACATAGATTTTCATCATTTACAAAAGCAGAGTAGAATTCATTATAAACACTAGGGCGACTGGAGGCTGGTCAAACACAGCAGGTCGTAGCACGGGCCCTACGTGTGCCGCAAAATGTGATCTCAAGATTATGGCAACGATTCCAGCAGACAGGAAACGTGTCCAGGCGCTACAGTACAGGTCGTCCACAGTGTACAACACCACAAGGAGACCGATAACTCACCATCAGTGCCCGCAGACGGCCACGGAGTACTGCAGGTAACCTTGCTCGGAGACCTTACTGCAGCCACTGGAACAGTTGTATCCAGACACACAGTCTGCAGACGACTGAACAGACATGGTTTATTCGCCCAGAGACCTGCAAGGTGCATTCCACTGACCCTTGGTCACACGAGAGCCCGTAAAACCTAGTGTCAAGAACACACTACATGGTCATTGGAACAGTGGTCCCAGGTTATGTTCACGGACGAGTCCAGGTAGTGTCTGAACAGTTATTCTCGCCGGGTTTTCATCTGGCGTGAATCAGGAACCAGATACCATCCTCTTAATGTCCTTGAAAAGGACCTTTATGGAGGTCGTGGTTTGATGGTGTGGGTTGGATTTATGATTGGTGCTCGTACACCCCTGCATGCCTTTGACAGAGGAACTGTAACAGATCAGGTGTATCGGGACGTCATTTTGCACCAATATGTCCGCCTTTTCAGGGGTGCAGTGGGTCCCACCTTCCTCCTGATGGATGATAACGCACGATCCCACCGAGCTGCCATCGTGGAGGAATACCTTGAAACAGAAGATATCAGGCGAATGGAGTGGCCTGCCTGTTGTCCAGACCTAAACCCCATCGAGCACGTCTGGGATGCTCTCGGTCGACGTATCGCTGCACGTCTTCAAACCCCTACTACACTTCAGGAGCTCCGGTAGGCACTGGTGCAAGAATGGGAGGCTATACCCCAGCAGCTGCTCGACCACCTGGTCCAGAGTATACCAACCCGTTGTGCGGTCTGTGTAGGTGTGCATGGTGATCATATCCCATATTGATGTCGGGGTACATGCACAGGAAACAGTGGCGTTTAGTAGTACATGTGTTTCGGGACGGTTTTCTCGACTTATCACCAATACCGTGGACTTACAGATCTGTGTCGTCTGCGCTATTAGCGCGAGTTTTGTGTACTGCCACGTTGTGTGGCGCAACATTCTGCAATTATCCATAATTTGTGAGCATGAGTGTAGTATGAAACATAAGCCTTAATGGATGTAAGGAATTAACTGAGAACGTAACGATATCCTTTCATCAGACGAAGAGGTTTCCTACAGAAAAAAAGGAACTATGTAATTGGTGCAAAACTTATCTTTCTTTTTGATAGCTTCCATTTCTACGTGACCGGCGAGCTTTAACTCGCATGTTTATATAGCTACAAATGTGTAATTATGCGACATCATGTACTACTGTTATGTTCCAGAACGCCGTACATAAAACCCAGATTCTCCTGGGGTCTCATAGCTCGGGGTCCTGTAACTGATAAAAAGGTAAGGTTAAGTGTTTTGGATAGCTCTTCGACTAGTCATCATTTGTATCCCCAACAGAAGCATATTCTACAGTACAGGGTCACAGTGTGAATATTACACACATCCTTCAGCTTAGGCAACAGGGGCAAAGAAGGTGGCTAGTTTTGCACCTTAAGGGGCTTGTAGAGGCACCATTAGTTCGTGGGCAGTTCCTGAGGAAACCCAAAAAATCGTTTTTCACCATCGTCAGAAGAGGATATTTAAATATCTAACCATAGAAAGTAGTTCAACTTTTAAAAGTATGTGCTGTACGTATTTATCTAAAAGTGTCATCGACCCTCTTTATCCCCTGTCGACAAACACCACAAATACCGATTTTGGGTGCCAAAAGAGACCCGTGGATTCTAGCACGGCTGCTGCTGTTATGGTTTTCAGTCCAATGACTGGTTTGATACAGCTCTCCTCGGTAGTCTATCCAGTGCAAACTTCTTCATCTCCGAGTAACTACTGCAACCCATATCCCTCTGAGTCTGCTTGGTGAATTCATCTCTCTCTCTCTCTCAACGATTTTTATCCTCCACGCTTTCATCCAATAGTAAATTGGTGATCCCTTTATGCCTCAGAACGTGTCCTACCAAACGATCCTTGCTTCTAGTCAAGTTGTGCCACAAATTCCTCTTCTCCCAATTCTATTCAACACCACCTCATTAGTTAGGCGATATATCCATATAATCTCCAGCATCCTTCTGGAACACCACATTTCGAAAGCTTCTACTCTCTTCTTGCCTAAGCTATTTATCGTCCATGTTTCACTTCCATACATGGCTGCACTTCAGACAAGTACTTTCAGAAAAAACTTCGTGACACTATACTCGATGTTAACACATTTCTCTTCTTCAGATAAGCTTTACTCGACATTGCCAGTCTACATTTTGTTCCCCAAATAGCAAAACTCATCTACTACTGTAAGTGTCTCAATTCCCTCAGCATCACCCGATTTAATTCGACTACATTCCATTATCCTCGTTTTGCTTTTGTTGATGTTAATCTTATAT
The DNA here is from genome assembly GCF_021461395.2 of Schistocerca americana. NCBI lineage: Eukaryota > Metazoa > Arthropoda > Insecta > Orthoptera > Acrididae > Schistocerca > Schistocerca americana. Next base: position 47,493,537 of record NC_060127.1, read on the forward strand.
CCTTCTTTCAAGATACTGTTCATTCCGTTCAGCTGCTCTTCCAGGTCTTTTGCTATCTCTGACACAATTACAATGTTATTGGAATATCTCAAAGTTTTTATTTCTTCTCCAATGGCTTTTAATTCCTACACCAAATTTTACTTTTGTTTCTTTGCTCAATATACAGATTGAATAACGTCAGGGATGGGCTAAAACACTGTCTCACTTTCCTCAATAGAAGTTGTCGATACCAGTATTGTATTTCGAATTTTCGACAGGTCAGTATTCTCTCAGTTGTTTTTCTGAAAACTTTCGTACAATTTTACACACAGTATGTTATATTTCAACTTAAATTTACGAAAGGGACTTACTTTATATAATATTTTAGTTTCGATGATATAATTGATAAGCACTAGTTCTGAATGTACAGTTAAAATTATTTTTTGGGAACCATTTGAAATTACGAATTGTTTGCACACCTAAAATTACTATTATTAATTACTGTTTAATTACTGTTTACTATGTTTATTTCTTGATTCATTTATGAAATAATAATCGAAATCAATAATGTAACAAAAACTAGTGGGGGGGGGGGGGTTGGGGTGTTTTGGGGAAGGAGACCAGACAGCGAGGTCATCGGTCTCACCGGATTAGGGAAGGACGGGGAAGGAAGTCGGCCGTGCCCAAAACTAGTGGGAATTCATTTATTGCGAAAAATTGTAAACTCTTTGGAATATTATTATTTCCGCAGAGTGGGGAGTCTTAAACCTGCCTTTGATATGATCGAACGTATTTTTCTATACTAGTTGCGAAAAAATGTAATTTAGGCTTCGTTAATGTGAAAAAATCAAAATACTGTATGATATACTAACACGTGAGAATATCAGTGGAAAGTATATTTACGTAAAAAGTTCTGCAACAACCATCTTCCAATTTATTTAGTTCAAACCAACCGTGAGGACCTGAAGTTAGATTTTCATCTTCAAGAATGAGACCTACAGACAAGAAGAACTGAAGCCATTTCAACATGACAAGCTAAGTAAAATAAAAAGTTTACTGTAATCTTCACTCGTCTCAAAACTTCATAGAAGACTTTGCTTATTAATTACTTAGACTGAGCATTGTTTAATGTGGACAATATGTGGAAGAAGGGAGGGGGTGGGCAGATTACACACTGTACTCTTCTCCTGGTACTGTTCTGTCACGGTCAGTTGTGTTCCACTGCCACTGTGTCCCTCACACTGTGTCACTGTCTGCTTCGTTCTTTCTATACCAGAACCACTGTCTACTACATTCCAGTATGTATTACTTTTCCGTATAATTCCCGTTGTAACTGTTCTCTCTCAGCATGAAAAAGTTCACATGCAAAAGTATCTGGGGAAATTTTCAAAGGTGCTAATGGAAGTAGAATGAGGGGACTGGTTCCTCACTTTTCAGTCAGAGTCTTTTAAAACAGGAGCGTACTAGCCTTCTTAGTGCTCCTAAAGGAGCATTTTTCGTCTGCCACAGCAGGGCATGTCACTCGTATGAAAGAATTTCGTACGTCAGTATGATAGTTTACTTATGTGAAACTGGAATAACGCAAAATTAATTTTATACCTCATGCCGGATTTCACTTCCACAAAATTTTTGGATGTACTTCAGTATTAGAACGTGGGATTCCCAGAACCCCTTCTGACGCTAGTCTAAGACACTTTAGAGCATTTTACTCCATGATACGTCATTTTATACACTAACTCGTTTTGGTACTCAAAAGCGACGTTTCCCGAGTTTTCTCAGAAACCGCCCAAGAAATAAATGGTATCTTAGCCCTTCCAGATGCACGATACACGACATCTGATGCAAAAAGAACCAACTGATTTGCTTCATTTGCCTGTAGGGGAGGAGGTGTCTAATATTCATATTTTGACCCTGTACTGCATGGATAGGGTAAAACGAACGTTCCGTTGGATATGCGAATGGTCCGTAGCCCATATGTTATCAAAGACATTTGGCCCTACCTTATTATCACCGATAGAACGGGCCGGCCGGGGTGGCCGAGCGGTTCTAGGTGCTACAGTCTGGAACCGCGCGACCGCTACGGTCGCAGGTTCGAATCCTGCCTCGGGCATGGGTGTGTGTGATGTCCTTAGGTTAGTTAGGTTTAAGTCGTTCTAAATTCTAGGGGACTGACGACCTCAGATGTTAAGTCCCATAGTGCTCAGAGCCATTTGAACCAATAGCACGCGAGGTAAGAGCCCCGGTAAAATTCCGTATCTATGCGTGGCGTTTTGGAACATACAGGATAGCGAATGCTGTTGCTTGCGTACCACGACCTATAGATGAAAAAATCGTGTGATGACGCCAGGCAATGATACTCCAAGTACAGCTTGGCCACGCTGCTCAGTTAACATGAAAACTACGAATCTCGCTTGGCTGTTGAACGTCCTGGGATGAAGCTTCATTTCCAGTGGACTTGGATCCCGTGTTTCGTAATTCTGAGAGCTCTCAGTGTAATAACATCATACGCCCGCGACAGAGTCACCACGTGCCATCGCTCCCAGGAATTAACGGCTGATCGCGACTAAGAGGCCGACGTCAATCAAAGGAGGCGATTATCGCCCGGAGATTATATGGGATGAGCTGCTAACACGCCTGTGTAGAGTTAGCGAGCCGGCAATCCGTTCCAAATACGGGTCACAGCGGGGGGCCCCACTTCCGTGCCGCTCCGTTTAGGTCACCAGGTTTTCTCAAGCGCAACTAAGTTCAACTCCACGCATCGAAAACGTAGTCCGTTTCTTATTCTGAAATGTTGTACCGGGTGATAAAAATGACTGGGCAAATTTATATACAGTACGTACGTGATAAAAGTGGCCTCGTTCCATAATCTACACGTCATTCATTGTTTACCGTTCGCCAGGTCTTATCACGTGATACCCGTGGATAACTGTCATAGCTTCAGCTACTGGCTGTTGGTTGGAAGGAACGACCTATATAAACAACATAGATTGGTCAAGGCACCGCCATATTTGATACAGATTGACAACTCAGCCGCCGTGTTTTGCAACGTCATGTTAAGCAATGTAGTCGTCCGCTAATACGGATCATGTACTTTTGCTATCACACTGTAACATTTGCTACTGCCTGTCGCGATTATTTCTTTATTTCTAACCGCACGACGGGTTTCGTGAAATAATTTCCACATACGTAGTTCTTTTCTCCGTACACTTTGGTACTCAAGGGTAATATTTGCGATATGCGAGGTGCTGCGTTATTCTGGTGACGTTAATGGAAATAAGCGCGTTTCTGTAATTACCGATGTGTCTTATACTACAGATACACTCTTATTTACAGTGATTACACCGATGACTTTGATTTCGTTTAGCGTGTTTTACGTTAGGAAGATCTGTCTCACGTATATCTATCAAAGTAATATATTTGTATATGTCGTTGGTATTCGTAGAGAAACCAGATGATAGTAGTCTTAAATAAACATTTTAATGTGCGATTCGAAAGCTTAATTACCATGCTGTTGAGGACAAGTCCACATATGTGGATTATAGTTTCTTGTTCTAGCATCATGTTTTTGTGTGGCTTTCAGCAGTTCTAATGGAAGATAGGAGTCTAATGTTTCATCTCATATGGCGAGTAGTTTCCCTTTTCGGAAAAGAGCATTTGCCAGAAGCACTGAGGCGAAAGAGCGTCTATAACTTCCACGAGTTGGCCGCCTCTTATTCATCACGCCTTATGTTGGATGTTCGCTACTCGTTGTTCTAGTTCCTCTTCTCCCCCCCCCCCCCCCCCCCCCACACACACACAGGAATTCTGTGCAAAAAAAAAAAAGGAAGAAGAAGAAGAAGAAAAGCTTAGAGTTCATATACATGCATAGCCCATATGCCTGTTGCACTTACTGTTTAACACGTAATTTTACTCACACTAAGACACACGAAATCCAGCACGGAGTTGTACCTTAATTAAGTCAGCTGCCTGACATTCCATATGATCATGAAGATCCATAAAATACAATGTAGAAATTTGGCAAATACGACAATTACATACAAGAAATGTTACACGTGAAAGCATGCTGGTACCTAGCTAAAGCTCGATACTCTGACTGTATGATTACTACGATTAATAGAATTGTACACTGCACGCACGGTGTTATAATCAGTAAAACACTTAATTTATATTTCGATAACAAAAACCACATGATTTTCCAGCACCTGTTGCGTCGGTACAGCTGAAACGGACGGTGTGCTTGACGTTACAAAATACGGAGGTCGCACCCAGATCACTGCTACTCATAGGTATAACAGTCTCTCCATGTTCATTCTACACCTCTTTGGTTGGAAGTGCTGTGATCTCGCTTTCATCGTTTTACTTATCGTTTGTCTGGATGTGCGTGATACAAATGCGGAGCCGCTTTCATCTACATCTACATCATACTCCGCAAGCCACCTAATGGTGTGTGGCGCGGGGCGTATTTTCGGTACCACTATCTCATCCCTCCAACCCTGTTCCACTAGCGAACAGTGCGTGGGAAGGATGACTGTCGGTAAGCCTCTGTATTGGCTCTAATTTCTCAAATTTTCTCCTTGTGACGTATGTGGGGGGAAGTAACATGGTGTCCGATTCCTCCTGAAAAGCCCTATCCCGAAATTTCAATAGTATGTCTCCGTTGTGCGCAACGCTTTTATCATGGACAAACTATACACTGGATAGACTTACAGCCTGAATGTTAAGTAAAGGGGCAAATTTCCGCAGCTGATTCCTGCTAGAAAATGAAACAAATTTCACATTAGCATTTGCGCGTGGCAGATAATGACGTTTTCTTCATCTAGATCTACATGACTGCTGTGTTTGGAACAGAGTTCACATAACCACTTTCACACTATTCCTCGATCGTTCCACTCTCGAATAGCAGGCGGGAAAATACAAACACATAAACTTCTCGGTACATGCTCTGATTTTTCTTATTTTATCATCATCGTCACTTCTCCTTACTTAGGCGTGAGTCAACAAAACATCGTCGCTTTCGGAGATTTCGAAATTTCGTGAAATGATCTCGCCGCCATATGAAACTTTTTTTATAGCGATTGCCAGCCCAATTTGCGTGTCATGTCGGTGGCAATCTCTCTTATTTCGCGAGAATACAAAACGAGCTACCTTTCTTTGGACTTTTTCGATGTCCTCCGTCAATTCCGTCTGGTAAGGATCCCATACCTTACAGCAGTAAATAAACTGGTAGCAGTGTTGATCGCATAAATTTTTTAATGTGGTAACCGGTTTCGGTCTTATTACAAGATTTAAAAAATTATGTGATCAACACTGCTTCCTGTTTATTTATAATAATTATAGATCACAGTTTCCTATAATAAGAACTTAAAACCTTACAGCGGTTCTCTAGCAGTGAACGAACAAGCGTAGTGTTGGCAGTGTCTTTTAGTAGACCTCTTGCATTTTGTAAACGTTCTCGAAATAAAACTTAGTCTTTGGTTTGCTTTCTTCAATATACAGGGTGTACATAAAGTCTGGGAACACTTACAATTATTTATTGCCCAAGAAGTAAACGTTATACAGATATCATACATATTACATTTTAAAGAGAACTCGGAAAGTTGTTTTTTTTTTTTTTTTTTTTTTTACAAACTTTCGATATGCGAACCATGAGCGACCCTGCAGCTGTCAATACGGTATTCGAATTCTTGTCATACCTGTCTCGGCATGGCATCGTCGACTGAGGCAGTTGCTTCCCGTATTCTCTCCCAGAGCTCTGCTACATCACGTGGTAGGGGCGGTACGTACAGCGGACCTTTAATGTGTCCCCAGAGAAAAAAGTCACACGGAGTGAGATCTGGTGATCGGGGAGGCCATTTAATGGACCAGCTCGCTCCGCACCTGAACTCACCATGTTTGCGACTAGCGCTGACTATCGGCAAATTACCAAACTACGCTGTGGAGGCATACATGAAAAAAATTTTCAGGATTTCTCTTCAAAATAACGTATGTATGATATCTGTACAATGTGTGGTTCTTATGCAAAAAATAATTGAAAGTGCTCCCGGACTTTATGTGGACCCTTTATTATATATATGGTCGTTTCAATTTAAGTTGCTCGTATTTGTAGTTCATATGTATGTAGCTGAACTGACAGACTTTAAATCTGCGTGAGTAACTTGCATATCGAAATTCAACATATTCGTTTTAGTGCTCATGTGGACCACGTCAGACTTCCTATTGTTGAGAGTCATTTGCCACTTTTCGCACCATACAGGTGTCAAAATCATTTTGCAGTTTGTTTTGCCCTCCAGTGGCTTCACTAGACGGTGAACGACGGCTTCGCCTGCAATCTAAATGGGCTGCTCGGATTTTCTCCTGAATCATTTATACAAATTAGGAACAGCTGGGGGATTAATGCAGTTCCAGAACGCCAGATGTCACTCCTGTTTTCCTCGATGACTTTCCGTCAGTTACTATGAACTGGAGCCTTTCTGACAATTGAGATGAAACTCCGCAGGCACTTAATCTGATTAGACGTCGCTTGTAAGGGACAGTATGAAAAGCTTTCTGGAAATCTGAATATATGGAATCAATTTGACATCACCTGTCGGTAGCACTGATAACTTCATATGAATAAAGAGCCAGTTGTGTTACGCAAGAACGATATTCTCTGAATCAGTGGTGAGAATGTGCTAAGAGATTGATTTCTCCGACATACTTGATAATATTAGCATACAGTGTATGTTCCAAAATCCTACTCCAAATTGTTGGCACTGATGTGGGTCTATAATTCTGTAGATGAATTATGTTTCCTGTGTTGTGTGTTGACGCGATATGTGCAACTTTACAGTCTTTAAGAGACTGATGTTTCGTCGAGTGCACAGCTGTATATGGTTGCTAGAAATGGGTCCATTACATCAGAGTAGTCCGAAAGGGACCTAAATGGCCACTTTATCGAGTGGCGTATTTTACTTTGCTACAGCGAGGGTGTTTACTTCTAAGTTAATGTTAGCAGCTGTTCTTGATTCGAATTCTGGAAGATATATTGCATCTTCTTTGGTGACCGACAGGTTTGGAATAAACGACACAACCCAGTCCCCCCTGGCGTCTTAAGGGGGTCAGAGTTATTTTAGAATCGACCGTCTTACAGAAAGGATGAAATCCAAATGTAATTTTTAAGTTTGCTTTTTATAATATGTAAGGTAATCATCGGAGTTTTACTAACGAACATAAAAGTGGCTTAAAACATGGGAATTCCCTTAGCTGCTCATAAATCCTCCCTGGCCCTGACTTATCGACTTCCTGGTCAGTTTACAGTTTTTCGTGCCGACGCGTGGAATCCTAAAGGCAATGAGGTGTCATCAAGGTAAGTACCGGATGTCCCTGATTACAAACACTCATAAGGTACAAATATTTTTTATTTTGAATCTCATGCGACATATTGAAGTTTTTTTACGTAATACTTATAGTTACGTTGTTTGTTACAGGACTCAGTGACGTAACAACAGCGGAATTGGACAAAATTTGCAAACAACATGTACTCAACCCAGGAGAAAACCTAATGTGTACTTCGCATACGTCAACGGGGACAGATGAAAATGTGCGCCCCGACCGGCACTTGAACCCGGGATCTCCTGCTTACATGGCAAACGCTCTATCCATATGAGCCACCGAGGACACAGACGATAGCGCGACTGCAGGGGTTTATCTCTGGCACGCCTCCCACGAAACCCACATTCTCAACGTATTGTCCCGCACTACATTCGTAGTGCCCCCGCACATTATACTCATTACTCGCGGCGCGTTGCCGATTCCCGTAAGAGTTCGGGCACTGTTTGTGCATCCGCACAGAAGAAGAAGAAGATGGTCAAGTGGCCGGTGAGCCTTAACTATATAGAAAATATGTTATGTGGACATGTGTCTGGAAACGCTTACTTTCCATGTTAGAGCTCGTTTTATTAATCAATCATATTAATCATGGAATGGAAACACACAGCAATAGAACGTACCAGCGTGACTTCACTTTGTAACGGAAAATGTTCAAAATGTCCTCCGTTAGCGAGGATACATGCATCCACCCTCCGTCGCATGGAATCCCTGATGCGCTGATGCAGCCCTGGAGAATGGCGTATTGTATCACAGCCGTCCACAATACGAGCACGAAGAGTCTCTACATTTGGTACCGGGGTTGCGTAGACAAGAGCTTTCAAATGCCCCCATAAATGAAAGTCAAGAGAGTTGAGGTCAGGAGAGCGTGGAAGCCATGGAATTGGTCCGCCTCTACCAATCCATCGGTCACCGAATCTGTTGTTGACAAGCGTACGAACACTTCGACTGAAATGTGCAGGAGCTCCATCGTGCATGAACCACATGTTGTGTAGTAAAGGCACATGTTCTAGCAGCACAGATAGTGTGTCCCGTATGAAATCATGATAACGTGCTCCATTGAGCGTAGGTGGAAGAACATGGGGCCCAATCAGGACATCACCAACAATGCCTGCCCAAACGTTCACAGAAAATCTGTGTTGATGACGTGATTGCACAACTGCGTGCGGATTCTCGTCAGCCCACACATGTTGATTGTGAAAATTTACAATTTGATCACGTTGGAATGAAGCCTAATCCGTAAAGAGAACATTTGCACTGAAATGAGGATTGACACATTGTTGAATGAACCATTCGCAGAAGTGTAACCGTGGAGGCCAATCAGCTGCTAATAGTGCCTGCACACGCTGTACATGGTACAGAGACAACTGGTTCTCCCGTAGCACTCTCCATACAGTGACGTGGTCAACGTTACCTTGTACAGCAGCAACTTCTCTGACGCTGACATTAGGGTTATCGTCAACTGCACGAAGAATTGCCTCGTCCATTGCAGGTGTCCTCGTCGTTCTAGGTCTTCCCCATTCGCGAGTCATAGGCTAGAATGTTCCGTGCTCCCTAAGACGCCGATCAATTGCTTCGAACTTCTTCCTGTCGGGACACCTTCGTTTTGGAAATCTGTCTCGATACAAACGTACCGCGCCACGGGTATTGCCCCGTGCTAATCCATACATCAAATGGGCATCTGCCAACTCCGCATTTGTAAACATTGCACTGACTGCAAAACCACGTTCGTGATGAACACTAACCTGTTGATGGTACGTACTGATGTGCTTGATGCTAGTACTGTAGAGCAATGAGTCGCATGTCAACACAAGCACCGAAGTCAAACGTTGAGAATGTGGGTTTCGCGGGAGGCGTGCCAGAGATAAATCTCTGCAGTCGCGCTATCGTCTGTGTCCTCGGTGGCTCAGATGGATAAAGCGTCTGCCATGTAAGCAGGAGATCCCGGGTTCGAGTTCTGGTCGGGGCACACATTTTCATCTGTCCCCGTTGACGTATGTCAACGCCTGTAAGCAGCTAAGGGTGTTCATTTCATTGTAATTTCATTCTAACGAGCTGCATCTTCAGTGATGGTATCTGTTCTTTCGGACATGTCCGACATGTCCCAAATAACGGATACCATCTTAGTATGCATATTACCATGAATATTACCTTAGTATGTTAAAAGCATCAAGACAGGGTACGCGAAGTTTAAGGAAACAGGTAGCGTTTGTGATCTCCCTAGAACAGACAGCCCTGGACTTAGAGCGCAAACAGTTCAGGCAGCGAGAAATTTGAAGAATTGGTCCTCAGAGCCTCACGTCAGTTGCCGATTCCGAAGGCATCAGTGCACCGCATCCTACATAAACAACTTCTTTTCGGTGCGTACAAAGTGCAGATCGCACAGTCTGTCCAACCAACGGATTACAGTATTCAGAACTTGATGATGATGATGATGATGATCTGAAACGTGTCCTTATCTCATATGACGCCACATTTCATTTGAAACGATGTTGTCAGCCGACACAATGTTAGGATATGGGGGTCCGAGAATCCCCACCCTGTGTTTGTGACTGTCAGAGACCGCCATATGCAGAACGTGTGGTGAGGTCTTATGCACAATAGAATCATAGGACTTTCTTTCGTCAGTGAAGCGAGAATGACAGCCAATACCTATCTTGATACGTTGTAATTATTTGTTGGGCCACAGATTCCAAAAAGATGGTGCACCACCTCATGGGGGGCTAGATGTTTGTGTCTATTTGGATATAAAATTTCCGGGGAGATGGATCGGGCGTGGTGGTCCCATCAACTGGCCTCACAGCATATGGCGCAAATTACACTACTGACGTAATAGTGTCCATCCCACATGAAATGTTGACCAGCGTATAACGAACTGGAATATCGCCGGGATATCTTTTGGGCAACGAAAGGAACACACGTCAAAATTTATTAATACTATGTGTGTACACAAAAACTTAAATATGTTATTTGCACTTTAAGATAAATGATGTGTCTACGTGTTATACTTTCTGCTGCGTGCAGTTTTGTAATCAGCAAGAAACTTATGGGACACCCTGTAGTTTCTCATTTGCCCGATTCCCTTTGTCTTCTACAAGCTTTGAAGCAGATGTAGTCGGCAGAGAAAATAATCCAGTTAATGGTTCAAATGGCTCTGAGCACTATGGAACTTAACATCTGAGGTCATAAATCTAACTAACCCAAGGACATCACACACACATCCATGACCGAGGCAGTATTCGAACCTGCGACCGTAGCGGTCGCGCGGTTCCAGAGTGAAGAGCCTAGAACCGCTCTGCCACAGCGGCCGGCACTCTAGTTAATAAAGCAGAAAAAACTGCTCTTTCTTCAACAGCAACCTAGTGCGTTATACTGGACTGTGAATTTCTCACAAGGAAAGTAACATGGGCGTATCGCAAGGAATCTTAACAGGACCCCCTAATTTGTTCAATATGTATAAATGATGTATCAACATCGGCAGCAATATGAGTTTGTTTACTGACTCCGCTGTTGTGTACCACGGACGTACATCACTAGACTGACAGCACCGTATGCAATATCACTGATATTACTCACGCTAGCACTTTAGAATCGCAATGTGGCGGCGAGCTCAAAGGACATGTAAACAGCTGTTTACTTGCCGATAAAGCCTCCGTAAGAATAATAATAAACTGATATCACTACTGCTTTCTACAGGGATACTCTGCAAATCACATTTAAGTGCCTGACAGAGGATGCATCGAACCACGTTCACAATAATGGTCTATTATTCCAATCTCGAACAGGGCGTGGAAAAACGAACAAATCTTTCTGTGCGACCTCTGATTTCCTTCATTTTGTAATGATGATCGTTTCTCCCTAGGTGGATCGATGTCAACAAAATATTTTCGCATTCGGATGAGAGAGATGGTGATTAAAATTTCGCGAGAGAAAACGCCTTTGCCTTTGTTTTAATGATGTTCAACCCAAATTCTGTATCATGTGCGTGACATTCTCCCCCCACTTTCGGGATAATACAATACGTACTGCTCTTCTTTGAACTTTCTCGATGTACGCTGTTAATCCTATATGGTAAGAATCCCAGACCTCTCAGCACTACTCCAAAATAGGACGGACAATCGCAGTGTCGGCAGTCTCTTTAGTAGATCTGTTACATTTTCTAAGTGTTCTGCCAATAAAACAGTCTTTGCTATGCCTTCCCCACAACATTTTCTATGTGTTTTTGCCAATTTAAGTTGTTGGTAATTGTAATTCCTAGGTATTTAGTTGATTTTACTATGTTACCATTAGAGTTTTGACATAATGGTCAATACATGCGTCGTGTTTGGCTGTAATTTTTGTTATAGCAGGGGAAGATACAAGAAAACGAACATGTCTCAATACTAGCATAACTAGAAACATCTTACGTATTTTTTCTTTTGTACTGCATGCAACTCAGAATAACTCCATTACAGTTTGTCTTATCCGGAATACCGGGATTGTTTAAACAGTTTACGTATATTTTATGGGACTTAATAAATCTAGTATTTACAGACTTAGCTCAATGATGTGACCTACGTCTGTCAATATTAGATTTATTAAATCTAACTTCGGGTCGTTATGAAAGTGTTTCTACAAGTTCAACGTGCTACTCGTCATTGATAACAAGTATCTTTATTCATTTGAGTGATCTTACGAAAACTACAGTCTGCTTTAAACGTGTGTACATGTAACTTGGTGTTCTTCTCATTGCACGATTCTACAGTATATCTGTTAAAGTCAATTATTACGCAAATATTTGCTAAATTGCAGAAATTATTTAGACAATCTCATAAAGCACAGAACGTCACTTAGTTTCAGTAAAACGTAGTAGTACCACACACAAATTTCCTGATGCCGCCATCTTACCTCACAAAACGTCAGATTTCAGTAAAATATGCGTCTTTGCTAGTCTAGTATTGTATGTATGTGCTGTGTACAAGGGAAAGTCGCAAGAAACTGGATAAAGTCTTAAAATTTTCATTTTAAGTAATGAATGATGCCCCTCTGTAAATGTGGATGAATGGAACATAATGCCTGTAACGCTGAAAGAATCCGATAATATTACGCTACAAGGCTAGTGTAGATGTTCTTGCGCACGACGCACCATATAAATTATAAGCTTACTAGCTTAATTTTGGTATTCAGTGACTATGAGCTCTCGTTTTATTCGATGCGTCGTACTGCATATCTGTAGAATGGATATTATTCAAACAGAAGTCTTCAATAATCGGTATGTTACGCCACAGATTTTCTGAGTGCAAACAGAGTGATCTTTGTCAGCAGCATTGTCGTTGCCGACGTAGTAGGGCTGTTTGAACACGACTTAGACTGTTCGAAGAGCTTACGTCACAGTTCGAGAAATCTCAGGTTCTGTTCGATATTTTGATTGGCCTACGATCTAGTGGCTTTTCTTGCTACTATCACATCGACTTGTCTCAGCAGTTTTAATGCACTACGGATTTTAATATAAAAACATAATTGTCAAACCAGACTCAAACCCCTTCTAGGGTCCAGTCTATGCGTAACATTGGCAACTAATAAATAAAGAAATTATTCCAATCATGATTGTGTCTTATTCTCGAAGTTTCGTTCGTCCCTTGATTTAGTGACGTCCGATGGTACTATCTCTTGCCACTGTAATTCTTTCTTGGAATAAAAATTATAGTAACTTTTTTACGATCTATTTCGTTTGTTGGCTTTTAATTCTTGATTAACTGTCTTGATTGTTTCATCTGAATGTTGTTGTCTTGTTTCCAAAGTGGTTAAAATCTGGTAACGTTTTTGTGTGTTATTCTAATATGTGAACATGGATTCAATTATTAATTTGCAAGCTAGTCTGTAAATCACTGCATCACTGCAGTCTCAAACAGCTGAAATATTACACAGGGTTCAGCCAATTTTCTTTTTTTTTTTTTTTTTTTTTTTTTTTGAGAACAACATTTTCTGTTACCGTTCCTTAAAAATTGGCATAAATGTTCATGTATTCACACACATCTGTATTGTAGGAGAAATCGTACTGCAAATTTGTTCAAACATAATAGGAATTTATGCAATGGTAGGATTTAACGCTATTTCCTCCAGTGTTCCATGAAATTGCAAAATTTTAAGCAGTGTCACAGATTATTGTTGTGGCCAGTTGGTAGTTTCTTGCTCATCCCTTGCCCACGCGTCGCCCGAGTTAAATGTCACGTGATTGTTCGAACACGCTTCACACCGTATCGTACGCTGCTGCTTATCACGAAATATCGAGTCCGTTAGAACGCAAGTATCGTTTGCCGAGCCCTGCAATGTAATGTAACATCCAACGAGAAGTGGGAGATTCCGATGTTGGTCACGATGCTGATCTGGAAATAACTAGCAGAGCACAGAGCTGTAAATGCAGAAGATGTTGCTTTTTTTGGAAATATGATTTTGTGAAAACTGATTTGAGAAGTGTGACGATATTCAGGCAATGTTGTCGCTGCATTGGGGGCTTGCTCGTGCATAACTTATGAGTTTGAAAGAGGCAATTAGTTAGCATGACTTTTCATCACTGGTTCGGGTCAGTTACTTTGATTAATGAGACGAAATTAAGCAAAATTATCTGCTCACATGGTCTGCACCAGTACTTTATCATTTCAGTAACTAATTACATGGCAGAATACAAGTTACACAGTATAATTTTTGAATGCTAGTGTCTTCTACAACCATTCAGTAAGTTGAATTCCTTCCACTGTCACACCCCTAAAGTTTAATTTTGTAACTATGTGTCGTCGCACTGCACTTGGGGAGTACAGCTGCTCAAAACATAACGCAAAATTTGCTTAGCATAGCTGTTTTTCCTTGCGTTGCAGTTGGACGACGTTTTTTCTTTACCTAGTTTGTTGCACTGCAGTTTAATTTTCACCAGTTTTCAGCAGTACCAAGCTTCCGTTGCCACAAGATAAGCCATGAAAAGGTGTTATGCTCAATTTAACCTCACAGTCAGGACGTAGTAAAATCATGCATTGCATTACAAAATTGTTATCAGCTTCAGTTTAAGTAAAGTTTACTTCATATCTGATTTACTTTGTCAGACAGTGTTATAATTACAGTAGGATGTGCGTGATTTAGTGTTCATGATTTTACTTAGCTCGCGTACGTGAATTTATAGAGCATTTTGAACACTTATTCTTTTAATACTCAATTTCCAATTTCATGTAGAGTTTTTATTTTGTTAGTTTCTGTGTTGGATCTGCAACACAAACACTGTGACAACGCATTGTAGCACTATTCACTGAACTGCACAATACAGAATTTCACATGATAGCTTATTTAGTATACAGATCTACGTTTTCTAATTATTTTTGGTATTTCAGTACAGTTATACAGTTCCACATTAACCTTCCAGGATAGCCGAGAGCGCTAACGTTCTGCTTCCTGGACTCGGGTAGGCGGGCCGGCCCCGGATCGAATCCGCCCGGTGTGCCAGCCAGCCTGGATGTGGTTTTTAGGCGGTTTTCCACATCCTACTAGGTGAATATGGGGCTGGTCCCCACGTCCCGCCTCAGTTCCGCTGCTCGCAGACATTTGAAACACATTCACGCTATTTCACGATTTACACTAGACGCAGACAGCTGGGGTAACACTCATTCCGTCCCAGGGGAGTATGGGGGTGCGGCAGAAAGGGCATCCGGCCACCCCTTAAAATTAACATGCCAAATCCTACTTAGCCCTGCCGACCCTGCGCGCAATGCGGGATAAAGACAGCAGCGAAAGAAAGAAAGAAATACAGTTCCACGTTATTTTTGGTGACTATCACTTAGCATTTACGAAAGAACACCCACTTGCGTTGTTCAGGTTCACATTACAAAACACAAACACACACCCAAAAGTTAAGAATAGGAAACGAGTTTGCATACACAACAACGTAATTAAACAAAACAGCTACAAAGTATTCAGGGATAATACTAAGGAGCTATAAGAAACGGGAAGATCACGTAACATCAGTAACAAGGAATGCGAGTAAAAGACCGAGGTTTGTTGAGAGTTTTGGGAAAACTCAATACATACAATACATACAAAACGTCAGTAAGACCAATTGTAAAGTATTTTTTCCAGTTAGTACAGACATCGATATCAGATACCTGCTCCTAAGAACGTAAAATGTTAGTACAGCCTGTATGAAAGTGTGACACAGAGGCTCAGGGGAGTTAAATGAGAATGCCTGGAAAAGGTTTAAATGGCTCTGAGCACTATGGGACTCAACTGCTGAGGTCATTAGTCCCCTAGAACTTAGAACTACTTAAACCTAACTAACCTAAGGACATCACAAACATCCATGCCCGAGGCAGGATTCGAACCTGCGACCGTAGCGGTCTTGCGGTTCCAGACTGCAGCGCCTTTAACCGCACGGCCACTTCGGCCGGTCCTGGAAAAGGATGACGTTTGTGCGAAATTCTGTTGACTGAAGTTAGGGAGCCAGTATTTGGGAAGCGTTTCCAGTTGTTACTCTGTCACTATCGTGGATGTGGTACAGAAACCATGAGAATAGGACAAGAAAGATCAGGCTGCTTACAAGTAACATGTGCAGTTATTCTTCACCTCGTTAAATATGAGTGTGGAATAGGAAAGATAACTGATAACATCGGTGCGATGTACCCTGCACCATGCGCATTCCCCAAGGTAGTATTATCGACCCTTTGCCGCTCCTTACCTATATCAACGATTTAGGAGACAATCTGAGCAACCGTCTTACGTTATTTGCAGATGACGCTATCATTTATGGACTATTAAAGTCATCAGAAGATCAAAACAAATTGTAAAATGGTTTAGAAAATATATCTGTATGGTGCGAAAATTGGCAATTGACCCTAAACAACGAAAAGTGTGAGGTCATCCACATGAGCGGTAAAAGGAATCCGTTAAACTTCGGTTACACGATAAATCAGTCAAATCTAAAGGCCGTAAATTCAACTAAATACCTGGGAATTACACTTACGAACAACTTAAGTTGGAGGGAACACAGAAAATGGTGTGAGGAAGGCTAAGCAGAGACTGCGTTTTACTGGCAGGACACTCAGAAAATCTAACAGATCTACTTAGGAGACAGCCTACACTATGCTTGTCCGTCCCCTCTTACATCTATATCTACATACCTACTCCGCAACCCACCTGACGGTGTGTAGCGGAGGGTACCTTGAGTACCTCTATCGGTTCTCCCTTCTATTCCAGTCTCGTATTGTTCGTGGAAAGAAGGATTGTCGGTATGCTTCTGTGTGGGCTCTAATCTCTCTGATTTTATCGTCATGGTCTCTTCGCGAGATATACGTAGGAGGGAGCAATATACTGCTTGACTCTTCGGTGAAGGTATGTTCTCGAAACTTCAACAAAAGCCCGTACCGAGCTACTGAGCGTCTCTCCTGCAGAGTCTTCCACTGGAGTTTATCATCTCCGTAACGCTTCCGCGATTACTAAATGATCCTGTAACGAAGCGCGCTGCTCTCCGTTGGATCTTCTCTATCTGTTCTGTCAACCCTATCTGGTACGGGTCCCACACTGCTGAGCAGTATTCAAAGCAGTGGGCGAACAAGCGTACTGTAACCTACTTCCTTTGTTTTCGGATTGCATTTCCTTAGGATTCTTCCAATGAATTTTAATCTGGCATCTGATTTACCAACGATCAACTTTATATGTCATTCCATTTTAAATCACTCCTAATGCGTACTCCCAGATAATTTATGGAATTAGAATTTTAGAATACTGCTGCGCGGTGTGGGATTCCTACCAGATAGGAATGACGGAGTACATCGAGAAAATTCAAAGACGGGCAGCAAATATTGTATTATCGCGAAATAGGGGAGAGAGTGTCACGGGCACGATACAGGATTTGGGCTCGACATCATTAAAACAAAGGCATTTTTCATTGCGGCGGAATCTTTTCAAGAAATTTCAGGCACCAACTTTCTCCTCTGAATGCGCAAACATTTTGTTGACGCCGACCTACATAGGGAGAAACGATCACCATAATGATGTATGGGAAATCAGAGTTCGGACGGAAAGATAATGTGTTGCTTTTTTCCGCGCGTTGTACAAGATTGGAATAATAGAGAATTATTGTGAAGGTGGTTCGATGAACCCTCTGCCAGGCACTTAAATATGATTTGCAGAGTATCAGTGTAGATGTAGATGTGCTGTTCGGTGGCTTTGAAAGTATATCTGTGTCTTTGATGACATGTACTTGGTAACTCTGCTGCGTGATGTGACGCAGCATGTGGAAGTTGCTGGATTTGGACGGGTTACTCCTGTAACTGAAATATCAGATCTGAAGATGGTTCTGAATGAACCGAAACCGGTCATATGAATAAAAAATTTGCAATCAAGACGGATTATAAGTAACATTATACGTGGTAACTGGCAGCAGTGTTTAAACCACCTTTTATACAAGGTGAGCATTCGGAACCTAAAAATCAGTTTAAGAAAGGAAACGTTGTGATAGCAGTTGTTCGTCTCGAAGTGGGACATCCAATAGCGCCATACTCGACCCCCTGGCCCATCTTCAGGGAAAGAGAGGGAGATCAACTTAGAAATCTCAAATAGGGAACCCCATTTTTATTGTGTATTCGGATTCTCCGGAAAACAATATCTAACTTTTGTATTTGACGTTGTACCTATTGCGTGGTAGATCGCGCTACGATCGCCAAAAATAAAAAGAGCTAAAGACCGTGGACTAATGATATCTCAGGATATAAACGTCAGACTGGGGTCTCAGGAAGTGAGAAACAGTTATCCTAAAATTTTTAATGAGGAACCCCTTTTACAGCAAAAAATACTTTATTCTCCAGAATGTAATACATTACTTTGTCCACATTATTGGCGCAATCTTTTTCACAGATGTCACTGAACTGGAAGTCGTTGGAACAATTCGTTCGTATGTTTATCAATGAACTAAAATCTAATTTTAGTGTTACACAGGAACTACGGCGTGGAAGTCTTAGTATTTTCTTCCCTTCAGGCTGATTTTTTAACGTGAGTCAAATTGCCTCTCACCATTTCGAACATTCGATTGCATTTTCCAAAGGTTTTTAACTCATTTTGATTTTAGTCGATTACAGCGGCCTCTATTAAGCTACGAAAACAATTTTAAATATAAAGTTACGTATTTTTTACCACAGAACCAGAATCTGCAATTAAAAAGTTGGTTCATATTTATGATTTCAAGATAGACACCCACCCGTATCCTGGGGGTGCGGCAGGGTATCAAGTTTGGTATCACTGGATGTCGCCGAACAATTTTTATTACGATCTTCCCTTTAATTCTCTTTGTATTTTTCACAGGTATTTCCAGAAACAAACGCCACACCCTGTATAAGACGTTATGTAAAATATGATGAGGACTCATGAGACGCATTTGAAGTTCGCTAAGGATGTGGATACTGCAATAAGGAATACTGGAGTAGGTAGTTTAACTGAAGAGGAATGAACAGCGCTAAAAGGGATAATCATAGACGTTGTGCAGTCAAACATGGGTCCAAGGAAGCTAAATGCAAAGAACCCTTGGGTAACAAATTTTTCAATTGATGGTCGAAAGAAGTATGTACAGATATGTTCAAGAAAAGACAGGAATACAGCAATATAAATCCCTAAGAAATGAAGTAAATAGGAGGTGCAGGGCAGCCAAGGCGAAATAGCTGCAAGAGTTATGAGACGAGACCGAAAAAGAAATGTTTTGTGGAAGAATGGTTCAGCTTATAAAAAAGACAAGACAACCTAAGGTGAAATGAAAAGCGAATGTGGTAACACTAAGAGTATAATGAGTACGCCACTGTTCAACACAGAGGAGATAGCGAACATGTAGAAAAAGTCTATATGTGGTGGAAGCCTTGTCCGATGCCGTTATACAAGACGAAATTAGTGTCGACATGGAAGACACGGGGGATCCAGTATTGGTCTCAGAATTTAATAGGGGGTCTGGTAGACTTGAGATCAAATAAGGCAGAAAGAATAGATAACATTTCATCGGAATTTCTAAGATCGTTGGAGGTGGTGGCAATACTTTTCAGTTTGGTATGTACTGACTGGCTGCAAACCATCAGACTTTCAAGGGCAAGGGCAGATACGTGCGAGAACTATCTTACAAACATTTTAACAGCTTATGTTTCCAAGCTGCTGAGACGAATGAAAAAGAAAAGCGAGGCTCTGTTAAATGAAGATCGGTTTACTTTAGGAAAGGCAAAGGGACCAGAGAGGCAGTTCTAACATTTCGCTTGATTGTGTGAGAAAGACTGAAGAATAATCCAGACTCGTTCATAGCTTTCGTCGACGCAGATAAAGCTTTCGACAGTGGAAAACGGTGCAAGACGTTCGAAATTCTGAGAAAAATAGGAGTAAGCTGTAGGGAAAGACAGGTAATATACTGTATGCACAAGAACCAAGAAACCAAGAGAAGATAGACTGGAAGACAAGGAACGAAATTTCACATTAAAAATGGGTGAAAGACAGGGATGGTAAGATTTCGCACCTTTCTGTTCAATCTTACAACGAAGTAGTAATCACAAAAAAAGTTCAAGAATTGGATTAAAACTGATGGTGAAATGATATCAGAGTTAAGATTCGCTGATGACATTGTCATCCTTTGTGAATGTGAAGACGACTTACAGGCTGTGCTGAAGGAACGAACAGTCTAATGTGTGCACAATATGGATTGAGAGTAACTCGAGAAAGGACGAAACTATTGACCAGTAGAATAAATGAGAACAGCGAGAAACGTAACATCAAAATTGGGGATCATGAAGGAGACGAAGTTAAGGAGTTCTGCTACCTAGCCAACAATAAACCCATGAATGGTGGAGAAAGGACATAAAAAGCAGACTAGCACTGGTAAAAAGGGCATTCCTGGCCAACAGAAGTATACTAGTATCAAAAATAGGCCTTAATTTGAGGAAGAAATGGCTGAGAACATAGGTTTGGACCGCAGTAGCGGAAAACCGTTGCAAAGCAGAATCGAAGAAGTGTGAGATGTGATGCTACTGAAGAATGTTGAAAAATAGGTGGACTAATAAGATAAGGAATGAGGAGTTTCTCCACAGAATTGGCGAAGAAAGGAGCATATGGAAAATACGGACAAGAAAGTAAATGTGTGCGGGACCGGTAGGGGATGACAGAGGTTGGAATACGTCCAGCAAGTAATTGAGTAAGAGGGTGTAAGAGGTTCTCTCAGAGAGAAGGGTGGCACAGGAGAATTTTGGTCGCATCAAACCAGTGGAAGCAAACATGAAAAAAAAGAAAAAGGACCTATCCTGATTCTGCTGCCTCTTCCATGGGGTCGCGTGCATTCTAGGAAGACCGTTACCAGATAGTCGTGGCAGCATTGAGCGCTGCCCATTTCCGGAAAGGATGAACCTCCGGTACCTTCCCGCATTCCCGTCGTTCGCAGAACGGAGATTGCCGTAACCACGCGGCGCTGCCACAGTGAGCTCTTGTAGGAGGTGAGGTGAGGTGAAGCGAGGCGGTGACGTGGCCTTGCGCCACTGTTTGCTGCTCGGCGCGATCGCGAGCATCGTGCGTAGCGGGCTGTGTACACAGGCAGCGGCTGCCATTGACACTGAGGATGGCGTCACGCGGAGCGGCCGAAACCACCGAGAGCGGCGTCGCGTTGCATCAGGCGCCACGCAGACGTCACGAGGGAGACATCTCCCACCCACCACGGGTCATCAGCCTCACCATGACCACCGCATCACTAAGCCCCACTTGTTGCACGCATGCACTGATGTAAGTGATGGCTTTTTGGAGGTACGAACTTACTCCATCTGGTGTCCAAGGTTTATATTGCAGGAAAAAAATGAGACACCCTCAAAGACAACATCATTTTATTCACAAGTGTGTGTGTGTGTGTGTGTGTGTGTGTGTGTGTGTGTGTGTGTGTGTTCACGGGCGCTCGACGGCGAGGTTATCAGCGCTCTTACGATTATTATTATTATTATTATTATTATTACTATTATTTCTTTACTTTCTCAGACGGTAAGTCTGGTTAAAAATGGAAAGTGACGCGGACCTTGATCAAGCGTGACTTCCTTTTAACTGTACGGTATATGTTACATTCCATTTAGGAACTTTCGGGTAATTGAACATGTATCAATAATTATGGATTTCTGTAGTTGTATATATATGTTTGGATGTAGCTGTATTGCGTTGATGTACTGGTGGATATTGTGTGGTATGACTCCTGTAGTTGATAGTACAATTGGTATAATGTCAACTTTATCCTGACGCCACATGTCCTTGACTTCCTCAGCCAGTTGGATGTATTTTTCAATTTTTTTCCTCCTGTTTTCTTCTGTATATTTGTTGTATTGGGTATGGATATTTCGATTAGTTGTGTTAATTTCTTCTCTTTATTGGTGAGTATGATGTCAGGTTTGTTATGTGATGGTGTTTTATCTGTTATAATGATTCTGTTCCAATATAATTTGTATTCCTCATTCTCCAGTACATTTTGTGGTGCATACTTGTATGTGGGAACGTGTTGTTTTATTAGTTTATGTTGTATGGCAAGCTGTTGATGTATTAATTTTGCTACATTGTCATGTCTTCTGGTGTATTCTGTATTTGCTAGTATTGTACATCCGCTTGTGATGTGATCTACTGTTTCTATTTGTTGTTTGCAAAGTCTGCATTTATCTGTTGTGGTATTGAGATCTTCAATAATATGCTTGCTGTAATATCTGGTGTTTTAATGTTTGATCCTGTATTGCAATCATGAATCCTTCCGTCTCACTGTATATATTGCCTTTTCTTAGCGATGTGTTGGATGCATCTTGATCGATGTGTGGCTGTGTTAGATGATACGGGTGCTTACCATGTAGTGTTTTCTTTTTCCAATTTACTTCCCTTGTATCTGTTGATGTTATGTGATGTAAAGGGTTGTAGAAGCGGTTATGAAAGTGCAATGGTGTAGCCGATGTATTTATATGAGTGATTGCTTTGTGTATTTTGCTAGTTTCTGCTCGTTCTAGAAAGAATTTTCTTAAATTGTCTACCTGTCCAAAATGTATGTCGATAAATCCCCTTCCTCCTTCCTTTCTGCTTAATGTGAATCTTTCTGTTGCTGAATATATGTGATGTATTCTATATTTGAGGCATTGTGATCGTGTAAGTGTATTGAGTGCTTCTAGGTCTGTGTTACTCCATTTCACTACTCCAATATTGCTATAGCATAAGTATTTATAGCTTTTGTCTTGTTTCTTGCTGTCAATTCTGTTTTCAGTATTTTTGTTAGTCTTTGTCTATATTTTTCTTTTAGTTCTTCTTTAATATTTGCATTATCTATTCCTATTTTTTGTCTGTATCCTAGATATTTATAGGCATCTGTTTTTTCCATCGCTTCTATGCAGTCGCTGTTGTTATCCAACATGTAATCTTCTTGTTTAGTGGTTTTTTTTTTTTTTTTTTTTTTTTTGGTTGTGGTTTTAGGGCGCAAAACTTCTATGGTCACTAGCGCCCAGCCCGTGACGTAGAAAACAGGAAAAAAACGAAATTTAAAATCAGCAGCAATGGGAACAAGGTCATAAAATTTGAGAAACTAAAGGCAGAAGGAATGCTTAAAAATCCACTATAGAAAGGGGTTGGTTGTCCCCCAAAAAAAAGCTTCAAATGACTGACGTCATTTCACTGTCACTAATAAACTGTAGAACGCGGTCAGCTGAGCGCGTGTCATCTGCTAAAATCGACGATAGATCAGGCGATAGCTGTAGACGAGAGCGTAACGGATTAAAATAGGGGCATTCAATTAAAAGGTGTCTGACCGTCCACAGCTGAGAGCAGTGGGGACAGAGTGGGGGAGGATCACCGCTTAAAAGATGTCGATGACTAAAAAGACAGTGCCCTATCCGGAGTCTAGCTAAAATTACCTCCTCCCGACGACGCGTTCGGGAGGAAGAGGTCCAAGCGCAAGGAAGGGCTTTCACTTCCCGCAATTTATTATGGGGAAGTGTTGACCATTGCGCATGCCATAAATGAGCAACTTGGCGACATAAACCGCTCCGTAGATCGGTAAACGGAAGAGACTGAATAGCTGCCCGAGGAAGAGAGACTGCAGCCTTGGCCGCTATATCGGCCGCCTCATTTCCACAGATACCAGCGTGTCCCGGGAGCCAGAGGAACGCCACTGAGACGCCCCCCAGGTGGAGCAAGCGCAGACAGTCCTGAATCCGGTGGACCAGAGGGTGCACAGGGTAAAGAGCTTGGAGACTTAGGAGAGAGCTGAGAGAATCTGAGCAGATTACGTACTGTATCCGCTGATGGCGGCGGATGTAGTGGACAGCCTGGAGAATAGCGTAAAGCTCCGCAGTATACACCGAACACTGGTCGGGAAGCCGAAAGTGATTTGGGGTGTCGCCAACAATATAGGCACTCCCAACACCTAACGATGTTTTCGAGCCGTCGGTGTAAACAAATGTGGCTTCCGTCATTTGTGCACATAGAGTAGCAAATGCCCGACGATAAACAAGTGTAGGGGTACCATCCTTGGGAAATTGACATAGGTCTCTGAGCAAGTCGATCCGGGGACGGAGCCAAGGCGGTGCTGTACCCCAAGTTGTCAAGAAGGTTTTAGGAAAGCGGAAGGAAAGAGAATGGAGCAGTTGACGGAAGCGGACTCCCGGGGGTAGTAGGGAGGAGCAGCGGCCTGCATACCCGACATCAAAGGAGGCGTCGAAAAAAGGGTCATGGGCTGGATTAGCAGGCATGGAAGACAGATGGCTAGCATAACGACTCAGAAGGACTGCCCGCCGATTGGACAGCGGAGGTTCAGCAGTCTCAGCATAAAGGCTTTCCACAGGGCTGGTGTAAAAAGCTCCAGACACCAAACGTAATCCACGGTGGTGGATAGAGTCGAGACGCCGAAGAATAGACGGCCGAGCAGAGGAGTAGACTATGCTTCCATAATCCAATTTCGAGCGCACTAAGGCGCGATAGAGGCGGAGAAGGACCACTCGGTCCGCTCCCCAAGAGGTACCATTCAGGACACGGAGGGTGTTAAGGGAACGCAGACAGCGAGCCGAAAGATAGGAAACGTGGGAGGACCAACACAGTTTTCTGTCAAACATAAGACCCAAGAATTTAGCGACGTCGGAAAACGGAAGGTTGACAGGACCTAGATGTAAGGAGGGCGGAAGAAACTCCTTACGTCGCCAAAAATTAACACAAACGGTCTTACTGGGAGAAAAACGGAAGCCGGTTTCGATGCTCCACGAGTGGAGGCGATCGAGACATCCTTGAAGACGTCGTTCAAGAAGGCTGGTCCGTTGAGAGCTGTAGTAGATCGCAAAATCGTCCACAAAGAGGGAGCCCGAGACATCAGGAAGGAGACAATCCATAATTGGATTAATGGCGATGGCAAACAGTACAACACTCAGCACGGAGCCCTGGGGTACCCCGTTTTCTTGGAAGAAAGTACGGGAGAGAGTAGTGTTCACCCGCACCCTAAATGTGCGCTCTGCCATAAATTCGCGAAGAAAAAGGGGCAGCCGGCCTCGAAAGCCCCAAGAGAACAGTGTGCGGAGGATGCCTGTCCTCCAACAGGTATCGTATGCTCTCTCCAGATCAAAAAATATTGCTACCGTTTGGCGTGTCCGGAGGAAATTGTTCATGATATAAGTGGAGAGAGCAACAAGATGGTCAACGGCAGAACGATGCTGTCGGAATCCGCATTGGGCTGGTGTTAAAAG
Organism: Schistocerca americana; assembly: GCF_021461395.2. Taxonomy (NCBI): domain Eukaryota; kingdom Metazoa; phylum Arthropoda; class Insecta; order Orthoptera; family Acrididae; genus Schistocerca; species Schistocerca americana. The sequence continues at coordinate 47,518,586 of NC_060127.1, forward strand.
ACTGCGGGATTCCAGCCACCAAGCTAAACGGTAATTCACCATACGCTCCAAAACCTTACAGACACTACTCGTGAGAGAAATGGGGCGATAGCTAGAGGGGAGATGTTTGTCCTTTCCAGGTTTCGGAACGGGAACGACAATAGCTTCCCGCCATCGCCTGGGAAAGGTACTGTCGGTCCAAATTCGATTATAAAGGCGAAGGAGGTAACGCAGGCTATGGGTTGATAAATGCAGCAACATTTGGATACGGATACCATCCGGTCCTGGGGCGGAGGAGCGAGAAGAAGAGAGTGCATGTTGGAGTTCGCGCATGGAGAAAACAGTATTGTAGCTTTCGCGATTTTGAGAGGAGAAAGCAAGATGTCGCACTTCCGCTGCACGTTTCTTCGGGAGAAACGCTGGCGGGTAATTTGAAGAGCTCGAAATCTCAGCAAAGTGCTGACCCAATGAGTTAGAAATTGCGACGGGGTCCACTAATGTATCATGCGCGACAGTGAGCCCAGAGACCGGGGAGAAACTAGGCGCGCCTGAGAACCGTCGAAGCCGACTCCAAACTTCCGAGGAGGGAGTGAAGGTGTTAAATGAGCTAATAAAGAATTTCCAGCTTGCCTTCTTGCTATCGCGGATGACGCGACGGCATCGCGCACGGAGCTGCTTATATCGGATACAGTTGGCCAAAGTTGGATGGTGACGGAAAATGCGAAGAGCACGTCGCCGCTCACGTATTGCGTCACGGCATGCCTCGTTCCACCAAGGAACTGGGGGGCGCCGGGGCAATTCGCAGGTGCGTGGTATTGAACGTTCCGCAGCTGTGAGAATAACGTCGGTAAAATGTGTGACCTCATCGTCGACGCTGGGAAAGCGACGGTCATCGAATGTCGCTAGAGACGAAAAAAGTGTCCAATCGGCTTGGGCAAACTTCCAGTGTCGCGAGCGCATATATGGCAGTTGAGGCTGCAGTCGAAGAACACATGGAAAGTGGTCACTCGAGTGTGTATCATCAAGGGCGAACCATTCGAAGCGCCGAGCTAGCGGAACAGAACCGACCGCAAGGTCCAAATGAGATAAATTTGCCGTGGAGGCAGACAAAAATGTGGGGACCCCAGTGTTGAGGCAGACTAGATCCGCTTGGTGGAAGACGTCTAGCAATAGTGAGCCACGTGGACAAGGATGTGGAGATCCCCAAAGCGGGTGGTGGGCATTGAAGTCCCCAACCAGCAAATATTGGGGTGGAAGCTGATCAAGAAGATGAAGGAGATCAGCTCGTGCCAGTGGTGTAGACGATGGAATGTATACCGTACAAAGAGACAACGTGTATCCAGAAAGGGAAAGACGGACGGCGACAGCTTGGAAGGAAGTGTTTAAGGGGATTGGGTGATAATGGAGAGTATCATGGAGCAGAATCATGAGTCCTCCATGGGCTGGAGTGCCTTCAACAGAGGGGAGGTCATATCGGACGGACTGAAAATGAGGGAGAACAAAGCGGTCATGGGGACGCAGCTTTGTTTCCTGAAGACAGAAGATGACCGGCGAGTAGGATCGTAAGAGGCTCGACAATTCATCCCGATTGGCGCGAATGCCGCGGATATTCCAGTGGATAATGGACATAGGGTGAACAGAAAGTGGAGAAACGGGACCAAGGGTGCTGTCAACTCAACGACTGCTCAGAGCTTGCGACCGACAGCATGGAATGGCATTCAGTCGAAGGCAGAAGATCCTGATCCATAGGTTGGTCAGGAGCAGCTCCTGCCACCAACGATCGGCCAGTTGACCGGCCACCAGCAGTGCGCCTCGGCGACAAAGAAGATGGCCGAGGGCGATTTCCGCCAGGTGGTGCTGTAGATGGGACACGCCTTGGCGGAGAAGGAGAGGAACTGTGTTTCTTCGTAGCCTTCTTGGAGGTATGATGTTTAGATGAAGGAGGAACCGATGGTTGTGAAGTTGCAGTACGTAAAAACTCTTCACGAGAATGCTCTTTTTTCGAAGACTTGGCGTCTGACTTTTGGGCTCGAGATTTAGCAGAACCCGACGAAGGGTGAGCCATAGAGTGGGCAGGCGAAAGTGGTGAGGTTGAACGGGCGATCTTTGCGCTGGCCGATCTGACCACCGTGGTACTAAATGTGAGGTCGCAAGTCTGCGTGGCCGCCTCCTTTGTTGGCCGAGGAGAAGCAAGGACAGTGCTGTATTTTCCTTTCTGAGGCACGGTGGGCTGTCGACTGGCGAGTAACTTTCGAGCAGCAAAGGTCGACACCTTTTCCTTCACTCTTATTTCCTGGATGAGCTTTTCATCCTTAAAAACGGGGCAATCTCGAGAGGAAGCAGCGTGGTCACCCATACAGTTGATGCAGTGAGGGGATGGAGGTGGACAAGCACCCTCATGGGCATCCTTGCCACACGTAACACATTTGGCCGGATTGGAACAGGACTGGCTGGTGTGATTGAACCGCTGACATCGATAGCAACGCGTAGGGTTTGGGACATAAGGGCGAACGGAAATTATCTCATAGCCTGCTTTGATTTTTGATGGGAGTTGAACTTTGTCAAATGTCAAGAAGACAGTGCGGGTTGGAATGATGTTCGAGTCAACCCTTTTCATAACCCGATGAACAGCGGTGACGCCCTGGTCAGACAGGTAGTGCTGAATTTCTTCGTCAGACAATCCATCGAGGGAGCGTGTATAAACGACTCCACGCGAGGAATTTAAGGTACGGTGCGGTTCCACCCGGACAGGGAACGTGTGGAGCAGAGAAGTACGCAGCAGTTTTTGAGCCTGGAGGGCACTGTGTGTTTCTAACAACAGGGTACCATTCCATAATCTGGAACAAGACTTTACAGGACCCGCAATTGCGTCGACACCTTTCTGAATAATGAAAGGGTTGACCGTGGAAAAGTCGTGACCTTCGTCAGACCGAGAAACAACAAGGAACTGTGGCAACGATGGAAGAACCGTCTGTGGCTGAGACTCAGTGAACTTACGTTTGTGAGCAGACATAGTGGAAGGTGAGGAAACCATTGCGGAAGAATCCCCCATGATTACCGGCGTCTCCAATGGCGCGCTCCTCCCTTGTGGGGGCCCTCACCGAGGGCACACCCGCCTTAGGTGATTGTTCACACCTCAGGTCACACCTCCCGACAAACGGACGGAGGGACCAATCGGCACTTTCGGAAGGTATCAGCTCGGGTAATCACCCCTCCCTGGGCCTGGCCGTTAGCAGGGGGTACGTACGTGTCCTACCTGTCTACCCGGGGCGGGGAATTACGCGTTACCCCGTCACCGGCTACGCATGGAAGTGCGTGGGTCGGCCTTCAGACACGCACAGGGAGGAAAAAAGAGAAAGGGAAAGGAAAGAAAAGGGGGTCTCAAACGCCGCAGCGGAGAAAAGGGCAAGGAGAAGAGGGAAGGAAAAGAGAAGGACAGAGGAAGGACGAGGACTTGCAAGTGTAAAAGCAAGGAATTTGGAACAGTTTCGAGCGTCCGTCTCCGGACGTAGGCACAAACCATACTCCCAGAGGGGGAGAAAGGGAAGGAAAGAGACAGAGGTGAGGGGGGGGGGCGAAGATGGGGGACGGGGAGGGATGCGGAAAGGGAAGGGAAGGTATGCAGCCCGGAAAAGAAGGAGGGCCACATTAGCTCGGGGTCCCGTGCTCACTACGCACGTGTCCACAAAAGAGTTGTGGACCCCCTGGAGGGTCTTGTTTAGTGTGTTTTCCCTTGACTATGCTAGTTTTCTTACATTTGTCTGTTCCAAATGCCATATTTATATCATTGCTGAATACTTCTGTTATGTTTAGTAATTGGTTGAGTTGTTGATTTGTTGCTGCCAGTAGTTTTGGATCATCCATGTATAGCAAATGTGTGATTTTGTGTGGGTATGTTCCAGTAATATTGTAGCCATAGTTTGTATTATTATCATGTTGGATAGTGGGTTCAGAGCAAGGCAGAACCAGAAAGGACTTAATGAGTCTCCTTGGTATATTCCACACTTTATCTGTATTGGCTGCGATGTGGTATTATCTGAATTTGTTTGGATATTAAGTGTGGTTTTCCAATTTTTCATTACTATGTTTAGGAACTGAATTAATTTAGTATCTACATTGTATATTTCCAATATTTGTAGTAACCATGAGTGGGGTACACTATCAAAAGCTTTTTGGTAATCAATGTACGCGTAGTGTAGCGACCTTTGTTTAGTTTTAGCTTGATAAAACTATTATTATTTCCTTCACTTTCTCAGGCGTTAAGTCTGGTTAAAAATGGAGTGACGCGGACCTTGATCAAGTGTCACTTCCTTTTAACTGTACGGTATATGTTATATTGCATTTAGGAACTTTCGGGTAATTGAACATGTATCAATAATTATGGATTTCTGTAGTTGTATATATATGTTTGGATGTAGCTGTATTGCATTGATGTACTGGTGGATATTGTGTGGTATGACTCCTGTAGTTGATAGTATCATTGTTATGATGTCAACTTTATCCTGATGCCACATGTCTTTGACTTCCTCAGCCAGTTGGATGTATTTTTCAATTTTTTCTCCTGTTTTCTTTTGTATATTTGTTGTATTGGGTATGGATATTTCGATTAGTTGTGTTAATTTCTTCTTTTTATTGGTGAGTATGATGTCAGGTTTGTTATGTGGCGTTGTTTTATCTGTTATAATGGTTCTGTTCCAGTATAATTTGTATTCATCATTCTCCAGTACATTTTGTGGTGTATACTTGTATGTAGGAACGTGTTGTTTTAAAAGTTTATGTTGTAAGGCAAGCTGTTGATGTATTATTTTTGCGACATTGTCATGTCTTCTGGGGTATTCTGTATTTGCTAGTATTGTACATCCGCTTGTGATGTGATCTACTGTTTCTATTTGTTGTTTACAAAGTCTGCATTTATCCGTTGTGGTATTGGGATCTTTAATAATATGCTTGCTGTAATACCTGGTGTTTATTGTTTGATCCTGTATTGCAATCATGAATCCTTCCGTCTCACTGTACATATTGCCTTTTCTTAGCGATGTGTTGGATGCATCTTGATCGATGTGTGGCTGTGTTAGATGATACGGGTGCTTACCATGTAGTGTTTTCTTTTTCCAATTTACTTCCCTTGTATCTGTTGATGTTATGTGATCTAAAGGGTTGTAGAAGTGGTTATGAAATTGCAGTGGTGTAGCCGATGTATTTATATGAGTGTTTGCCTTGTGTATTTTGCTAGTTTCTGCTCGTTCTAGAAAGAATTTTCTTAAATTGTCTACCTGTCCAAAATGTATGTCGATAAATCCCCTTCCTCCTTCCTTTCTGCTTAATGTGAATCTTTCTGTTGCTGAATATATGTGATGTATTCTATATTTGAGGCATTGTGATCGTGTAAGTGTATTGAGTGCTTCTAGGTCTGTGTTACTCCATTTCACTACTCCAATATTGGTATGGCATAAGTATTTATAGCTTTTGTCTTGTTTCTTGCTGTCAATTCTGTTTTCAGTATTTTTGTTAGTCTTTGTCTATATTTTTCTTTTAGTTCCTCTTTAATATTTGTAGTATCTATTCCTATTTTTTGTCTGTATCCTAGATATTTATAGGCATCCGCTTTATCCATCGCCTCTATGCAGTCGCTGTGGTTATCCAATATGTAATCTTCTTGTTTAGTGTGTTTTCCCTTGACTATGCTATTTTTCTTACATTTGTCTGTTCCAAAAGCCATACTTATATCATTGCTGAATCCTTCTGTTATCCTTAGTAATTGGTTGAGTTGTTGATTTGTTGCTGCCAGTAGTTTTAGATCATCCATGTATAGCAAATGTGTGATTTTGTGTGGGTATGTTCCAGTAATATTGTATCCATAATTTGTATTATTTAGCATGTTGGATAGTGGGTTCAGAGCAAGGCAGAACCTGAAAGGACTTAATGAGTCTCCTTGGTATATTCCACGCTTAATCTGTATTGGCTGTGATGTGATATTATTTGAATTTGTTTGGATATTAAGTGTGGTTTTCCAATTTTTCATTACTATGTTTAGGAACTGTATCAATTTAGGATCTACTTTGTATATTTCCAATATTTGTAGTAACCATGAGTGGGGTACTCTATCAAAAGCTTTTTGGTAATCAGTGTATGTGTAGTGTAGCGACCTTTGTTTAGTTTTAGCTTGATATGTCACCTCTGCATCTATTATCAGTTGCTCTTTACATCCTCGTGCTCCTTTGCAACAGCCTTTTTGTTCTTCATTTACAATTTTGTTCTGTGTTGTATGTGTCATTAATTTCTGTTTAATGACTGAAGTTAATATTTTGTATATTGTTGGTAGGCATGTTATGGGGCGATATTTAGCTGGGTTCGCTGTGTCTGCTTTATCTTTAGGTTTCAGATATGTTATTTCGTGTGTAAGTGTATCAGGGAATGTGTATGGGTCTGCAATGTAACTGTTAAATAATTTAGTTAGATGTGAATGTGTTGAGGTGAACTTCTTTAACCAGAAATTTGCAATTTTATCATTTCCAGGGGCTTTCCAATTGTGAGTAGAATTAATTGCTTGAGTGACTTCATGTTGCAAAATTATCACTTCAGGCATTTGTGGTATCATCTTGTATGTGTCTGTTTCTGCTTGTATCCATCGTGCATGCCTGTTATGTTGTACCGGGTTTGACCATATGTTGCTCCAGAAGTGTTCCATGTCTGTTATGTTTGGTGGATTGTTTATTTTAATGTGTGTGTTATTTATTGTTTGGTAAAATTTCTTTTGGTTTGTGTTGAATGTTTGGTTTTGTTTCCTTCTATTTTCACTTTTTTTGTATCTTCTGAGTCGTTTGGCTAATGCTTGTAATTTCTGCTTCTTTTTGTCTAATCGCTCTGTCGCTTCTTGTTGTGAGATTTTACCTAACCTTTTTCGTTTTTTTTCCAAGATTTCATTTCTTATAAATTGTGTTAGCTGTCTGATGTCTTTTCTCAGTTTTTCTATTTTGATCTGTAGCCTGTGTTGCCATGCTGGTTTTGTGTGTTTCTTCTGTGTGTTGGTTGGTTCTGATCTCTGCCTAGTGTGTATATTTAGTGTAGTGAGTGCTCCTATATAAACCAGTAGCTGTAACTCTTCCATAGTTGTGTTTTCATTTATTTTGTTGTGTATGATTGTGTTGATAGTTTTTATTGTTGTTTCGACTTATGGGTTATTTGGTGGTCTATGCAAGAATGGTCTAATGTCTGTATTTGTGTCTTTGTATTCTATATATGTTAGCTGAAATTTTTCTTCTATATCTAACATCTGTGTCACTTCGTGTTCTATTTGTGCTTGTTCTGGTGGCTGTCTTAAGGTTTCGTTTTCCTCTGATTCTTTAATTGGTGCGTGTTGTTCTTTGTTTGTTTGCTCTGGGATGTTTGAGTCCATTACTGTGTTTTCTTCTTCTTCTGATTGCACATTATTTTGTTCCAGTATTTGTTGTACTTGTTGTTTGATGTTTTCTAATTCTGACTGGGGTATCCTGTTTTTTTTTTATTATTGCATGGATCTGATCAGCTAGTCGTTGTTCTGTTAAAAATTTTAATTCTGGGTATCTGGTAATAAATGTTGTGTATACTTGTGATCTGTATCCAGTTGTGTTGGTTCCTAGGTTTGTTGCTTGATAATAACAGAACATGAGGTGTCGATTAACTTCATCTGACCATCTCATCCTCTGTCTTTGTTTTCCTTCTAGAGTGGTTGCAGGAAGCATATCCTGCAAAACACCTCTATTTGGATTTAAATCATTTTCCAGTTGGCTAGCAGTGTCGTTACCATTGTGGGCGGGCATAGGGTTCAAGCGTCGTCCCCGACCATAACGGCGCTTGTCCGAGGCTTCTTTAGTTCTGTCCTGAACCAACTAATCACAATAAAAGAGGGGTTAGCCCTATTAGTGGTTTGTTCTTTTCGTCGCCTTTTACGACTGGCAGAACATACCGGAGGCCTATTCTTTTCCCGGGCCTATTATTATTATTATTATTATTATTATTATTATTATTATTATTATTATTACTATTATTATTCGCGTGGCAGATGGTGAGAAGCCGCTTCTATGAAGTCTGGAAGGTGCGAGACGAGGTGCTGGCGGAAGTACGAGGTGCGTTTGAAAAGTCCGTGCAAAGTCCGAGAGATGGCACCACCGGCGCGTATCGAGATCGCTAACTAGGTAGCATCTTTGAAAAGAATGCATACTAAGTTTCACCCATATTGGTAAATTTCTTTGTGTTTGGCATTTGTGTGAATCAAGGAAGTCGAATGATTGTCAAAAAATGGACGAAAAAGAATTTCGTGTGGTGATTAAACATTACTTTATGAAAGGCAAAACGCCTCAGGAGACTAAGGAGAAGATTGATAAACGTTACGGTGACTCGGCACCTTCGGTTAGAACAATTTATAAGTGGTTTCAAAAGTATCGGAGGGGCTATATGGGCACGAGTCATGCTGAACGTTCTGGACGCCCTGTGGAGGTTACAACTCCAGAAATCATTAATAAAATTCATGATATGGTGATAGGTGACAGAAGAGTTAAGGTGCGTGCATTTGCTAGTGCCGTGGGCATTTCGAATGAACGGGTACACAATATTTTGCATAAACATTTGGACATGAGAAAGCTATCCGCAAGATGGGTTCCGCGATTGCTCACGCTTGACCAAAAACCGAATCGTGTGTAGTGTTGCAGGGATGGTTTGCAGCTGTTCAGGAAAAATCCGCAGGACTTTAACGGTCATTTCGTCGCTGTGGATGAAACATGGATACATTACTACACTCCTGAGACCAAACAACAATCTAAACAATGGGTTACCAAGGGAGAATCTCCACCAAAAATGGCGAAGACCATTCCTTCGGT